>NC_087283.1:15617500-15917500 GCF_015220805.1 Pogoniulus pusillus
GTATGTTTGACAGTTTCTGATTGATGATGCAAAGTTTAGTGATCGGAATCAAAAAAGATGCAGTCTACTGGAACTTTGGTAGTTCTTACAAGACACTTTGTAGAAATTGCTGGCTAACTAGTAAGAAATAATCTGCAATTTTGAAGATAAAGACTTGTTATCTTGCCTGTGGGAAGTAGTGTACATAAAGCTAATAACTTTTCATTACTCTTTTTTTCTTGATATGTTCTACAGTAAGATGACTTTAAATCGTCCCATCTATATTTTTTTGTTACTGTGGGACTTCAGTTGGCTCAGTCAAAATAGAAAAATGTTCTGTCATATTAGAAGGGTGGCCTAAGAAACTGAAGAAATAGCAACTTCTGGAGCATTTAAAGTCTGTCAGACTAAGTTTTTAAGAATCCTTTTTTAATCATTTATCATGGTTTGCCTGGATCTTAATTTTACCTCAGTTATTGACTTTACTTGATATTGGCCTTTCACTTCTAAGAACCCATGGCCTCTGGAGGTTTTCTGCTTTTTTCATGTTACATCTCAATGTGGTCTTAGGAAGACATAATTAATTGGTTTGTAATACAGTTATTATGCTGATGAGCATTACAGTGGGGACCTAGATGACAATGCTTAATGAGGTTTGCAACTATATAATCAATAATTTAACCCTCATTGAAGTAAGCCAATAACTTTCATAGTGTGCCCTTAAAGGGCCAGGGATCCTTAGGAGGTTTAATCACATAATTGAAGATCATGCCCTCGTAGTTTGTCTTGAGATTACATAAGCATCTTTTCCATTGGCGTTTCCTAACTGTGAATGTTTAACTTCTGTAATAATTTAACAGTAGATCTTTAGTACTTAGTGTAGATTCAGAAATATAAATCCATGCTGAGAGTGTAATTTGCATGTATTTAACTCTGTAAAGTTCATCTAAATATTACACCAATTCCAGGCCAGCTGGATTCAGTGTTTTGAGACTTTATAATCTAAGCTATGAGTTGTGATAATCAGTCGTGAGGTGAAGCTTGCTCAAGCTACTGGAATGTCTGTGGTATACAGTAGAGCACAATGCAGAAATCCCCAAGGGAGCACCAGCTGTGCTAGACATATAACCAGGAGCAATTATAGCCATACCTGGGTGACATAAGTCTGGGTGAATTAGCTCTAATGAGCAGAGAAGTGTGTTGGTCCAGTCATAGTTCTGTGCCAACAGCTTGATGGTTTGGGAATTGGGGTAGGCATCTCCATATAGTCTTGCACTATGTGGGTGTACCAACAACTGGCACTCTCTCCTTCAAAGTGTTTTCGGTGCAGTCTGTTCCAAAGTACACATAGGTCTGTCATATGTGACTGCTAAGGTTGCTGAAATTAAGTCTTATTGTGAGTCACACCAGGACTGCAATTCTTGTTAGACATGTCCATTATAGTCTTCTCAGACATCTTGATTCAGGCACTGTCAGTATTGTAAATACTCCTTATATGACTGTTTTCACTGTCTTAGAGCTGACCAGCTCACGTTACTTAGTTGTTTGCTGGTTTGTGTTTTCATTTGCTTTAATTTTTTGTGGGGGTGGAATGGAATCTGCTGAGTGCAACTGTTGATTTGTCAGTTAGCTGAGCAAGCACCCACATTTTCCTCCTACAATGTAAATGCTAATTCAAAAACGTTTCCAGACTCTGCTGCAGTCTGTAACCTTCTTAATGGAATTAGATATGTAAACAAATCAAAGATACAACAGTTTGGCTGAAAAATGTGTTTGTCTCCTAAATCACATCAGTCAGACAACCGAGGGATTGTTACTTTGTCACTAACTTGATATAGTGGCCTGGATTGTGTAGTCTTTGACCCCCTTGTGGAAAAAGTTGCCACTGATGTGTTCATGAAGTTTCAATGTCTACATTTTAGACACCGAAAATGAGACTACTTTTTAGGAAATGCCTTCTTAATAAGTATTTGGTTTAAATCTGTATTTCTATTTTGATTTGATTCAGCTGTGTCCGCCTTGTTCTTCTTCCTTCCTCACTGTCTCTTTTAACTCTACTTTTTTTGAAAGGATTTTGGTCTGCTTGCTGACATGTAGCTTCTTGGGGTTGAATATTGATCTTTTTTCTTCCTTTACCCCTGATATACACCCATCAGGTGTCTCGAGGTTGTTTTTTGATTTGGCTGCTATGTGTTGTGGCTCATGCCCTCATAATCAGTACAATATCCCTCCTGCTGGAGAAAAGAGAGGAATCAGGTGCAGGGAACACACAAAGGGATTCTTTGGTGGAACAGCGGATACAGAGACATCTGCCTTTCTGACTTTCAGACTCAAAAAGGAGGCCTGGGTTGCACAGTGTTACTGCCAGGTGTTCTTAAGCTTGTTCTTTACTGAAATGAATAAATAGGGACAAAATTTCAACAGTTTTTTCCTATTACTGATTAAAAGCTGTTACTTGCATGTTTTCTTGCTATTTGTATATGGCTTTTGTTCCTAAATCATGTGGACACTGTTCTCTTGATGTCTGAGGCCTTAATTGACCATATATATCATGATTTAACACAATTTATTCAGGTTTTGTTTTCGCTTGCACTCTCTATTTTGTGATCTTGCCCCTCTTTCTCCTCATG
Source organism: Pogoniulus pusillus (assembly GCF_015220805.1). Lineage (NCBI taxonomy): Eukaryota > Metazoa > Chordata > Aves > Piciformes > Lybiidae > Pogoniulus > Pogoniulus pusillus. Next base: position 15,620,110 of record NC_087283.1, read on the forward strand.
GAAACTAAACTAATGTGAACTTGTTCTCAAAATCTGCTTTAGAAGCATCTTCTTTCTGTCACCAAGTCTGTCTCCAAGACCCTACAGTATTCTTGTCAGCTCTGCGGTTCTTTTGTTTGTCAACTCTTTTTATCTTAAACAAAAATCTTTAATGTTTTCTATGATACCATTTTTGATGTTTTGCTGTGGAGTTGTAAAATCACTCTGATTAATATTTATAGGTTCATGAATTAATTAGTTGAGGAATGCTGTATAAGGATGAGTGCTCTTGTTAGGAAAAGGAGAAACATCAGATGCTGCCCTCCCAAGGATGCATTTTGTTTAAGTGTATACTTGCCAGAGTATGCTGGTGTGAACTTGCCACTAGGTATTGTGTGTTTCATGGATTCTGTCTTCTCCTGTGTGAAATGAACTTAGATTTCTTTTTTATTCTTATGCAGACTGAGAAATATTTTCAATCTCAAGGTATGTGTCATCTTCACTGCATCACTACTAGTACCTCTAGGCAGGCTTCAACTTGTACCCTGCTATTGCCCACATAGAAAAGCTGTGATCTGTTTCTGAATGTGACCAAATTTGAGGTTCGTGTACTCAGTGAGGTTTGTGGGTTGGTTCAAAGTTAACTCAAATTGTAAGCTGAGTTCCCATTTTGTGTGAAATCCCTTATCATTGAATTTGCAGCTTAGTAAATGCAACCATTTATAGTATTATGTTATTGCCTCAATCTATCTTCACAAAAAAGTAAACAAGTGGTAGTTCTGCACCTGCTCTGTCCCTTTCTAAAATGTGGGAGTGGGAGGAGGACTGCAGTATTGCAGCTATTGGAAGTCATGTTAAGTTACAAATACCTGACATGAGCTGCAAATATCATGCCACAAGTTTCATTGCACGTGAAGTGCTATGCACCTTCAGTTGTGTTTATTTTTTGGGTTCATGTTTTGGGTTTCTTTCTCATGAATATCATTGACACAGAATTCTACAGCTCTTACGGGAAAGCGAGCATGTCTTCAGCTGATATCTGAGCACTCTGTGGACTCTTTTCCCATGTGAAACCTCAACATCACTTTCCCCATCTGTAAAATGGGAGCAGTAAATTCATTGTACTCAAAAGGCATGTTATGAACATTAATGTTTCTATGTTATGCAAGTGTAAAATCTTCAGTATATTTCTGACTAACCTCAATGTGCATACTCTTCTGGGCATGATTTGTCTTTGTGTCTTTTATAAAGTTAAGGAGAGAATGTTAATTCTCTCAAATCACCACATCTGTCTTTCTGCAGAGATACTTTATTTTGCCTATCCCACTTGACTTTGTCTTCCTAATTAGTTTTATTAGTTGCAATGACGATTATATCAGAAGAGACTTTGGCCAATTATTAAATCTGTAGTGCACTAGGAAAAAATAAGTTTCCTGTGCACCCTCTCGTTTGCAAATGCTGAACATACTTCTCTCTAATTGCAGTACCTTCTCAGCATTGTGTGGTATCTAGGCTTGATTTTAGCCATTAGCTTAGGCTGAGAGCTTGCTGTGTACTGGCTATTTTAGGGGGCTTCAATGCATTATCTACTTTATTTCTTTTTATTAATGGTCTGATTCTCCATAACAATGACTAAATTTCAGTTCATTTACAACTTTTTTCCCCCAAGTTATTACCCACAAGAAATGAGCATCTCTAACTTTCCCACATAATTCCCCAGAGCAAGTCATACCTAATAACTTTTAGTGCCTCACTGACAAAGTTTCAAGCAAAAACAATAACTTGGTTTTGACCCTGCTCTCTTCAAAAAGGAAGTTACTTCTGAGCAGTAACATCAAAAAGAATAAATAATTGTTTTTCTTTTTGTTGTTATGATATGGATCATCTGAGCAGTTAGTGGTAAGCAAGCCGTCTTTGATTTGGTTCAGACGCCCTAGTGCTTCGTCCTCTATTTATGTCAGCATGTTCCTGTTCCCACACCAGGAAAGTAGAATCCCTTGATTAAATTCATATTTGTTTTAATCTTTCTCTGTGTCTGATCTCAAGCTCAAAGATTCTAATGAAAAAAGTAGTGTATCCTGCTGGGAAGAGTGCTGATGTCAGACTTTAGTCTGTTTGTTCTGTTCTAACCTGATAATGCTGGAAATGCTCAGAACCCAAATGCTCAACTCCAGCAGATTCTTAAGACAAAGATATTTGGATATTTCATGGAGAGTTATAAGCAAGGCTTTTCATTTGTAGAGGTAAATAAAAAAAAAAGAAAAATCTTTAAACAAATATTTATGAAACAACAACTGACCACAACAGTGAGTTTAATTAATCTGACCCACTTTCTTTATGTAAGGCAGGATTTTCCAAGTTCAACACTGAATCTATGAGAATAAGGAATATAATTGTTTAATTATGTTTATCTTTTCTATGGTACATTAAGAAAGATATAGATTATTTTTCTTATTCTTTTCCATAGGCATTTTCCACGTGCTTTTTCCATAGGCATAGAACTGTTAAATGCTAAGATACATTCTGCCTTGTGCAACGACTAAAAGAAGATTGGGGGTTTTTTTTGTAGTTTGTTTTGTGTTTTGTTTTGTTTTTGACATTGCTTTGGTGTTTATTTTTAAATTTATTTATTTTATTTTCTGAGAGCCTAAAGGGATAGCCAGATGCTGTTTTCTAAGAGGAGAGGTTGGAAAAGTTCCTGTCATTTTCCCTTCCCCTCACCCTTGTTTCCCCATGTTTTCCCTCCATCTGCCTCTCTGCTGGAGATTTCTGCCCTAGAATTCCTGCAGGTGGAACTGCATGTGTGTGGTCATCTCTGTTTTAGTATAAAGTGGGCCATCTTAGCTAAATTCTCTTCCTTAGTCTTACCCTGCTGGCAGACATGTCCTAAGAAGAAACTGGTTTTAACAGTTTCTTGGATAATAATAACCATTTGCAAATTGAGTTGGGATTACAGACGAATTTACTACAGATGATGGAAGGTGCCATGTATCCTCAGTTTACAAGCTGACAGTTCGAAGATATTTTCTGGATCATGAAGTGACATTTGAGTTTTAGAACCTCTGGCATATGTTGGTAGTTTTGAGAGGGGCTAGAGCAGAGGAAAAGTGGAAGGCAGTAGTTTCTTTCTTTGTAATACAAAATTGGAGTCAATATGAAATGAAAAAGAAAAAAAGACAGCAACGCTTTCATATGTTGACAGAAATATGCCCCAAGATATGAACTGCAAGAAACAACACTGCATGTGTTTCTTCTAATGGTCAGGTGTTTTTTTTTTTTTATGAAAATGGAAATGGCTAGATACTTAACTATTTGAATTCCTTGTTACTTATTTGGGCATCTCAGTGTGGACTACAAAAATCCAGTTATAAGCATTCATTCTTCAACTTTTGTTGTGTATTTATTGGCAAACCAAATGTGACACAGTAGTTCAAATCTGTGTGTTTGTGGCTCCTCAATGTCAACAGCCACACAGTAATAGTTATTTTAATTATAGTTGGGGGAAGATTTTTCCTTGTTGTATGACAACTGGTGAATGAAGAGCTATGAAGAGCATAAGCTATGCAAGCGTTTGTATGTGCAGTCCTGTCCAGTTGATGGCTAATTACAGACTCGTAATCTTTCTTTTTTGGATCACAGTTCATATTCATTTAGGCAAGCTTTTTGTGGTTGTTGAGTAATTTTAAGTCATTTCAGTGGAGAGATTCAATATAAATAAGCAGAAGTATACACTTAGATGCAAATCATACAAAAACTGTAGTGACCATACCTGATACTCTTTACCTCTGTAGATTAACAACGATTCTGTACTCAAGCTGAGTGTAGGAATACAATTGCATTCTTCAAAGCTTGAAAGGACTGCTTGGTGGCTAAATATTTACAAGTGGTGTTCTGCAAAATTATTTTTTCCTGTTCACATTATAGAAGTGGTTGAAGATAAAAAAACAGAAGTTATACTTTTAAGGCAGTTTTGGATGTTGAATAATATTTTTCAGATAGAAAAATTAATAATAGATACTTTATTGTGGTTGTAGGATTATTTTTTTTTAAGCTTTGAATTAGATATTTGGAGTTTTGTTTTGCTGCAGCCTGCCCAGATGGTTTTGTGTCCTCAATTGTCCCTGTTTTATTTTGGCAACACTGTAGATACTGTCCTCTGTAGAGAAACACCAATTCTGGCAATATTCCTGACAGTCTTTTATCTCTTCCTATCCGTATGGCACTATATTTATTGGCTAAAGTATATTGTTTACTTCTAAGGATGAAGCAATAAAATGAACAAGCCATAAAATATTTTAATATACTATTTGACTGCTTGGTGCTTAAATGTTGTTTTTATGTGAGATTATCATTGAGTGTATGGTGAGATGTACTTCATTTGAAAGAGATCAGTGGTGAAGGTCTCACTGAAATATGTACATTATTCTCCAGATTTTGCCCTGACAAATATTCCAGTTTGATATTTGTTTCTGGACCAGGGCTTTATTTATCTGTAAAATTAATGACATAAAAAATTATTACTTAATAAAATAGTTTTGAGACTTTACTGTTTAACAAATTTCAGGAGAAAAGCCCTACAGAAGTGTTGGATTTTGCTGTTGTCTATTTATGGATATAACTTGGACTATTTGATTGACTGATATATGTAAACATGGTAAGACTTTGCCCTTATGAAATTTCAGTTGTAAGACCATAGCTATATTGTGTTTTTAGCCTTTGCTTTATAAATATTTTTTCTAATATTCTGCATGTCAGTCGCAGAGCTCTGCATGTCATTTACAGAGCGAGCATCTAGTTGCTTGTGCTGTCAGTCTGTACTGTCTTGAGCAGTCTGAATTTTATGAGAACTGGACTGCAGTCAGCCGTTTAGAAGGTAACAGACCTTCAGTTCTTCCACAAATGAAGGAGGCAAGTTCTTCCCTAAATGGTGTAGCTGATGGGAAAATATCGTGGCATGACTTGGTATGAAGAATCACAGAATATGGATTTTTGTCAGAAAATCCATTGTAGGAATGAGAAAGCTTCCTTGATCAAAATGTTGTTTTAATAAGGCTATTTCCACAACAGTAGACTTCTGAAAAAAACCCTCCATCAATTAGCAATGGAATAAAAATTCCTCATTACGGATTTTTCAGTCAGCTCTAGCTTTGACATGTTTTAAATATTCAGTTTGCGCAGCCATTTGTCTAACCAAATATGTGACAACTATTATGAAGTAATGCAGCATTACATTCTATTTGTATTTTGGAATATTTATATACTGTTGGATGATCTATGACTTTTTCAAGGGCATCTCCTGAGGCAACTGGCTCTGGCTATGGCAGCTAAAAATGCATTTGCCAGGAGAGGGGAAAAGGGCAAGAGGACTCAACAACTGAAACCTTTACTGTATTCTCAACATAACAATCAGAAATGAAATCACAGTAGCTGTTAAGCTTCTACTTCAGCTGAGCATTGTAACACAAGGAATGATTTCTGCTGCAACTTCTCATTGCAGTTCATTGAAAACAGAGAACCTATTCCTGTACATGTCATAATGATTGAATTAATCCACTTATGTGGCTTTGCTAGGCTTGCTATTTTTGTTTCCCCAAGTTTTCAGTCTATTTTTGTTGCTCTTTATATGTGCATTATCTAGAAAGAGAAGGAAGCTGCTCCCATTTTTAATTCCCAGTGCCTCCTTTTGATTGAAGAAGTTTGAGAGTAATGAAACATGATATGAAATTTACTTTTTTGGTGGATAAACAGGTATCATTATACAGTGGCATGGGTATGAGTGAAAGAATTAAAAAACATTTTTTTTCTGCTCTGTCACTGGTCCCATTCTGTGTATGTAGTCTTGGAAGTCAGAGCATGGAATGGGAAAGGTCTTGTATCTTGTATCTTTGCAAACACTACTACTATAAAGACCTGAACACAGTACTCATAGTTTAAAAACAAACAAAAACAGCAAAACGCCAAAAACCAAACAACACCCACACACAAAAATTAAAATCTACTTTGTGCAATTGAAGAGATAGGAAGTAACATTTTATGGCAGTTGTGTCTACACCTAGAGCAGGCAGATTACACAAGCAGAGATTATATGTTAAATTTCTAAAAGGGATCATGGAAGGTATGTGTAGAAACACTGTTAACAAGTAACAGGATTTGTGGATGTACCTCCCACTCAATGCTTTGAAAATTTGGCCTCGTAAGTAGAAAAATGCTTAACTATGTTAAATATGTTTGGATAGAAGGAATATAAATAATGTCTGCAAAGACGCACATTAGAGTCTGTTTTACAACCAAAATGCAGAAGGTTTTGTACAGTTATGGAAGCTTTTAAAGCTTGAACATTTTTCTGTCCCCTGTGTAATGTGCACTCATGAAACAGAATCTTGTTGAGTGGATTCTTTTCTGATCGGAAGCTCATTGTTTAGATAAACTTCTATGTTCATATCTGTGTATACAAGCTTGAAGATTAATTCTTAGCTTAGATAGTGGCCTTACTTGGATATAGTGGTTTCAGCAAGTCATTGGCCTCCTTGTAACAGAATTCTGATTTGAACTTACCTAGCTTAACTTCTGACTCTTTCTTTCTGTAGTACCTACTATCAAACATTTGCTTCCCATCACAGAACGTAACAACTGATACCTTCTCTGTTAGCACCCAGGTAGTCTGAGTTCTACAATTTTTGCCCTGACTCGCTATTTTATTAATGGCTTTCTCCTCTGAACTGTCTGTACCCTCCCTGTGCTGGAGATACTACTATCAGACAAAATATTTCAGCAGATTCCAATGACATTTAGTAAAGGCTTTCTCCTCTGAACTGTGTGTAACCTACCTGTGCTGGAGATACTACTATCAGACAAAATATTTCAGCAGACTCCAATGACATAGAACACAAAGCTAAAACTTAGTTCTTCTCCATCAGTATGAGGATCACATTATCTGTGTCATTTTTCATTAGCAGGTCACTGTCAGGTGAATGGTAGGATTTGGAAGGGATGTTGGAAGATCATCTAGTCCAACCCCACTGCTAGAGCAGAATCACCTGCAGGTTTTGAATGTCTCCAGAGATGGAGACTCCACAACCACTGTGGGCAACCTGTTCCAGTACTCTGCCACCCTGAAAGTGAAGAATTTATTACATTTATGTGGAACATCTTGTGTCCATTGCCCCTTGTCCTGTGACTGGACACCACCAAAAAGTCTGGTACCATCTTCCTGATGCTTGCAGCACTAATGAAATGTCCTCTTTTGACTCCTACCCTGAGTCTCCTTTTCTCCAGGCTGAACAGACCCAGCTCTCTCACCTTTTTCTTATAAGGCAGATGCTTTAGTCCCATAATTATCTTAGTGACTCTCCTCTGGATTCTCACCACTAGTTCCTTATCCTCCTTGAACTGGGAAGCCCAGAATTTTATTCAAGACTTTTCTAAAAAAACACTTTATGTTTATCCTGTAAATATAGTCTCTCATTTTCTGACTGCAATTTTAGTTTCAACTAAACTGGAAGGAATATTTGGGAAAGGTTTGTATCTGTTGTACAAAAAAGGGAAGAAAATAAAGTCACCTTCCTGAAATGAATGCAATTGTTTATAATGTCATTTTGGATTTATGGCAAAGACTTTTATGTAGATAATACAGTTCTGTATGTTGCACCTTTGTTTTAGCAGACCAGTGTTGCTATGTGAAAACACTAATTGACACTTTCTGTAGTATTCAGACAGTCTATACTCACACATGTAGTACCTGATCATCAGCGGCAGTTTGTGTTTTGGGTGATATTTTGTCTTCGTCTCACTACAAGTTTCATTTTTTCACTTGCAGTTATAGTATAAGTTGACTTTGTCTTGGTAGTAAATGATAGCTCTTTAAATTTTTCTGGTAGTCTAATATGCCATCACTTTAAAAGTTTTATTTCTAGATCCTGGCCATCAGCGTGGTCTTGAACACTCTGCTCTGTGTATCTCTTTTTTGTTCTTGCCTCTGCCTTTCATGTCTGTTTAGATGATAAACTCTGTGAGGCAAGATTGTTTTACCACATGTACCTTTAAAGTGCCTAATGATATGAGGTGTCCTCAAAATTGCTGTAATGTGAATAATAACTTTTTGAATTTTTCCTTTATGTGTTGGATATTCTGTAGATTTTCAGTCCTGGCATTTGTCTGTTGCCACAGCTCGTCAGACATAGGCTTTGTCTAATCAAACTCTCCTCTTCCAGTTCAGTAGGCTCTCTTAAGCTTTCAGGTTAGTGCAGTGCAACATCCGCTAGTTTGGAGAATCAAAGGACCCCTATACATAGGGGCAGTCATGCATACAAATGTGTATACAAAGAAATGGAAAGATTTCTCTGTGTCTAGTCCAATTCACTTCCTAATTGCTCCAGTTTCCCTAGCTGAATGCACAGTTTATCAACTGTGCCTAGTACACTGAGAAGAGGTAGTCATCATCATTGCTGGATCAGTCTTCTTTTAGAGTCACAGGAGTACTCATTATTACACTGCTTTGAGGAAAGTATCTGCAGAGAAAAGACAGCAAAAGAGTAGCCTCGGTTTGGCTCATAAGAGACCTCAAATACAGATGCTTCAGTTTGTGTAATAACAGCAAAGAGTTGTTAATTTTGGTGAGCTTCATCTGCCTTATGATTTAACAGTGTTTTTTCCCCTCTGTTAATCTTGCCAACATTCCACATTTTCCCCAGTAATTCTTTTAAACTGGTCCACCATTACTTTCCTCAACATCCATTTTAGCCCTTCCTTCCATCCACTTGCCATCCTTACCGAAATGCCTGTAGGTTTAATGATACGTTTATATCAAACCTTTCTTCCCATTCTTTCGTTATTCTGTCTGTTTCAGGTGTAAACTGTTTCAGGCAGCAGCTATTTTATGACAAGATTTTGGCACAGAACCTGGAAGAGCATGATTTGTACTTGGCAGGTCTCTAGGCAATATCAGTGTGCACTTTTTTAATACAAATAAATTGGGGAGACTCTTCACCTCCTTCATCCATTAAATGGAGAGAGTAACCATTGCATGCTTTTCAGAAGAGTTTTTTAGGTCTACAGATGAAAAGGCTTTAGGAATGCTAAATATTAATTATTAGTAGTCATTAGCATTTCTGTCCCCTCTTATCTGTGCTCTCATTTGCACCGTATAACATAGTCTAACAGCTCTTTTTCCTTTTTTATTCAATGGCCCTTCTAACAAAGAGTATTTAAAAACAGTAAATGGCTTTTCTACAATTGGAATGAGACCTACCTGGTTTTATTTTTCAGTTTAACTCTGACAGTATCATTTTCCACATCATGTATTTTCTGTGTCTGATTTCATGTATGGCTGACAATACAGTGTCAGTGCACCTTAAAACGGGAGTCAATAATAGCTTATTGTGGTTGCAAGAGTCTTTGTAGTGTCTTACTACCCATTAAACTTCATCCTGACCACAAAACTGGATGCAAAAAGAAGAGACAGGACCCAACAATGAACTCACCAGTGTTACACTGCCAGTGGAATTCCATACATCCTTCTGAAAAGAAAACTGAGATACAGGCATTAAGTACTTTCCCTGCTATCACATAAAAGTATGGGCTAAAGCTTGAAATGGGACCCTGTTTTTTTCTGTTGGATGTTGGTAATCAAGCTCAAACATTATTCCAATAATATCCATAGAATATGTTTCTCTAAAGAGAAGTAAAATATAAGCCTTTTGAAGGTGCAACCTGTTGTAAGGACAAAGATGGTGTATTTGTTTTCTGTGTATAAGAACTTCCATCTCTATATAATGGAAGCATGTAGAAATTTCTGAATGCAGTTCTGGCAGTCTATTTGTTGGATTTTACATACTGAGTTGAATTTATAGTGCTTCAACACACACACAAAAATGACTTCTATTACGTTTTGGTTTAGTTTGTTTTGCACTTTTAATTAATCTGTATTTCTTGTGGCTGTAGAATTGCATCATTTCACTGCAAAGACAATATGAACACTAAATACAAACCCATTTTTTTCTTAATATTCTCCCAATCAGACAAATTCATCCAGAATCTGATTTGCACAGAAAACAAAAAATCATAAACAGCATTTCCCAGTTTGTGCTCTGCAGATGTGGCTATTCGTGAAAACTCATCAAGCTTTGTAAGCATCAACCCAGACAGAGAACATTTTTGATTGTCATATGCTGAGTGGTCTCTCAAGGTTTCCTGTGCAATGTCTTCTACCACATGGACGCAGCTCTTTTGACATGTCCTGTGACAAAGCAGAGGAATTAGAATCATAGAATTGGTCAGGGTTGGAAGGGACCACAAGGACCATCTAGTTCCAACCTCCCTGCCATGGGCAGGGATACCCTCCCCTGGAGGAGGCTGGCCAGAGCCTCATCCAGCCTGGCCTTAAGCACCTCCAGGGATGAGACCTTGACCACCTCTCTTGGCATCCCATTCCAGGCTCTCAACACTCTCATGGTGAGGAACTTCCTCCTCACATCCAGCCTGAATCTCCCCACCTCCAGCTTTGCTCCACTCCCCCATGTCCTATCACTGTCCTGATAGCCTAAAGAGTCTCTTCCCAGCTTTTTTGTAGGCCCCCTTCAGATACTGGAAGGCCACAATAAGGTCACCTGGGAGCCTCCTCTTCTGCAGACTGAACAACCCCAACTCTTTCAGTCTGACCTCACAGAAGAGGTGCTCCAGCCCTCTGATCATCCTCGTGGCCCTTTTCAAGACACACTCCAGCACATCCACATCCCTCTTGTAATAGGGGCTCCAGAACTGGATGCAGTACTCTAGGTAGGGTCTGAGCAGAGTAGAGGGGGAGAATCACCTCCCTTAACCTGCTGGACACACTTCTGATGCAGCCCAGGATCTGGTTGGCCCTCCAGGCTGCAAGTGAATTCCTGGTTTGTAGGAATTTTCCAGTGCATTTTAGAAATTTCTGGATATAGAAACATTCTGTGAATTTCTGAGTTATTTCTAGAAATAACTTTTTGGGAATTCTTGGATTGAGGTATTTTTCCATGCTTTCTAGGAACTCCAGGGAGCCAGTACTTTCTACTCTGAGGTGTTATTTTTTTGTGAACTTGGAATTTTTTTTTAAAGTGCTTTCCACGAATCTTTATGTTTTCTGGGAATTACTGGATTGTGAAGCTTTCTAGGAATTTGAAAGCTGTTACAGCAAATCTTGATTTTGGAGGCAGTTATTCAGAGAAAGTGTATGGAGTCCTAGCTATCTGTCTGTGCTTTGCATTGGGGAAATATCAGGCTAAATATGGTATTATCTCTTAATCTATATATTAATAAATATTTAGGTGTTGTCTCAAGTGTGGAATAAATTCATTGCTCATTAGTCTGATGAACATAATTTTGATGGGCTGATAATGGCTTATAACTAAGTTGATACCTATACCTTTTCTCAGTGAAGGTACTAACATTAATCTGGCGTCCTTTCAACAACTACTTTGAAAATATATGCACATATTTAGCTATGTTTATTTAAAGAAGCAATAAGTCTTTACATGTTTAAACAGCATAGGTATGGTGTCACTTAATAGCTTTCATACAGGTGTCAGGTCTTGGCTACTTATTTTGTAAATCTCAGCTAATTCAAACTGTACATTTTGTTTCAAGTCATTATCTGTTTCTTACCTTCTCGGCTATTGTATACTGTGGAGAGACTTTAATACTCAAGTAGTATGCTACTTTTTCTTTAATTCATCCTATGTATGTTACAGTGTCTTGATAATGTAGGTATGGTGTAACTGTCTGTGCCTGCTTCAGCCAAGACTCATTCAATGTTGTTTCAAATACATGGGAGGCTCGCGGAGAGGTCATGCCCTAAATGCTTTACTTTGGATGTACAGGTGTAAAGTTGTTGGCTGCATGAGTCACCTTGTAGTTGCAGGCTCAGATGGTTTGTTTATGTAAATGTAGAATAAATGCCTAAGTGTGGCTGCAGGCTCTCCCTTCTATATTTCTAGCTTTTGTTTTTAAGGTGGAAGTTGTTTCTCAATATCAAGTTACTGGTGGTAGTGAAATGGAAATACAGAAGTTGTATATACTGCTGCTTGCGGTGATGATGCAATTATTTGGCAAGGGTGAAAGTTGCCCACACTTTGGTAGCTTGGCTGGGGAGGAACTGCTCATCTGAAAGATAAATGGAAATTTCTAAATTACTTCTTTCATGAAGTGTTTGCACACCCAAGCCTGTTACTAGTTCTAGTTCCTACTGCTGGCATCCTATTACAGTTTCTGCTCTCCAAGACAGTCCTGCCCAGTATGAATGGATATGTACTGGTAGCTACTGTGGTACAATTTATCCAAGAATCCTCTTTGAGCAAGGTGTTTGATGGAAGAGATTTGTGCATGCTGGTTCTGAAGCCATGCTGAAAGCTCAACCTGTGTTATTTTAAAGTGGTGTGCGGGAACTTGAATCACTTACACAGTTTGATAGCACTGACTGTTGGACAGAAGACACAGACAGTGTTTTTTATTCCTCCTTCATTTCTGTGTTAGTCCAGGTGCATGACACTTAGTGTTTAATATCCCATGTATTATCAAACTACTTGTGTAAGCAAGAGACGTTAAACAGGATTTCTGTTGCCCATGTCTGTCTTAAATTTTTACTGGAAAACTTACTCAGAAAACATTGGAGTGCTTGCTTGGTGTTAACATGTTCATACTGCAGTGCACCTCCTCTTCCCTGAAGTATGTGAATGATATCTTTCTATTATTTGAGATCAACACACAAGTTTTGAATCTTTTCCAAAACATAAACTGTCTTTAAAGTTCATTTTATTCAATCAGATCAGATAGTCTTGACATTTGATAGCTAGACATTTAAAAGCATACTACAGATACGATGCCATCTTTCACTGGATGATGTGCTGTTGATAAAGGGCTAACCTGCATCTGTCATTATATACACAAGGAGCACAGCATGTATGAGCAATGTTCTGGAGAGAAATGTTCTTTAAATGTTAATCCATTGCTTTAACTTTTGTGCCTTCCTATTCTTTCCTAAAAGTAGGACTTGACATCAACAGAACTCCTCTGTTACTATTCTTAAAATTTGTCAGACCCTGAAATTGTGTATTATGATTTTGGAATTTAACCTAATAATTCGTTGGAATAATCTTCAGTTACTTAATAAATATGCTAAAGTTGGGAAATTCAAAACCAGGATTGAGTCAAACTAAAACCAAAAGTTTCACCTACCTGTGTACATAGACTGTTCAAATGGATATCTATTGCTGAGAAACAAAACAAGTATCACTTGATGCTCATTGCCATGATGGAGGCATCACTCATCCCTGTCAGATTTCACTGTTTTCATTTTTTTATGTCGCTATATTTGTAATTGATTTAAGGCGTGATAATTGCTATCCAAAGCCACCAATCTCATTTACTGTATCAATGAGTATATTTAATTTCTCTTTAAAATACTTCTAACAGGGTATCTTATGAACTTACCACTGGAGAAAATGTTCCAGTAATTCAATTTTCTTGCACACCAGCATGAAGGAAACTTGGACTGTTCTGGCACATGGGAAGTGAGTCTGGGTTTTCTCTAGGTTAAACTGGATGTACTGTGCAACCAGACCCTTGTAATTCTTAAAGACTAGCAAGGACAGTAGTTTGAAAGAGCTTTAATTGAAATGCAGTGAATGTGGCTGTAAGGATTTGTGACTGGTTTCTATGATTAGAGACTTGAATTCCAAATCATAATTTTACATGCTGTCAGAAAGGAGAAAGGTAGCTTTTATTTAGTTAAGCATCATTAGGCAGCATCTACTTGTATGTTAGAGTAAATGCTACATGTAGTGTGTAAGTATGAGAGGCCATTACTGTAATACCGTATTGCCCCATGAGCTGTGACTGAATGTTCACATCTAGTTTTTGTGGTGTACCGACTCCGAATCCAGGCTCAAGTTAGGAATTGCCTGACTCGTTAGTGTATCATGGTGTTACTTCTAAGGATCTGTTAGCATAATTACCACATTATGTCCTGAGAGATAAGAGCAGCCACACACTGCAGTCGCGTGGCTAGTTGGTTTGGTTATGGCTCACAGTTATCACAGTGTTAAATCAGAATCTTTGAAATGTTCCCAATCTGTGGCCTGAATATTTCAGTGCCCTAACTAGCCTAGATCAGGGACACATAACTGTAATTGCAGTTGCTTTTTTATGTAATTGCCTAGATCTGTTTTTCACTTCTGTGTTTGAAATATTTTGCAAACTGGTTAATTTCTGCATCACATTCTTAAATACTAGAGGGAGATAAATATTATTGTCCCAGGTTTACTGGCACAAAAGAACAGAATATTTTGCTAAAGGCTGCGTCAGAAATCTGTGGCAGAGATGGATCAAAGGGCATGCCTGCTGTACTGAATCCCACGCACCTAGAGATACCTTTGCTTGCCCTACCTGGGACAGTTCAGGCCCCACAAACTACTGGAAAAAGACAGTGATGTATATTATAGAGTCATAGAATTTAGTAGTTAAAGCTACTCTAGCTACTCTCTAGTTAATAGCTTTGCACTGCTTATTGTATATGCTCTCAATGGGTGGCTTCATGTTCCCTATGGCCTCCTACCTGTACTGTTCTACAGGAGTGTTGCACTAATAGGTATGAAATGAGTCTTTTTTTTAATGCTGGGATCAATTAGCTGGTGCAGATGTGACTGACACTATTATTTCCCCAATAATGTGGAATGTTCTGTGAACATTAATTAAGGGATTAAAAAAAATTGTTCTACAGGAATTAGACAGGGAATAAGCTTGTCATCACACAGTATAAACTGAGCTTTAATAAAATAACCTTGTCCACTAAATGAGCCAGTGTTGTTGTAGAAGAAGCATAAATGTGAGCATGTAATTAAATACAGCATGAAAATTGATATGCATGAAATGACTGAGTGGAAACAGTGCTGAAATAAACATTGTTTGCATAGCTGCACATCTGACTTTGAATTACTATCATATAGTGTTCTTTATAGATAATAACTGTAATTCAGTTTATCAATAAACACATCTCACCACAGCGTTTATCTGGTCAGTCCGTGGCAGCAAAATGAGAGTTCAGAAGAATTGCAGATCCTTTCATTTAGTAAATAAAAGCTTGTGTATATATTGTTCATTTAGTGCAGGCATGGAACTATAGCATCAGATTTACAGGTATGTATGATATAGCTAATTAACCCTTAGATTTGATTGTGTAAATACATGAAAATAATGGGTTTGTGGTTGCAAAATTAAAGGAAAAAAGTTATCTAGAGTAACAGTTTGAGACTTTGAAAGCAAATAATAATGTGTAGATAGGGAAGGTAAAGGAATGGAAACGAGATGTTTCCATGGAAGGATTTTTCACTCAAATTATAAACTGACACAAATGTAGACTTGCTCCATTAGTGAGAACCTACCTGTGTAGTGAATTATTATTTTTTTCCCCATAACTTTAAAACATGCTTTAGAAAGGTTCAGATTGTCAAAGAACTTCGGAAAACCTGAAAATTACATATTAAACTAAAGAAGAAAGGGAAGGTGTCCAAGGAATGAGGCCTATTATGGCTGTTAAGTTACTATGGCATTAATATTTTTTCTATTTAAGACTCTCAATGCCAGGCTTTGGGAAAGACATCTACACTATACTTGAAAAGTCAAATTACTACCAACAATTTATGAGAAAAGTAGG
Organism: Pogoniulus pusillus; assembly: GCF_015220805.1. Taxonomy (NCBI): domain Eukaryota; kingdom Metazoa; phylum Chordata; class Aves; order Piciformes; family Lybiidae; genus Pogoniulus; species Pogoniulus pusillus. The sequence goes on from NC_087283.1 coordinate 15,635,762, forward strand.
AAATTGTACAGAATTAATTTCTTCCAGTATCTTAATACATCTTGAGCTAAGCTCACAGTTTGTGGATAGCCTGTGGTTTTCAAGATACCAACTACTTGTTTTGTGCTAGAGTTCTAAACTTACCACACACGTGCACATGTGTCCCCATGTGTGAGGCAGTGTGTGTGTGTATGCAGCAAATGAAGCACTTGTGTGCCATTAGCAGCCCAGGAAAGAAGCTGCTGAAGCAGTTATTTTGTTCTCCCCCCATTCCCCTGCTTTTATTGGCCTAGATGAATGTTACAAAGAGGAAACCAGATGTGAGACAGGGATGACTTGAAAGGACAGGTAATTGATATCATCTGCCTTAACTTTCTTATCTTGATGGGCTGATGTTTACAACACTGACCCTGGAGTGGGGGAGGCACGACCTCCTCAGTATGAAATAAGAAAAGTCCAAAGATTTTTGAGCTTGACAGTGAGCTCTGCTCCTGTGAAGTGCAAAGAGTTTTGTTTTGTGGATGTATGCATGTGAATACTGTATTTCAGTAGTCTTCTAGCAGCAAGCTCTTTTCACTGTTAATGGTATTTTCGTGTACTATGTTACTTTCCTTAGTTTTCGTTTGCTTTTAATTTATTTTGTAATATATTCATGTCAAGTGACTGTGAATTTGGGGGGGAGGTCTGCAGAAAAGCAGCAGTATTTCCAGCAGACGATGTCTCTCTCAAGAAGAAAAAAAAATCACCTTTGCACTTAATTATTTCTGACATTTTGTCCATCATATTGTAATGAGCTTCTTCAGAGGAAATAAAAACAGCTTGTCTCTTTGAAAGCAGAGATGCAACTATTTTTTTTGTGTGTTTGTTATCAAAACACAAGCTGCCTTTCCTTCCTCAAAGGACACCTCACTGTACAATGGAAGAAACATCAAGAATTAAATTAGACAGCATCAAGTTCACATGAAAGAAAATACATTTCTTTAAACATTTTTTTTTAATGGGAGAGAAGAGATATAAGAGATTAGTAATCTATAACTCTTTTCCAGTGTGTGCTACTTTCTCTGCATAGATGTGATAGTAAGGAACCAAATGGCAGATTTCATGATAACAGTCTAATTGTGAACAAGGGGCTTGAATTAACTGAAGTCATTTGGGAGGTCTTTGATAATATCATATATTAGCAGGGTCTGGTACATTTTCTGGTTTCTGCACATTTCAGAATGTGTATCTGGCTTTGATCATTTCACTATGTTAAGCATAAATCACAGACTAATTTACTATTTGCTTTGAGTGGTTCTTTCATATATATCTTTGACAGTTTTTTCAGAATCAGCAATAGAGTTTATATGCTAATCCTATATATTGGAAAACAATTCCATTTCCAGTTGCAGCAATTAAAAGTAGGACCACTAAAAGTGTGGGGTGCAGTGCCTTGACTGACAAGGGGTTTGGAAGTTTTTGGAATATCAACTCGTTGGCTATGAGCCATGGCTGTTGTTTTTTATGAGTGTCTATTCCAGATGTGATGATTTGGAATATCTTTATAAATAGGTCGTAACAGTAATTTTTGTTTTACAGGCAATGTTTTTGTGGGTGGTCTCCAATGCTTTTTATGCTTTGGATTTCAGAAAACCACCACTATATTTCTTTATATGGTTTGTTTTAATTTTCTCCTCCACCTGGATGCTAATATGTTTTGATACACAAGAATTTAAGTTACAGGTTTAGTTACTGTTGTTCTAGTTTCTTGCACTCTAAATGAGTCTACTAAATATACATTTTAAAGGTGGAATGATATAAAATAAGCTGGTGTAGTGAACTGCTGTTTATGCCATAGCAGAACTGAAGTCCTGAATTCTTTTAGTGCAGTTAGCTAATTAAATCTCGTTGAGAATGTTTCCATTTAGGGTGCCTTCGCTCTGGGTCATCTTCTGCTTCTTTTCATTAGACAATGAATGAATTGCTCAAACAAAGTAAACAAACCCAAACTGCAAAAACTCTTAAATTTTTTTTGTTTACCAGTAGCTAGCAGAGGACCTAGTTATTATTCTTCTTCTTGCATACATAACTTGTTTGCCAAGACTTGCTTGCTTACTTTACTTATTGGATCCTGTATAGTAAGTAACTTTTTTGCAATTGGTAGTTTTACAGTAATTCCCTTTAGAATTTCAGCATAAGGATGGTATAATAACTAAATAAATGTATCCTGATTAGTGTGACAGTTTATTATTGAATTGGTATGAAATAACAAGCTGTCACAGAAGGATACCAAGCTCAATTCCTAGCTGAAGTGATCATGATACAGGTTCACTTAATCAGGATGCATGATGTTTTCATTTGGAGCATCAATAAACCAACGTTTCAAAGAAACCTAGAGGACAGAAGTGCTTGAATCCCAGTAAAACTGAGAACTGCCTTAGGCAGTCTTCAGTTTCTTTAGAATATTTTGAAGAACCCAGACATTATTTTGAGCCATGAGAGTGAATCCATACAGCAGTGGCAGGCAAACCACACCTGCATCCATCTGGTGTGCAATAGGTCGAGAGCAAAGAAACAGAGTTGCTGAAGTTGTTTAATTATGGAGAAACTGGGCTTTATTTCTGAAAGTTATTGAAAGTCAATGAAGTTAATATGTTAGATCTGAGCTTGATGCTGTACATTTAATGTTGTATTAAACAATCTTTGACTTTGAGTCACTTATTTTATATAGAAGACTTAGAAGAGGGCAATAAATAAAGGCAATAAAGAGCATCTTGTCAAAGTGTCAAGGTATTTAATGTTGTAAATAGAAGACCAGTGAGCAGACCAGCCAGTCAAGATGATTAGCTACCTAATTCATGTGGAATTCCATTAAAATTAATGTAAATTGGAAAGAGTTTGATGAAGTACTTACGAAAATCTGGTGGAAACCTACTTAGAAGCCTGGTATGCTTTGAAAAGGACTACTGGTGTAGGCAGCTATTGACTTACTGTCTTCAATAAGATACATGTGAAAGCAGTTGCCAAATGTACGCTTTAAGCGCCTGATTTGCTCTTATTAAGAGATATAGATATTTACAGATTTCATTTTACTTTCAGATGGATATAGATTGTGTAAAAAAATTAGGAGAAAACCACTTGCTGAACCCTCATGCAGAAATATTTCTCTTTCAACATCTCTGACCACAATGGTAATAAGTAACATTTTTCAGTGTTTCAATCAAAACGTTAAAAAGTGAATTTACATGCTCCCTTTTCTAAGTTACTCTTGGGATGATTTTCAGCCATACGAGTGCAAATTTGAGAATACCTAACTGTTATTGAATGGGCATTTTTTACAGCAAGAATATGTGATGATAGCAAAAATTATCTTTTTTTATTTCCCTGCATATTTTCCTTTGTAAATGTAGCTTGTTAAGTAGCTGCAGACCCCTGCCAATTCATCCCTATTGATTAACTTTACTCTTAGTAAGGAAATGGTATCTTTACAGATTCTCTGTTCTTTGAAACTATTTTTATTTGAATTTTTTTTCCCAAATAGGAAGTCCTTCAATGTATTACTGTGTGACAGAAACGGATCTTTATGGTGGTGCTTTTTTAAGAGTCTGAAACCTTAAAAAATTCCAGGTGTATATATGTGGTTTTATTTACATATTTGTAGCTATTTCATTTAGATTTTCTTCCTTCAGTTTGTTTAGTAGACAGTTATTAAATACTGCTTGAAGAAGGGAATAGGATAATATAACTTTAAAAAAGTGAACAGTTCCCTGTATTTCTTAATGTAGCCTGTTGGAAAGTGATATATGAATGATATTTGCCATTTATCCTCTTAAACTTTCTGGTATTGCTAACTACTGTATCGATAGTTTAGTGCTAGAAAGCTCTTACAGAGTACAGAAATAAGTCTTGTACTCCAGACTGGTTGGTTGGGTTTTGTTTTTTTGAGAACACTCAAAAATATGTGTGTTGAAGGTATGGATCTTGAAACATACTGTAGCAAATGCTTTTTCTTGAAGTCAGAAGAAAGTGAAATTCATCAGGATCTGTTGTTAGCAAAACCACTTTTGACAGTCTTCAGCTTTTTTTCTTTCCTGAATGGGAACCCAAACTAAGCATATTGATACATTAAACCTTTCCTTTTAAATTACTGAGATCTTGCAGAGCATTTAAAATCTTACCTCTGTTATTTCGGTATGGACCAAGCTTACCAATGAGAATGGTTTTGAGACCTGATGTTTGGAAGTAAGAATCACTGTTTGATATTGGTAAAGTTTGTGCTGGTTTACTTAGCCCTAAGGCTGTTTTCCATTGATTAGACAGTATTACAGTCTGTCTTCTGGATACACAAACAGAAAATGTCTATGTAAATCTTGACTGAACACTATACTTTTTAACATAGGCTGTCTCTGGAGTCTCAGAATTGCCTGTGAAAGGCATCTTTCATGGCCAGTTGTTAAGTGAAAGTGTCTTTGTTTTCTTTAAAAGCACCCCTGAGATACCTAATATGCCAACAATACTGGAGGAGCTTTCTTTTTGCTAGTTATAATGCTACCAGCATCTGAATTACATGAGTTAGGTTTTAAAAAATGTAAAACAATAGCACAAGTTATGAATATTTTGAGACTTCGCTAACTTCAGAGGCAGAGGAACTCTGTAAACAGCAGCAGTTAGGTGCCTAATTGGTCATGTTAAAATACACATGCTATATGAAATGAATGCATAATAGGTGGTATGTCTTCACTGGAGCTCTCAGGTACATAGTTCTTACATACAGGCAGTGTAGAGCTCAGAAAAAATCCCAATCCAAACAGTTGTGAACTACAGTTTAAATGTAGCAGCACTGAATCCTGGTATGGAGCTTTTTCCAACTCACTGTTGGGACTCTGTAGTATTTCTTTCTTGACTAAGAGTTATTCCTCATTTCCTTTTGCACTCCATTTGTCTCTTCATCTTTCTGAAATAACATTTGCCTCAAGTCCCATATACCTGACTTGAAGATACTCCTCATTTCAGGAATTCATTTGTTGTATTTATTTATTTTCATATCCGTTTACCTCTCCTCTTTCTTAGTAGTTAAGAGACTACAAAGCTGGCCTAAAACTGAAGAACTGTTCCTTCTGAATCACGAGCTTTCTGGGTTGCTTTTTAGTTTATTTCACTACTTCAGACACAGTGACCTCAGTTGATTATCTGTAGGTTTTATCAATTCCTCTGCCTTCCCTCCTCTAGCTGTTAAAGCTAATAAGTTATCATAAAGTTGTGAAACTTCATGATGAAGGAGGACTGAGTGGATGAGATAACTGCAGCTGTTAAATGCCCCTTGGTGGTGAAATGTTAAATATTTACTGCAAAAGTGATTTAGTGATGAGCTGCTGCTACTTGGGTTCTTCACTCCTATGTTACCTTGTAGCTCTTTTTTTTTTAATCTAGTAGGTCTCTTTCTTATGTTTATTGATGCTACATCTGTTGTATTTCAAGCTGGTAATTTTAGACTTTCACTTTATCAGTTGAGATTTTAACTCTTCTTTCCAAAGTGCTTGATGAACTGAATATCTTAAGCAAAAGTAGATGAAAACAGTGGAAAGACCTGCTGTGGGACCTGGCAAAAATTGAGTTCCACAGAGGAAGAGAACAGGCTCCACCAGCTCAGATGTCCTTATTGCCAAGGAATTTTAGGGGAACCCATTCAAGTAACTTAATTCTCAAGATCCCCTTATCTTGCAGGCTTTTTGCACTACATTCTAGTAACAAGCAGTAAAGTGTTCTTGCTCAGTTTTCCTTCCTCCTTGTTATTATTTCCTGCCTTACTTTGTACATCGAGGGAAACTACTCTCAAGGGAATGATACTCACAGTGGTTCCTGAAGGTGTTCACAAAGGAGTGCTTATAAGAATCTGTAGCTGAGTAACAGGGTTTTCATAATTAAACCAAAACTGTTCAGGTTGGAATTCTTGAACGTGGTGATTTTTCTCTTTTACTTTCACATTTGTGGACTCTTCATTTTTCTCTGATGACATTTAGCTGTAGTAGTTATTAATGATAGAATGAAGTTCTGTACCGTATTTTGAGCAGAGAAGGCTGTGTTCAGAAAATTGCTTAGACTAATACCATATCCAGTTACCTGAACACTGGAGGTATATTTTGTTGAATTGCCAAAGAAAGCAACTAATAATACTTCTAAGAAATTTAACTGTAGGATATAAAATATGTGATGTGTGAGGCTGTTCTTGGCAATAACTAGAAGGAAAACCAGATATTAAGAAAATAGATATCAGTTATTCTATGTATGCGTCTGTTGTTTTTTTCACTACAGCTTCACAATTCTTGCATTACAGTAAATTTTTATAAGTTCTGTTATGAAGCAGTTAGCCATTACATAATCATTCAAAGACTACCAAAGCATTGTCAAAGCTTCTTATAGTGTTTTAGTGTACAGAACTGTCATGTTTGGAGTATCAGGAAAGTAAGTTAGCACTACTGCAGAAACTATTTTACTGTAACTGTATAATAAGCGTTTGTGTATTGGATGAACTTTATACATAGCGCAATATGGCTTAATCTAATATTTAAAATGTGGTGTTTACACATCACCAAAAGGGCTTGTTTGTGAATAGGGAGGTGTTTCTGCTTCAGCCACATCCTTTGGTTGTCTTTGGGCTCATCATATAGCTCCTTTGAATCAGCCACAGTTGAGATCTTGGGTTTATGGCAAGTGTCAAAGGAAAATGCACTTAATGAAGAACTCAACAGAGTCCATCATCAGAGGGAAATTGAGATCACTTTGCAGGAACCATAATTAGGTCTTTTGAATTCTTAATTCTTAACAATTATCAGCAGTTCTTAATGTACTGACAGAATTCCACAGTAATTATAAACCACCAAAACTTGCCACTTTCTAGATGCATGTATTTTTCTATTTTCAAGACCCTCCTCCACAAGTAGTAGTAGGGCTTTACACCAAATGGGACCTCAGTGTTTGGATATAACAATAAAATGTTCCCAAGCTTTCTACCTGAGAATTGTAGATTACCTGCAGTCTTAAGCAGTGTTTAAAGACAAAGTCAAGCAGCAAGCACTATGATAGAGACAGACCGGGGCACTGATACTCCTTGGTGAAGGCATGGGTGTTCTAAATTATGTGCCCTGACCTCTTCTTGGGAAGGCTACATGATAGCAATGGCATGTGATAGCATGGGACACCACTAGATGAAAGACAGAATAATTATCCTCTGATACTATATGAAAAGTCATCAAGAAAAGATGAAAACCCATTTTACTGTTGGGATATTTTTTCTTTAAATCAAACCAACATCAAGCAACAGTGATACCACAGTCAGGGGAGTGTGCACATCAGCACAAACTTTTTGAACAGTGTCAGGTCTGCCTTGCTGTGTGTGATGGGTTTTTATGTACCCGCAGAATAATAGGAGTTCCAACTCAAGTTTAAATTATTCAAAAGGATTGATACTTTTTGAAGGTGATTACTAAAAATCTGTGACTGTTTTTTGTTGCTCTGTATTTAGATCAATATGAATTTTGGTTGACAGCTCACAGCACAAACTGTCAGGTACTTCTTTCTTATCTAAGTATGCTTTACATATAACAAAGATATGGTATGGATCAGTTAGCTACGTGCCCTTTCTGTCAGGTGGCAGATTATAGTTTGCTTTTATTAATGTCCAACAGGAAACTTAATGAGGTGAATGTCCCTAGGACTTCCCCCTTGCCCTATATCATTTTAGTGACTTGTCACCTCTTCTCACCAAGTTTACTGCACTAGTATTTTTGAATAGCGCAGCCACACCAACACTGCAACTACAGCATGGGATTGTGATAAGACAGATAAGGAGTTGTCCAATCATGAACTACATTTCTTCAACTTCTTCAGCATTTCTTTCTTATAGTGTACCTGTGTTTTAACATTAATTTAATAATAATAAATTGAACTGAGGAACTGAAAAGGTTCTGTGGTGGTAAATAAAAGCTTCTTGAGTTTAGAGACACTATGAGATGCTACAGAAACTAACTACAGCTATACGTCCTGTATTTCTTTTAAACTGCTCAGAAGGTGAAATCTGTTTCTCTGCTGGCCTTAATATGTGTACATGTTACAAAACAGTGCTGCTAAAATAGAATGATTTCTGTTTTCTGCCTTAGATTGCAAACAGCAAGGTTTTGCAGAGTAATTTCTGAGACCAGTTATCCCAACAATATTTTGCAATGCATTCAGTATGTCTTCTTGAGCCAAACCAATTTGCAAGTGCCAACGTTTCCATTTGTAATGCTAGACACTAAGGCGTTGTTCTATCACTCCAGTGTCTATTTAGTTTGTTTTGTGAAAATGTACATAGGACGATGCTGTAGCCAGAGGATGTTGTATTGCTTGGCTCTCATTTGTTGTATTTCCAATGAAACCAAATGATATTCTGTCACTTGAATGATGTGACACAATCCGTAGCCAATTCATATTATTTATTTGCTCTTTGTAATGTTAGACCAAAATGGATACAGAATATACAGTTTCTGAAAAATTCTATGGTTTGGGATGTAACCTTTTGTCTTCTTAGTTAAGATACTCCTGCAGCTAGGAAAAATTTTCTTGGCTTTTTGGTACTCAAGCTTACATATTAAATGTTGCCTTTTTCTATGCAGTGCCAAGATTTCTCCTTTTGTTTTTCTCCCTTTTATGTTTCCCCTATTTTGCAGTGCAAAATCGTGTTGCATGAATGCAGAGTCTGATGTGTGCTGATCATAATCCACCACAGGAAAAATAAATCTGATACAGGTGTCATCAGATGCACAGATTTTTGGATCTGCCAGCTCTGGCAGATTTGTATTGCAGAAGTTTTTATTTTTTCCCTTGATTTAGTGACTGTTGAACTAAACTGCAAGAAAAAGGGAGGAGCATCTAATTTGTGTACATACCAAGGACCTAGAAAGGTTTCCGTTCATGTGTGAGATCCTAGCAGCTGTATCTGTCAACTCAGAAATGTTACACCATTCTGATCTCACTTGTCAGTCTCTGGCCCAGTTGGATCTTGATGGTCTCCTTGGTCACTGATTTTGATATTGTTTGGATAAACCTTGATTTAAGTCAGCCACTAACTCAGCTATACCAAGAGCCTCTCCATTAATTCTAAAATGCAAACAAAAAAAAGGTCAGTCACAAAATGCTTACTTTATCTGTTCTGGATACTTTACTAATTCCCACCTTGAAAAGTCCTTCATCTGCCTCCTTTCCCTTACATGTTATTAAATTCCTTTGGTAAATCTCTCTTTACAAAATGTTATGCCAGAATAAATTGGATTTTGCAAAATCTGTTAGAGGTTCTTCCTGTGCTAGTTTTTAAATGGTTTTGGCTTGGTTACAATGTCTCTTAACTGGTATGTGATACAGTAGAAACACCCCAAAATAATTGTTGCTGAGGTCCTAAGGGATAAATAAGTTATTGGTAATCCATATTGTATAGATGATTTACTGTTATTAACAATCCTCATTTTGCATTTGGAATATCTTGTGAGTTATTGCATTAACTAAACACACTAGGGGAATAGTGTTTGTAATTCATGTTTAAATATCCTATAGGCACTAGTTTGTAGTAACAGAGCTATAACTTTGTGCTGCAGTTGTAGTCTAAACATGCATTTTCAATGTGAGTACCCATTACAGAAGAAGAAGGCAGACAAGTCACTGAATTAATTTTTATAGGTGTATACTTTTGTAACTAAAAATTGTGTGGCCTATTTGTTGTGGAAAAACAGTTTTATGTTTGGAGGGGATGGCATTTTCTTTAATGAAATTATATTTATCTTCTGGTAATTCATAGATAAGTGCATTCACCTCACCTTTCACAGGCATATGTGCAATTTAATTTGGATTCACAGTGAGTATGTACTGTTCTTTAAAAGGTCAAAATTATCCTAATCTTGACACAGAAAACCACTTGTCTCCATCCCAGTGCAGAATAACAGCTGTTGGTGAATGAGTAAAAGAAAAGCATAAACTTCGTGTTGTTATAAGGTCACATTTTGGTTTATTGCAATCGGAATTTGAAAGACCAGAAAGAAAGCAGGCAGCATCTTCCCTGTCCCTATAGGCAGCCGTCTTAAGTCAGTGCTGCAAGGAGCAGTGTTTGAACCACTCAGACAGGAGATGTTTCTACCTCCGTGTCCCAGTGTTGTACAGTGCCACAGGGTGGAGGTAAGATGTGGGTTAATTCTCAGGCTGATGGCAAGAACCGAGAATGAAGCATCAGAAACATTTAATGCCTGTAGTACATGGGGTGCTTCATGAACCTCATAAAATCATGAAGTGAATTAAATTCTTCAGTACAGCACTGTACTTTTACACTTTGGATCTCACTATTAGGGCATATGCAGAATAGAAAAAGAAAAAAAGATGTGCAATGTTTAATCTTCTTTTACTTGTTATTTAATTTTGCATATAAAGATACAATGCAATAAAACAAATATTAAATGTATATACTAAAACACATGAATTCAAACCCCCATTTATTCTACCAATTGCTTAAGCTCATTTGATCATAAGGGACAGGGAGACCAAACAGCTATAAAAGAGCTCCATTTTCTATCAACTGAACCAAATCCTCCTTTGATCTGTTAATCCCAAGTTTATAAGGTTAGGAGATAAGCAAGCGTAACTAAATTCCTTTTTCTTTTTGTCCACCTAATAGTCTATGAAGCAAAGCAAACATAATAAGCTGCTTTGCAGCTTTTCAGCCTCTTCTTGCTGAATAATTCAAAAAGTGCATTACAGGTTTTACGAGTACAACTGTACACACAAGCAATGTTCCATGATTTTTTTGCATGCCTCAAATTTGCATGTATTATATTTTTATTTTGCATTTCTGACACAGAAACTGACTGCCTACTCGTTCTTGTCTTTTTATTAGGTCTTTGATGCTTGCTGGAGGAGAAGGCCTCTTTTGTCTCTGATAGCCTTAAGGCAGATCTAGGTTAGCAAGAAAGCCAGAGGTTTCAGGCTTGTTAAATGTCCCAGTAATGGCTGTCTTTACGCATTGAAATACCAGCCTTCTTTTTTATAGGAAAATGAATCACATTACCACCAAGGGAAGGAAAGCCTTTGTTGGAGGAGACTGCTAGTCTGATGCTTAAGAAGAGGATTTAATTTTCCCCTCCAGGCTTTTTGGCCAGCCCACTACAGTTGCCCTTGTGGAACTCTGATGTCATAGCATGGGAAGGATAGCAAACAAGAAAGAGCAATTAGCCATTAACCATACTCATTTTGCGCTGGGTGGGTGCACCATTGAAAATACTGTATGTATTCAATACGGGAGCAAGAATAGCCTGTGTGGACAAAGCACAAACGGCTAGAATTTTATTTGTGCAATTCAGATAAGCATTTCTTGTTTCACTCTTACTCAGTGTCCCTCAGCTGGTGTTGTGCATGCTAGTTTTTATTAAACCCTTCACGTAAGTTTTAGCGCACAGAGAATTAAATTGAGGATTTATTTTTGCCCACAAAGGGCCCATTTTTCATTTCTTGTGAAAGTCGTGGATTGCTGCAAGTACTCCCATATTAATTCTGCAAACAGAAAAATTCGATTGAAATAATATATTACAATGTTGGGTTACATTTATGATTTGTTTCCTAAAGAATGGTTGATTACATTACCATAGCTGCATACGTAATTAAATGTTTAGATAAATATATACTTATGCTTTGTATTGAATTATATTAGTATATAAGGAGCAAACATTTTTAAACTAATTAAAAGTGTGTACATATATTTATTATTCTGTCAAATATTTTAGTAGAAAGCAGAATTTCAGGGGGTTTTATTCATTAAATACCAGCATTAGCACGTGTGCTGATGCACGTGTTAGAAAAATAAGTTTGTCGAGAACTCTGGAATTCAAGATCAATTTATTTAAGAAAGATAATACTACCAGCAGGCTGTAAATTAACCAGGTTACTTCTAATTCCCCAATCATTTAAGTTCCCTGGACCAGTAGATCTCCTCATTTCATTCGAAGCTGGTTTTTTTGTATTAAATTAGGAAAATAAGTTAGATATTCTTCCTTTTCAGTGGTATGCTTTTGGGTGAACTTTAAATCGGAGAGGTTGCTTTATCTGAAAAGAAAAACAAATTAAGTATCTGTTATTTAAGCTAGCAAAACAGCTTAATTTGAATGCAGACCCAAGTACTTTGATCCAAGTAATACCTTTTGCTTTCTGACCTGCAGCGACTGCCTTATACTTTTTGGGCTTGTTTTTATGACCTTTTTTGTGCTTCACCCTGCAGAGCTAAAAGAAATGCTTATAAGGAACAAAAAGTGTCAGTGCTTACAAGCCCTACATCCTTCACAATTTACAGGCTTCTGCTTTCCAGAAAAGTGTCCGGGGTCTCTCTGGTCATTGGTTACTGTGAATGTGGTCTCCTTGTGTTTAAACCTGTACCCAGGAAGATGGCCCTGCATGACTTTTTTGTATGTGTTTTCCTGGTGAGGAAAGCAAAGCATCACAATATTATTTTCAATTAGTAATGCTATTGTTCCTTGACCTTTGCTAATTCATGTAAGAGGCATGCAGTTTCAGTCTTAACCATGATAGAATCAACCACTGTATGGTTAACATATTGAGATTTAGAGAATTAATTCCTGGTTCTCCCACAGTGCTTTTAGGTGATCTTTGGGAAGTCTTGCATTAATGTTTTGGTTTCCTGACATTTAAAAGACAGGTTAATGACTTCTTAATCTCCATGGCGTTTAGTTTTCTGGATATAAAATGAAAGAAGTAGAATTAATGAGAAATTTGGGAGCACAACATTACTTTGCCTGTAAAGTTTCATACTCTTAAGCCACACTCTCCAAACACAGAGGCTGGGAATTCAGTACTAAATAAAGCAGAAGTTTGGACCACCTTAAGTGTGGTGGGAATTAATAATGGGTTATGAATTGTGAATGATAATGTCTTTATGAATATTAGTTTTATTATTAATATTCAAAAATTCAGGAAAATTCCCTAGTTCCTTTGGATTTTCAGTTGACAGGAAGTGGTTGCATCAAGGGTATTTATGAACACAGAATTAAACAGTTTAAACAATCAGAACTCGGAAAAATAGGAACACAAAACCAGGAAAATTCTAACTATGCTTATGGAGCTTTAGCATTAACTCCAGCACATGTACTCACGATGCTTTGGTCCCTGAATAAGCTTCCTGTACAAAGACACTTCCAAAACTCACAATAATGATCCCAGGGTAAAATACAAAGTATTCCAGGCAGAGGGAAGGAGAAAAAAACAGAGATGCCACTGCTGAGCTAGTGCAAGCTGCATACACGTGGCTGCTGTGATTCCCAGTTAAGGAGCCATCAATGGGGTGCTGCTCCTGCTGGAGGGTCAGTGCAGAAAGGTGAAGTTTCTAAATCACTCCCTATTAAATACATCAATTTGAAAATGAAACTGGCCAGTAGGCACTGGCATCATTGTTGTGGCCAGTGAATTCAAAGCTTCGTGCCTCCTGTGACCACTCAGGCACGTTGAGGGCCAGCATGAGATACCTGACACATGGTGCTAATCCCCTAGCACTCAAGACTTTGCTGGGACCACGCTCATCTACTCCCTGACCCACAACAGGAGGAGGAGAGCAAGGGTTAAACTGGCCTGGCAGGATTTATGCCCTACCAGGACAATAAGATGATTCAAAACCTTAAGATTTTATGGAAGATATCTACAGTCATGAAACTCTCAAAGGCACATTTGACATTAATTTTACTATGTGCCTTGAGATTCCTTATCCAAGAAAGCAAAAGGAGAGGAGAGGTGAATTGTCTCCTTTCAACACTGTGGTCCCTTGCGCCATTCAAAAGTGAAAGCTAGTCTAATTTTATGTGGTGTAGTAATTCAACATTATCTCAGCTGTCATGAATGAATAGAGGTTTGGCACAATGCTGCATTCATTTTTACATTTGCATATATGGTTGCCCTTCCTGTGACATTGCTGACTGCCTAAATTTGCCCAACTGAATCTGAACTGAAACAGGTTTGAGCACATCCTTGTGACTGGGCAGGGACATGACAGGTGTCTTCCTCCTCAGCTATTGTGGGCAGTTGGGCATCTCTGGTTTGTAAGTATTCAGGTCTTATCATCACAAGAGGAAATTGCTGTTGGATGATCCTGCTCTTTTAGACATCTTAGTGCTACTGGCAATGTGACTGCTTAAAATAGCAAACCAGTATATGAAAATGGGGAAATGCCATATTGGCAGAATTGTCATTGAGTTATGCAGTTGTTGCATACTCTGTCATATGCATAACCCCTTTTGCAAACTATGGCTAACACAAATGCTGGTGTTTAGGGCTTTTTTGTTGGTTTGGGTTTTGTTTAAAAAAAAAAGCTTGTAGATCTTCTGTGTAAGAGATTTCTGATCCTGATAATTACAGAATTTAGAGCTTACTTGAGGGATGCTGCTGCTTCAGAGGCACAGGATTTTTGTTAGTTAATGTGAACACCCAGTAGATCATAATAGAAGAGTCCTTTTTTTTTGGTTGAGGATATTTGGCCTGTATTATTTATTACATTCTTTTAAAAAATCAAACCCCAAAAAACCCCCAAACAACTTTGTATGCAGTTTTGAATGCTTCCTGGTGGAACAGAAACATCTGGTGTCCAGTTCTCTCATGTGTAATGGCCCATTCTGCATGTGGGTGTTTTCTTTTTAAAATGGCTTATTTCCAGTATATTGAGGAGGGAGGAAATTACTAAAATGAACATTTACTCAGGATATTTGCCTTCTGAAGTCCTTGTTGTACAGTAAATTTTACCTGGAAGTTTTCTTTAAATATTGCATGTTATTATTTAATTTCATTTTCTGTTATTTCAAAGTTAGAAAACATTTTTTTCTTTAATATTTTAAACATAGTCTTATTTACCACATAATTGCATTTTTCTGCCTGTCTATAACATTATTCCAAAATGAACCTCTTATTCTCTTTGCTTAGTTGTTTAAGAAACAAACCCAAACAAACTATTATTTTAAACAATGAAAAATTTCTTACCTGTAGTAAGAATACAAGTATGCTTGCTGTGAAATGCTCTAGGATGCTTAGGGCTTGCTAATTTTGATTCATGTATCACAGAAACATAGTAAGGTAGGGGTTGAAGGTGACCTCTGAGATGTCATCAAGTCCAACCCCCTGCCAAGTCATGTTCACCTACACAAGATCAGACAGAAACATGTCCAGGCAAGTTTTGAGGGTTTTCAGAGATGAACACTGTACCACCTCTCTGGGCAGCTCTGTCACCCTTAAGTTAAAGAAGTTCTTCCTCATGTTTGTATGGAACTTCTTATGATCACATTTGTGCCCACTACCCCTTGTCTGGTCACGGAACATCATTGAAAATAGACTGGTCCCATGCTCCTGACACCTGCCCTTTAAATATTTGTAAGCACTTAGGAGATTTCCCTGTCAGTCTTCTCTTATCTGAACTAAAAAGATCCAATTTTCTCAGTCTATACTCACAAGAGAGAAGGTCTAGTCCCCTAATCTTTATAGCCCTTTTTGGTACCCTCTCTCATTTTCCATCATGTACCCTTCCCTTTCATTTTCATATTGAAGAATAAGGAGTTATGTTTAATGGAGCATTCAAATTGTTGAGAGTGGTAATATAATAGCAAACAATAGCTGGTTAAAACCAGCTTCAAATCTTGTATGGATCAAAAAAGCAGAAAAATTGATTGTATATGGGACACACTGCAGATACTGAGACACATACATGTCTCTAGCTATCAGATGACCTATTTTTGGCATGCTTTAGTTCCATAATTTAGATAACTATGGATAACTTGGGACACTCTTATGCAGTTGGATTGTTGTACTTCAGCCTAAGAATGGCAATAAAGCTGTTTAAAAAGGAACAGGATTTGCAAATGCTGTGTTCATATTTATAGTATTTCATGTTTAATCTTCATATTATTGTTAACATCAAGGTTAAAATTCATGCACAGAAGCACTGAATTTTGGTCCTTCCACACAGATTTTTTTTTTCAACAGATAAGGAACCACTTGCATTTTTTCTCTACCTTTTTAGGCTTCTGCACAACTTGACTGACACATGTGCATAGACTTTGAATCCAGTGAATCTACTTTCCCTTTATCTTAGAGAGCT
Source organism: Pogoniulus pusillus (assembly GCF_015220805.1). NCBI lineage: Eukaryota > Metazoa > Chordata > Aves > Piciformes > Lybiidae > Pogoniulus > Pogoniulus pusillus. Next base: position 15,651,873 of record NC_087283.1, read on the forward strand.
ACCAGTCCCTCACTCCTACATATACCATCTTTATAGCTATATGAGATATGGTGAGTTGTCTTTCTTAGACAGAGTGAAGACATAGTGAAGCCTTAGTGCCAAAGGCACACAGGGCTTCTGTGACTGAATGAAAAAAGTGTTTCCAAAACCTCATGCCTTGCCTAAAAAAAGTCTCTCCTTCCTTTTCTAGGAGAACTTTTACTCTTCCTGCATTGAATGATGGGGACCAAGTGGTCATTCAGGTGTATTTTGTTCCAATGTATTCTCCTATATGGAGTGAACTTCAAGCTCAGCTCTGCCTTGTTTAGAAACCAGAAAAGCTCTGTCTGTCTTCTGTGGCCTTACAGGAGTTTCCTGCAGTGGCAGAACCATTAGGAGTTTGGTGTGTATTTCCAACATTGGCTACTAGTGTTGAGGTGAACTGAGGAACAGGGAAGAGTACTCAGTCTTCTTGCTGCCAAAATTCTACTAGTAAAATAAGGCAAGACTCTGTCAAAAAGAAAGAAAAATCAAAGCAAAGAGAGGAGAATCTTTGATGAAATTAGTCAGGAATGTAAAGCATAAATACTCAGCCAAGACCTTTTAGCATACTTTCCCTTGTTCATGATCTGTTCAGATATGAGGGAAGCATGCTGAAAAGAGAGTTGTCCTTCAGGAGAACTGAAAGATGTCTTCCAATAGGAACATAACCCCTTTATGTGCCTCCCTCCCCCTCTGTCTTCACTTTGCAGTATGCAAATTTTTTTCTCTCTTTTCTTGCACAGCTTGATACGTGATTGGTTCTCTCTTTCAACACAAATGACTGTAGATAGATTTTTCTATTAAAATTCGATATCTATGCCTTGGTTCTCAAACATAGAGGGAAAACAATATAGTTCTGCCTATAGGAGGTTGAATTTGTAAATATATATATTAGTTTGGAAATGCAATGGGAGATAATAAAATATTCAAAAAGCAGCCTGCTCTTGTGGGATATTATTCTGCACAGCCAGGGAGCAGATTAATGACACTACATAGAAATAAATAAGATATGCACCATAAAATATGGATTGGAGTAGCAATGTGGAAACTAAAATTCCAGTCCTGGCAGCCTGTGAAATGTGTGGCTTTACAAAGTTGATCAGCATTGAATAGTGACACTCAAACCCAGGCATTATTTAACTGGGAGACATGGAATTTTCTATTCCAGGCAGCTCTACTCTGGGTGTGAGTGGTATTGTCTTCCTAAATAAGATTCAGAGCTATCAGGTCTGTCTTGGGTGAATTTTGAAGGTGTTTGGATTTTTGTGGGGGATTGGTTTGTTTTCAGGGGAGTGTCCTGTGAAACGTCCTGTTGAAAGGCTGTGAGCGAGCATATAGAGAAAAAGATTGGTATATTTGTCTTAATTTCCATTTCAGTTTATGCTACAGAACCTAAGATGCAATATTTAAGTACTATCAGGTAGGGGAAGGCAGAAGAAAAATATCAGGAGTTGGTTTTGCTGGTCCCCAGCCATGTGCCTAGGATGCTGCACTACTCTGTGGTGAACCTGTGAGTTCTCTGCTTTTTCCTGTTTGCCAGCTGGCTACTGCCCTCTGACCACAACCTTTTGTCTTAGATACATAGAGACCAATTCCTAATGTGCTCTAAAGACAGGAAAAGGGCTGTTGTATCTTTAGTGCTTTTTCAGTTTGGCTGAAAATTGCCACAGGTCTCACCCCGCAAAGCCTTCAGCCCAATTTGCATTTTAACTCCAGAGGCAATAAGGCATAGCATTTGCAATTGTATTTTGCAAATGTGTGGATCCTTCACTCAGTGCTAGTAACACTAGTTGTAGGGAACTTTGCTTGAAATTCCCAATTGGGAAGTGATTCTTTGCTCCTACTGACAACTTTCCCAAAATTCAGCAGCTTGGTGTGAAAACCTCCCTTCAAGACATCTACTTTAAGCTGGCTTTTCTCCTAAATTTCAGCCAAAGTGAGTGTGCTATTTTGCAAATGTGGGTGGAGAAGGAAATACTTGTGCATAATTAAAAAAAAATCATCATCATCACGACATGGAAACTATTTCCTTCTGACTTCAAGATGCAAAATTGGGTGGGAAGCGTAGTGTTCGTGCTTCGTGTCAGTAATCCGTGCTTTCTTATCACTGTGACAGTTACTGTCAGGTAGGGATGTGTTTAGGAAACCTGCTCACTTTGTAATGCCAGAAAGGGGCTTCCGATTAGTATTACCTGGACCTGCTCTCCCTTTGTAATTACAGCTCTGAACTGCTAAGGGCCAAGCAGTGTCTACCTGAACACTTGAACCCAGACAGCAGGAGGAAGGGAGGGTATTTTCCTTGTGCACTAAATAATACATCTGCTCAGGCCAGGCTAGGTAGGGGGAGGAAGCAACTTGGTGCAAGAGTAATACACTGGGACACAGATGGGAGATTTAGAGAAGGACAGTAAACATGTGTATGTATTGAGAAGCCGTTTGAATTCTTCTTGTACACATAATTAATTTGATTTAATAAGACAGTGTTAGAGCTGGGCACTAAGTTTTAACCTTTTTCTTTTCCTGGTAAATTTTTGGAAGTAAGCTGCACTCTTAAACACAATAATTAAGAAGAATTTCATTTTAGTTGATGCATTTTTAAAGTTATCTGTAGGTTTTGAAACTATGTATAGTTACATTTTAACAACTAAAAAAAAAAATTAGAAAACCTTTTAATTATGAATTATTTTAGTCTCATGTTATCAAGCCTTCCAAGTTAGTCTTGCAAGTCTCCCAAAAGTGTAATGTATTTGAAAGCATAAACCCAAGCAATTTTTTTAACAATTCTTTTGAAATGTTCTTCTATTCTCCTAGTGACTTGCCTTCCTCTTCCTTCTTCTGAATACATTTCCGCTGTGCTGGCTTTATCAAAGAATTCTTTTTCTTTATGCTGATTGTTTATGTATTTGAAGATATTTAAAGAGGAAGGAAGAACTCTGTACATGTAATTAAAGGCTTATCCACAGGCCTGCTTTTGAACTTTGGTTCTACTTATAGGTAAATGTAAGCTGTTTCCTCATGCCAAATAACAATAGTAAGATCAAAATGAGATTGGCTTGATTACTAATAGGTACGTGTGGTTTCAAAATTTGAATTGTCTGGTGCGTGGTTTCTGAGTAATCCCTAGGAATTCAGAATATATAAGCTTTCTTTGAACTGTGGTACAAATATAATCCTTTGCTTAAGACATTACCACAAACAGCAGTTAAATCAGACAGTGCTAAATCTTCTAGAGATGCTAGAAAATACTCTGTAGCATCGTGATGGGATTCTTTTAAGTACCAGTAGGTATTACATACCTAACTCCCACTGAAAGAGTGTCTGATGATAGAATGATCCAAATCGTTGGTGACTTTCACAGATCTTGAGTGGAGAATAAATTCATGAACAGAAGAACAATTTACTAAGGGGAGTTGAAAAGGAAATGAAACAGATGTTGGCAGTGCAATAAAACATCCCATGAGCTGTGTATCATTCTGAGGCAGGTCTATAGCTGATATAAATTAACTTCATTGTAGGCTGTTTTAACTGGCTGGAGCTATGCTGCCTGATGTTAACTGAGAATCTGAACCAATCTTTTTTTTTGTAGTTTACTTTTTGTCACTGCCATGCTTGTGGATATTCTGTGTGGATTTGGAAAAGACACAGATATTGTGGAAAACAAATTTGGAAATCATCTATAATTAATAACCTTTATTACATTGTATTTCTACAGCACAATACTAAAACAGTAGTGCTGGAGTAATGCAGTGGTAAATACTGACAAGCCATCTTTATAAAATACTCTCAATGACTCATGTCTGTAACGTAGCTAGAAGTGCCTGGAAACATCTAGATGAAAAGATTTGTCTCACTTCTGAACAAAATATTGCAGTTCTCCCATGGACAAAATCTTCCATTAATATAAGCTGATGTATCCCGTATTACCTCACCTGAAGAATCATGTTATGAAATGCCTTTTTGTTGATACTGTGAATCTTCCTGACACCTTGTCATCCATCACGTTAACTTACACCTGTACAAACACATTGTCTTCTTCAAGTGCTTACAGAAGCAGTTGTGCAAGCTTAAGTGTTTGGTACTATTGCAAGGAAAGACGTAACTGCTGAAATCCTGCTAAAACTATTTCAGCTTTGTTGGTGACAGCAACAATCTGCCCCTGAGTTTATAACAGCAAATATATTTGTATATTAAAATCAGACTCCTTTTTTAGTGGGAAAAGCTGCTATTTTTTTCATTACTAATTCCATAGGCAGCAAATTATCCCAAAAACCTGCTTCTGTGACAATTCTAGGAAAAGGAGAATGGGAAAAAAATGAGGATTTTGAGAGAAAGACCTTTCTTGTGAACTGGATTTGCATGTTGAGAGCAGCAGAGTTCAGTCTGCAACTATTTGTGCAAGAAACACGAGAATTTAAATGTAAGAAAAGTGGGTAATAGGATTTCAGTTTGAAAGAAGGTACTTCCTCTTCTACAACTATATGAAAACTAGCAAACTGTCACTGATAAAGTGAATTAGCATGTTTTAGAAGGTGGTGGGAAATTCTTCTGGAAGAGGTTGACTAATTATATTTTAGTTCTATGAACTAAACTTTTCCTTAACTTTATGCAGAAGTGGAAATAAGGTCAATGCTACAACTGCTTTGCTTTTGTGTTGGTACTGGCTTAGCAGATCTTAATGCTTTTAGGATTCAGGTAACAGCAAATCTGTCACATTAAAGATGATCAACTGAGCAAAATTACTCTATGAAGTGATCTGTTCAGTAAAAAAAAAAAAAGAGGATGCATTTGGTAACTAATGAAAAAGAATCCTCAGTTATACAGTAATGCTGTATTGGAGATAATAACAGTAATATTTCAGAGATAAAATCAGCAGGAAAAGCAGGCTCCAGAACTTTGTGAAGACTGTCTTGTGTAGTTTTTGACAAAGTAGGCAAAGCTATTTCTAGAGAATATTTATAGACAGACAATGTATCCTGCTTAGTATTCAAAGGTTAACTAACATAAATTTTTACTATTAGGAAAGCAATAAAGAATTTTCTCTGATTAAAAAGAAAAAAGAAGTTTTTATTTATCCAAGTAACTTTACCAGGCTGTTGTTCAGGTGTCAGTACACCAGGTGTTGCATTTGTGGGTTTGAGATGCTTGTGCATTTTCTTTTTCTCCACATCTGTTTCTTTATTTTAGACTCTCAATTTCTCCACCTTTTGCTCATATATCAAGAGTAAGCTATGCTAGACTAACTACAGCTTATATCAATCAAACAAAACAGTTCAACTGCTCAATTCCATAGCCTATGAGAATGGCCAAAAATGGAAATCCTGCTGGGCAGCATATGCATTTTTTATGGCTTATGGTCAACCTCCTTTATTCTACATACAAATGGTTACAAGAAGAAGACAGAATTAAAACATTGGGCATGTAATTTCCTTTTGATTGTACTATTTTACTGATGTTTTATTAAATCAAACTACTGACCACATGTCTAGTTTCCCCTTCCTGTGAAGGGTATTTCTTCATGCCCACAAATGATTTTCACACTTTAATCAAAGACACTTCACAACTACCAACAGAAAACTCAAATACAGTTCACAGACTTAAAAAAAAAAGGAGAATAAAATGAAAACATTTTCATTCTAGTTATGAAACACAGCTAACTTGTTTGCTTTAGTATGTGTGTTTCTGCATTAGTTCTGAGAGAATACTGCCAGAAATTCCCTCTCCCTTCTTTGTGTACCTGTGTGTCATGAGTCTAGGAGCTGCTGCCCATCTGTTGACTCTTTGCTGTTACAGCACATTTGGAGATAGAATCATAGAATATCCCTAATTGGAAGTGACTCACAAGGTTCATCAAGTCCAACTCATAGTAAATTAAATATTAAATAAGCCTATCTAGTAGCATGATGCAGCAAAGGAAGACTAATGACAAAGCATAAAATAAAGTTAAGCAGAAACAGTGTATTGCCTGGGCTTGCTCACTCACCTTTGGTAATGGAAGCACCCAGTGTGATTGTGGCTGTTGTGATTCATCCTGCAAATGTATTCTGAAATACACTTAGGAATATGGTGTAAGAATGTGTTCTTTTGGAAAACAAGAATCTCTGGGGCATAGGGTTTATGCTTTACCATTCAGGTGTTAGCCACAGTAACACAGACAGAACAAATCTGAAATATCTCTGTGCATCAGTGTGCAGGGTTTGTGGGTGCAGATGGTACTTACAAAGCTTACTTTTGAGATTATGAAGTAGCTAAAAAATGTGTCCCCTTTCACTTTTAGGATTTCAGAAGTTTAGTAACTTGCATCATCTATTGTAAGCCTTTGATCTTCTAAACACTGGCACTGTGCACGGCAGGAGCATTTGATTTAGGGTGAGTGCATACAGTGACTGCCACAAAACTCAAGCAAAATTAAACAAGCAGCTGAAGCCTCTGTATTATTAGAAATCTTGAGCTTTTTGTACATCTTTTGTTGTTGGCAATATTAGGTAAGAAATTAATATAAAGTCTGAAGGGAGAAAGGGCTATGTAATTGTGTAAGCTCAGCCTTCAACTGACAAAGGAAATACCTACTTGTGTACTTAGTTTCCAGTGTAGTCAACCCACAGTTCCTTCCTGAGCACTGCAGTGTGTTTCTTATATCCTTTTCTCATCACCTTTTAACTTAAAAGTATACATCCTACTGTCGATTCCTGCATGGTATGAGAGTGATTTCTAGCTGCTAATTTCTGCTTTCCTTCTCCCATTCTGAACTATTTGGCTTTCTTGGTTGTGCTACGTACTGTGCCCCAGCATTCACAAAGGCAAAGCAATTAATTCAAAGACCCAAGCACATGCTGTACACTAGAAAAGCTGCTATTATTTGCAATCACTTCATTCACTGGAACTAGAAATTCAAATCTCTACAAAGCTCTACTGCAAATAGTATTCACAGATCTGCACGCTTAGCTTATTCTGTCATTTAAAATGGTTTATCTGCATTCAGTGGACAAACTACTTTTCCTTTTTGTGAATTCAGCAGCAGTATTTTGTCATCCTAAAGAAAATTACTCAAAGGACTACAGTATGATAGTCATTTATCAGCAGTGCTACTGTATGGGCTTGCAGATTGTCTTATATCTGCCTACTACAGAAGTGTCTGCTTTGCTTTCTCATTATTTTATGTCTTTGCTTATAGACAGGGTAGGAAATTAGGATGTTTTACTTATAGTTAGTGATGATTGTTATTTTTATTCACAAAAGGCAAGGACAGGGAAGTTATTAAACTTGTTCTCTTGAGTGAAAAAGATAATCATCACTTCATTTTTCATGACTGAGATTCTGCATTTGCTTCACAGAAATTCTGTATCTAAAGGAGGACTGTGGGACTTAAATTAGCATGACAATTAAGGAGATTCAGATCAACGGCTGCTGATATAGATATGATATGTTTGGTACTATTTTATTCTCATGGAAATAAGTTATTTTTCTGTACAGTAGCCACATACAAGATAAACATTATTTCATACTGACATGTGAATAGCTGTTCATTACTATAATGTTCTGAGGAAAAGTACTTTGTCTCTTTGCAGTGGCTTATGGCCAGAGGTTTAGGATACAAAAGTACAGCTCTCAAATAGCTTGTATTAAATGATCTTTTTCAGCTGCTGCTGACAGTATTGTGAATAATCTTGTAGGATGAGTAGAAGTTCTTCTCTGCTATAGTTCTTGTTAACTAATACTTTTAATATATTAACGTTTGCATAACAGAATTACTTCAACATTGTTGATGTAGGCACTCCATTAACTAACTTGATTCTAGCTGTCATTCTGTGTGGTTTGACTTTCATTCAAACCTGTTTCCAAAAATGGAGGGTTATTTGAATGCCAATCTGACTTAATATGTCATACAAAGTATCTGCTAAAATATCACTACCAGTGGTATTTAAGTCACGAGTAACCTTGAACATCAAACTTTCCCAGTGGGCACAGTCCTTCACACTCTTTAACTGTTCACAAATCCTTCTCAAGTTATACAGTATCCTTATATTTTTGCTAAGCTTTGCAATAAAATGCCTTTGTTTCCCTTCATTTAAACTTCTAGTTATTACATTTTTCAGGTTTTAAATACTATATGTTACTTCCTTTTGTCCTTTGTTCTCACATTTTTCAGCTCTCTCTGTTTGAACAAGTTTTTGTTTTCCTTCTCTTGCCATCTTTTTGCTGCTTTACAGCTTTATTTTTCTCTGTCGTAAAAAAAGGTGGGGAAAGAGTCATGCTCTTGTGGAAACAGAATCATCATTCAAAAAGAAATTCAGTGAATAAGTCAATTTGTGGCACCTTAATGAAAACTTAAGAAATCTAGGTGCAGACCCTTACAAATTTAGGGTCCAGTTAACGAAGATTGTTCAAATAAACCAGGGGGAATAGTCCTGTGCTTAAATCTTTACCAACATGGATGAAGCATCAAAATGAATAAGGCATAACTGGACCACAGATTTGTTATGGTTGAAGTATTTTATGGAATGAACTTAAAAGTGGTGTTGAAATGAGAAATGAATCACCACAATGACCACGCTTTTGAAAAAGGAAAGATGAGTTTTTTGATTGGTCATACAAATGTAGAGAATGTTTTTGCTTTGGAATCCTGTAAAAATACAACATCATAGAAATAACAAAGCTTCAGCCACAGTGTGGAATGAACATGAAAGAGCAGGTGCCCCCAGCCCACATGATTTTGTAAGAAGTGGATTTGAAATCAGACTGGATAAGTGCATTTACAAATTGAGGAAATGATGGCAAATTACTCTTGCTCAGAGATGATGAAGAAATACCCATGATTTCTCTGCTGTCACAAAACTTCTGTCTTGTAAGACTTTGTCATGAACCATAGCTCTAGCATCTGTTGTTTGGCTAATGTATTTCAGATGAATGACACGACTTTCTGATGGTACTTTGCTTGTGTGAAGCTTTTGCAGACTGAGAGATTGAGTTTGCACCAGAAAAAAATACCAATAAATCTTTACCTAACAATGATTGGCTCAGAGACCACATCCTTCCTTTGTAACATGAACTGTTGGCTCATCAAAGAATTCTAGTATTCCAGTGATCCATGACCATGGTTGAGTGGTATTTACACTTTCTAGGATAAAAGTGATCTGTTAAAAGATCCAAGCAAAGTTTCATCTCAGTCTGAACAAGTGATCCTCAAGTGGTCTATGTTGTACTTGCAATCAATTTGTCAATATTACAGAGACTATCTCAATGTCTTCCATTTCAGCAAAATGTTGTATCAGATGCATCATGAGGTTGAGTTTCTTACTGAATTCTTAGAGGCTTATACAGCAGCTTTGCTATTTTTTCTCCTTTCAATATAGAAATGGCAAAATAATCATTGTTATAGCTTAATTTCTGAGAGTCTTGGTGTTTTTTGACAAAAGATCAGCACTTTTGAGAGCTAGCAATTTTTTAAAAAAATATTTTTCCTACATTGGCAAGATATTTAGGAATGCTGAATGTGTTCACTCTGTACAAGCAAGCATCTCTTTAGAGATGTTGCAACAGATTAGATGGTAATTCAGAACTGCTAGGCCACCACTGGCATCAGAACACTAGGATGAAAATGAGTGCTTTTCTATGATTGCTGTTAGGCCTGTAGATGCTTCACCACTACCCTAAGAGCATTGTTGGGGGGAAAAAAAAAAAAACAAAAGATTTTTTTTTCAGTGTTGCAAGACAATCAAGATAAATTAGTTGTTATCTGGTCCTGAAGGAATAGAATGCCACATTCTCTAGGAACTCCAGAGCTATCAGGAACAAGAAGGTTTTGTTCTTCTGCTATTGCAACCTGTCACTCTCATAGAGTTTACTTACCCTCTTGCTGTTTGAAGTCTTTCAATGGATGTTTGGACAAGAGACAAGAGCTGTTTAATTATACCATAAGTGGCTGCAGAATGAAGGCTGAATGTTTGTTTAGAAGACTGAAGGGTACATTGTAGTGCTTTGTGACAAATCTGAGTGTTTCTCGACAAATGGAGTTCTTTCTCTTCCAGCAGGAGTTACACTGCTACATGTGACATCCTTAAGAGAATATCAGATGCAGAAAGTGGCATTGCAGGGTGAAAAAAAATCCAACATAAACCTTCTAAAAAGTGCTCAAGATTTCACTGTGACACTCAGGATTTTAAAGGCATGTAGGCACTACAGTAACAACAATGTCATTTAGTATGTACCCATGGAGGCCACTTTTCTCCTTTTCTCCCTGTGCTGTTTCTTGCTGAGTTTGTGCCCTCCCATTTTCTTTTTCTTTCAAAAACTGCTGGGAGAAGTGATGCTCAGATGTTTTTCATAGCATATAAATTTGTGTATTGTGTTTTGGTTTCCTCTTCCTCACATGCAAACTACATAAAACTGCTTCCAATAATACTTTAAAATACAGCTTTTAGACTAGTGAGAAAAGATGGGCACAGTTTTCTTAGAGCCAACATCTATGTTTCTTGCTGATGTGTAGTACTGCATAGTTTGTAAAAAGACCAAATGATAATTAAATGCAAACAAGTCACCAACACATAACTCTGCCCACTCTAAGGCTCAAGTAGTTTATGCTTTTCTGCCCAGTCCATTTTGTCTTAGTCACAAAATAGTATAAACAGTTCTAGCCAGGCATATAAACTATGCAGAGTTTAACTGTTGTGCATGGTAGAGATTTAAGTTTCAGGCCTTAAAGTGTAAAGCAGATTTCAAGTCCTAAGGGTCTTACCGTATTTTTAGTTAGGACTAAAATATAACAGTTGCCTGAGGAAGAATTTTTAGTCAGAAAATATTTGAGGTAGGCAAAAGCCATATTTAAATTTTACTAGAAAATGAGAATTCTGCACTACTAAGAAAATGCAACATGACAAGTGGGAGGAAATCTATCTAAAGAGTGCTGCTAGGTGGGCCACTGAAACTATTTGCTAGAGCTTGTCATACCTGCTGGCATGCAGGCTGGAAATTCTTCTGGCACACTGTGCAACAGAGTGATTTTTTGCCTCTACTCATCTCATATTCCAAGCCTATGGCCAGGCTCGAAGTAAATCAAGCCTGAAGTAACCTGTGAGTTGTTTCCCCTAGGAAATTACAACAGAGGACTATGTAGTTTATTTAAATATGGGGGTGACCTGGACAGGCTGGAAAGTTGGGCAGAGAATAACTTTATGGAATTCAACAAGGGCATATATAGGGCACCGAATCTAGGGAAGAATAACCCAATGTTGGGGGCCGACCTGCTGGAAAGAGCTCTGTGGAAAAAGATCTGGGAGTCTTGGTGGACAACAGGATGACCACAACAATATGACCTTCTGGACAAGAAGGTAAATGACATCCTGGGATGCAATACAAGTATGGCAAGCAGGTTCAGGGAGGTTCTACTTTCCCTCTGCTCTGCCCTGGTGAGGTGTCATCTGGAGTACTGCAATTCAGTTCTGGGCTCCCAGGTTCAAGGAGGACAAGGAACTGCTTGAGAGGATACAGCAAAATAGTATAAATATGATTAAGGGACATCTAAAACATCTCTTTTATGAATTATGGTTGAGAGGCAAAAGAAGAAGTAACAAGGTACAAACTTGAACATTGAATTTAATCTAACCATAAGGAGGAACTTTACGTTGCAGGTGATGGAGCACTGAAACAGGCTGCCCAGTCTGCATCTCTGGCATCATTCAAATCCCATCTAGATGCTGTCCTGTGTAACCTGCTCTGGCAGGGAGGTTGGACTAGATGATCTCCAGAGGTCCCATTCAACCCCTATCTTTCAGTGATTTTGTGTGGTGCTGTTCTAATGAAGCTGCTTGTTGTAGAACAGCTGTATGACTCTTTGTGACTGATACATCTACCCATTGAAATGGACAGCTGAGGAGTTCACTTCATTTTGTATAGTCTGTCAGGCAGTAGGAGATACTGATTCCTGCCGGTCTTTCAACAACAGTTTCACCTTCTACTCTAAATGAACAGCCACCATTGAAGTTTAATGAGTGTTGGCTATTGGAAGGGAGAATCTTTGTGTTTAGTAGAACTCTGCTGCTTCTAATTAATATGATCTTTCCCTTGTGTAAACCATACTTGGTTGTGCCAGCAAAAAAGCCTAGAAGAAACAGGTGTCTGCCAAGGGAAACACTGCAACTCTGCAGATAAATGTCAGAGCAGATAATATTTCAAGGTTCTTTCCAACCTGGGCTGCTGTATGATTCTGTGAACGAGGGGGTAGGTGAACTAAGTTGGTATCAAGGGACAGGGAGCTGCATTTGCTTAGTGTCCCACAGAAGGAAGCCTGTTGCACTGACTAGTGTACTTATGCTACTGAATCAGAAGGGCACTGGTCAGTTAATCAGATTCGGTGTTTAAGCTGATCTTGCTTCTTTATAGATATAAGAATGTTTTATACAACACTCAACCTAATTATATTTTAAGTAAGTCCTCAGTTGTTTTTTTTTCCAGTCACTTTTGTGAAAGGTGGATAAAGAATATGTTATAATGGGCAAATAGCTGCCTATTTCAGGAAGCAGGGAAAATAGGAGCCAAATGTAAGAATGAGTAACTGCATTCATATGTGATTGTGATTCAAGGGATAGAGTCACAGAACAACTTCAAAGATTCCTGCTAGTCGACAGGACATTTGGAACAGACTGAGATGAGAAGAAAGCATTCCCTCTGCTTTACAAAACTCTGGCATTCTCTTTCAAACTGCTAATTAGGAAAAATAGGTAGCACCCACAGATGAAAGCACTGTATGTGTCAGTCTTAGAAATAAAGGCATGATTCATGATTATGGAATTCTTGGTGCTAAGCATCTAGATTTTGATCCCACATAATCTTGTTTGTGTATCCAAGAAACAGAATTTAGAAGTGTAAAAAGACTAACCTTTCTAAATCAGAACATCAAGTACTTTTTTCTTAGGCTTTGAATTGCTTTTTGTTTAATTGCTTTTTATTTAATAAAGCATTTTAATGAAGTATTTCTATCTTAATAATCACAAATATCAACTTATTTTACAGTGAAGTGATTTGCAGTTCACAGTGTCATGTTTGATAATCACAAGCATTCTGTTGAGGGTAGCTGTTAAAGCTATCCACTCTTGCTAAACTGACACAGAGAGGAAGGCATGTTTGGTATGGACATGGATTTTTACAGTCCTAAAGCAAAATTTGACCAAAATGGCAGGGCAATGGCTCTGATTTCCACACTCCCCTCCTCCCCCCCCCCATTATATATGTTACAGATACAGTGCAATTCAGACTGGATAACAGTGCTTGGGAAATGTCTGCTAAGTTATGAATTTGATTCTCGGTGTGTGCTTCTGTGAAATACCACTTAACAATATAGCCTTTGATGTGGCTGTTTCGAGCAGCAAGATTGCCTGAACCTTGGCCATCGACACTGAGCAGTTCTAGTCCAGTGAAGCAAAGCATAGGGATGGAGCATGGAAAGCCTCCAATGATCATACTAAAGCAGAAAAGTAAGTGGAAGCTGTTGTAAAATCCATCCTGTTCTCTCAGCAAATGAGATACCTGGTGGAGGAGTAGAAGTGGGTGAATTTTTCACTTCTATTAACTAATTCTGTCAACATTCTTAATGTTCTCAAGGATGGCAAGGGATTTAGGGACAACTGCATTAAAGGATACATTGTTTTGTAGCTCACCTTTCCTAAGTGTAGTAAAACGAGTGTGTTCCAGAATTTTCTTTGCCTGGCCTGAATTAGGTTTTTTAAATCTTTCAGGGCTTCTCCCTCTGAAGCTTCTGTTCTGACTACAGCTATGTGAGGCTCTAAAGTAATGTTTATGATAAGATGGCAAGACATGTACTAAGACTCTGCCCTAACACAGAGACTTAGTATAGCTGTAAGACCATCTCTTCCCAGAAACAATAGCAAGGAAGAGATTTGACCTCTTATTGCATGTATGGACGGTACATCTAAATTTTATCATACGTTTTCTGGTCTTGCTGCAGTAATTGTATTTGCTTAAATATCCACTTCAAGGATATCATAGTTGCCCTTCAAAACTGAACTGAGATCAATCATGTCAACCTATTATTATAGTTAAAAACCCAAAATCTATATTTCATCCCAACTGAGATTAACTCTTGAACTTCATCAGTCGCCTGCATATTTTCTTAGTGCGTGGTTGTCAGTTTTCAAATGTCTCTTAAGTGTTCAGGTGAATACATGGCGACGCTTTGCACCCAGGTTTTTATATTTCTCCATCTAATGGGAAAGTGTATTTTATTCTTCTGTGGGTTAATTATTCTGACATAAGATCTTCAGGCACAGGAGTTGTGCAGGCAGTTGATAATTCAGGAAGAGACAGTAAAAATTGTCTTCTGAACAGATCAAGTTTCCTGAGAGCACGTGTTTGCAGGGAAATGTAAGAAAGATGTTTATATCTGAAAGAGTGTCCCCACATTTCAGAGTCACACAGATGGCGACATAGGTGTAAAAGCTACCATCCTTCTCTTAGCTGACACTCTTTTCTGTGAATGGGAGTAGACCATGCCCCTTACTGTGGAGGTAACTAAACTCCTATGACTTGTCAGATGCAGAGGGCAAATAGTTTTCTTTCCTTTTAGTTAAGCAAGATTTTGTTTCCTTCAGTGTGTGCTTCTAGATTTTTAGTGGCTATGGGGCTGAACAGGTTGTGATGCTTGCAAATAAATAGTTGTATTTGCTTTCATTTTAATTTGGCTTGAGATAAGAATGATTTCAGAATGAGGGGCATTGTATCCCCCTCATAGTGATCCTTAAAATGGGTACTCTTGTGGTGCCCTGATTTCCACATTTTCTGTGGCGTGTAATGGCTAGCTGATTGTACCAGAGCTAACTGGGTTTTATGAGGCTGTAACTGTGTGAGTAGGTGATAGCAGTGCTCCTGAAAATGTGTTGAGTCAATTTGAAAATACAAGGGCCAGATGAGCAAATGAAAAAGGACTGCTTTTTTCCTGGGGAGTTCTGGAATACCAGCTTGGCAAAGTCAATGCAGCGTGGGAAGGGATCAGTCTATTAGAGAAAACAGGAGGCCACTTTTTTTTGCACTGTTTCTGCTCCATGGGGATGTGCAGTTGAACAGCAATAACATTATTGGAAACCTTGCCAAAAAGCTGGTGGATACGGAACGTTTTGTTTGCACTGCATTTGCTTACCTTTTTCAGGATCACTACCCTGTCCACTCAATGTAGTCTGCATCAGCTAGCCACTTCCATTTATAACAATCTGTGGTGGTTATTTATATCAGCAAAAATTGTATCTGAATCTGCAGTGAATGAATAGCATAATGTGGTATATTCTGAAGTGCTTCCTTGCATGAAATCTCAGGAATAAGAAGGCCACATTTTAATAAAAATTGCTATTGCAAAATTTATTTGGCCCATCAAAGCTACTATCCAAAGCAGATTTTTATGGAGATGATGTCTTTTAATTCCCTGCTCAGCAAAGTCTCAGGTGAACTACCAGTATAGGAAACTATCTGCTTAGATGTTTTGCTCCAGACATTTTGTGTTATAGGCAGATGAATGGAAGACTGCATCAAAGAGCTTCATTTTTTATTATGGTTCAGTGTGCAGGTGGAATATGAGTGTAACCAAAGCAAATGCTGTCAGCCTTACATTCATCTCAGGAGCCTTTCCTCCTTTCCCTTGAGAGAAAGTGAGCTAAGAAAAGGAAATCTGTAGAGTTGCATCTAAAATTCTCTAATTATATCAAGTGATATTTCTGGGGGGAATTAACTGTAAGACTAAAATGAAGCAGATTTTTTTGTTCTTTTTTTTTCATTGCTTGTATGTGACTGTACTTGTTTTAAGGTATCTGCAAGACAATACAAAGGCATTATTTTGCAGTGAAGAATTATTTAGTTTTCAAGCTACAACAACACTGTTAGTGGCAAATATTTCTAAGTTTGAACTATGTAACACTGGAGATATATTCTATATATACCCTAGAGGTAGAATTTTAACATGATTATTGTTTTAATTGGATGTGTACGCTCAGATGTCTTAGCAACTTTGGTTAGGTAGAGATTTAGCTGACCACTGTCTTCATGCTTACTCAGCTTTCTGTGTGAACATTGCTATTTCTGATTTTACTCATAGGAAGTAGTATGATCTTAAGTTCGTATAGCACTCACTGTAGTAATGAAATTACTAATACATCTGCATTTGAGAATTGTGAGACAACCAGCCCTCTCAAAACCTGTCCAAACTTAGCTTTCTCACTTGCAGCTCTATAATGAGATATTGCTTAGTTGTAGAAAGTACAGGTGCTAATTGGAGAGATTTTGCATGTGATTGGCATGTGAAAGGCACATATACTTCTGAGGCACTTCAAGAAAAGAAAATGTATAAAGATGGTTCTCTCCATTGGCTCTTTCTTTTAAGCCGTATTTTCCTGGAGATGCAGCACTAAATATTCATATGTTGTTGATCTAGGGGTCTTACTAATGTTCTTGTAAATTTAGACTGCCAATAAAGTATTTTTTTCCAAAGCAGTCTGTTTAGAGAGAGTTGTGATCCTTATGAGAAAGATGTCTTGCAGCACAATGTCTTAAACTGCAGTTGCTGTGATGTGGCTCTTTAGAGGCAGTAGTTCTTGATCTGCCATAAAGATGATGGTAGCATAAACTGCAGTTTATAAGGACAGGTAGTTGCGGTACTGTAGCTGTACCATGGTGTGTCTATTAATGGAGGTATTAAATAGGAATTGGCACACCTGTATAAGGCCAGACACTTGGCCAGATTTTCGCTCTAAACACCGTCTAATACCTGGCTGTGTTCACTAGAAGACAGATTTTCATGAAGAACCCTGTAGAGTACTGGTCCTATTCTTCCTTGTGGTGTTTGTTCAGCCTGTCTTGATCTGCCTTCAGGCCACTTGTTTTTATAGTCTGGGAAACACTACCTTTAATGGAACTGAAAGGGAATGGATTAAGTATGGGCATATGACAGAAGGCAAGGCAAGAACAGAAGCACACAGTGTTACTGCTTGTGGAAGTGGATCTTTTTAGGTGCTGACAAGAAGGAACAGTGTGAAGATTCTGATATGCAGGAAGGTAGGGATTGAAAAGGACATAAACTCTTGGCAAGAACAAGTACCATTTTGTGTAACAGGTTAAGAACAGTAGTAGTGAAGTAATGGTTAAATGTAAGGACTTTGGTGCTTTCTAAAATGCATTTCAAGCACCATTGCATCTGTAACCTGAATTTGTTCTTTTAAAAAAACAAAGCAATATTTAAAAGGGGGCCAGGAAAACGTTTTTGCCAGTAACTGGAGATTTATCATGCAGCTACTGTGCTGCCAACTAGCAGGAGGTTACTTGAATAGAAGACAACAAATAGGGAGTTTCTGAAGTGGCAACACTGATGTTACTGCATTGGGTTTTTCAACTGTGTTCACATTTCCAAATGTTTCTGAGACATTAATTATTTAATTATTCAATCTAACTTATGTAGGAGGCTGTGGTAAGCCAGAGGAGGATGCACAATGGTCATGCAATAAACCTATGGCAGACCAAGAATATAAATCAGGAGAGAATAGTATAATTTAGGATTTCTGGTTCCTGCTCTAATATTAGGCACCCAGAATATCTTATAGGAAAAATGTTGTCTCTAGACTTTGTGGTCCACCAGGCTACATGGTAACTAAGTGAGAGTTTTCATCATGAGAATTTTTTCATAGGTGTTCATGTTCTTTGTCTGTCCTAAACAAATGCTTCTAAAATCTCTTCTTAATTTAAAATTCTTGAATAGTTCTGCCTGGAAAGAAATGATAGAATTGGGTTGATGGTAAATTTTATTTTACAACTGAGCAAACACAAACTACTGCAGTTGAATGGACTTTCTTCTCTGGGATGTTTCCCCAGTGAACTTTGAAGAGCAAGTTCTAAGTGCATGTAACACTCCCTTGGATATCAAAGGACTAGAGGACTAAAACACAGCTGAAGGCTTACAAGTCAAGATAATTCTTTTTTCATGATAACCACATCTCCATTATCTTTTATTATGAAATCAAGACTTATGTAAGGAGAGTAAGTTACTGACTGACACTTTCTGTTTTGCAGCATGGCTGCTAGTATGCATACATTGATACAGCATTCATACATGGACACCTTTAGCATGCTCGTTGTTCAGTCGGAAAGATCCATCACTCCAAGCCGCTTTATGTGGGAATTACATTTCTAATTTCTTGTACTGGTAATTTTTTTTTTTTACTTTATTTTTAAAATAGAAAAAGGAGTAAATTCTCTTTTACTGATGTCCTCAAATAAAGAACTCATTTAAAATGAGTTGTTGCCAGCCTAGAGTCTGGCCTTTATCCTCATTCCTTAACATTAGCCTGAAGGTTTAATTCAAGTTGTATTTAGTGGAATACTTTTGTAGTCCTTCATTTACATGTATGCCAACAAGCTTAAATGCACTGCAACCTTGGAAGACTTTCAAAGGAAGTAATAATTCCTCTGAAATAGGTCTTTTGAAAGCTTTATCTTGTTCTTTCTCTTTTTGTTAATCTTGGAGCCCCTTAGCATGTCAAAGCAATTTTTCTAATGTCACATCTTCTAGACATTAGCATGAAAGAGCTTTAAAAGATGATTTGAGAAAGAATAAATGTTGAATGAGCATTTATTATAGAGCCGTTTATGCTACATTTGCATTTTGACTACATTTTTGACGTGCAGTGTTTGAAAAGCAGGCTAATTCGGAAGTCAATGGTCTCTAAACAATGCATACTACAAGTCTGTTTACACTGAACTGTTTCCTTTGTGCATTAATTTACAAAAATAAGATTTCATTAGGCTTAAGCTGATTTGTTTATAGGGATGAGATTAAACTAGTCTCATTAGTCTTAACATTGAAGTGGTATTCCCCTTAGAAATTTGGTAGTGATCAAATGTTCCCCTTTAAGTTACATTCAAGAGAACAGGGAAAACCACATCAGCCAATTGATATTTCTCTTTTTTGAGTTCTGATTACTTCCAATTCAGCTATTATGGAAATTAATTATTGAAGAATACCCAGGCCTGGGATGGAAATAGCAACATGTATTTATTATACAACTACAAAGACATTTAAACAACTTTTAAAAATAAAATCTGAAAGCATGGCAGCCTGAAATTGTCTGTCTGTGTAGCAGGTAACAGGCTG
Organism: Pogoniulus pusillus; assembly: GCF_015220805.1. Lineage (NCBI taxonomy): Eukaryota > Metazoa > Chordata > Aves > Piciformes > Lybiidae > Pogoniulus > Pogoniulus pusillus. The sequence goes on from NC_087283.1 coordinate 15,671,029, forward strand.
AAGCTGTGCATAGCTTGAACTGTTTCCTTTAGCTTTGTGTGCAAACACTGGCCAGATCATGTTTGAACCAGTGATAGCAATAGTTCTGTGCCACCAGGGTGACACATCATGTTATCATCCATGTGGATGTGCTATCCAAGATGTTCTGGAGAAACTACCTAAAAGAACTTTGGTTTCCAGGCATCACAATATCCTGTATATGTCATTTGTAAACTCCATGCTATTGTGGGGTTTCTGGAAATACAGGTCTGCAGAGAGCTGGCTAATGACAAAACTTTAAGGAAAGTAAGGAAAAAATAAGGTAATATCTTCCTTCCATTTTTACATTTTTCAGAGAAAACTCAGCTTTAGTGGGAAGATCAAAATATTAACAAAGTGGAAAACAATTGGCAAGCTTGCTATCTGTAATGGTCAGGAAAGAGGATAAGAGATGAAAACAGGGATGGTGTGGGCACCCAGTAGGCAGTGAAAGAAAGCTAGATGATCTACACTTTCAGATAGCCACCCTACATGGTACACAGGACTTCTATCATAACCCCTCAAGTCTGTGATGTGATAGAAACTTGCAGAGCTATTGATCTTTTAACTCCAGAAGACAAATATCCTCTTCTCCGTAGAGGTCCAACAGTCACATTGGTTGTCACAAATACTGTCTTTTAGAAATTGTTATGCATATTCATACACCTTTAACATTAGTATTATTTTTGAGAATAATTGATATGGAAGATGCTTTGCTGTTTTTTTTTCTTTTAGTATAGTAAATTTTATCATAATGATGGGATTACTGTTTCCTAGATGACATTTGTGTTGTCATTTCTGACATATTCTTGTCACTAAATCCTCAGTACAGGAAAGATTCAATCAGTATTGGTGCAAGAACAAAAGAAGGTGCAGTATAGAGAAGAGAGAGAGTGAACATTTGACCACTGCATAAATCCCATAAGTATTGCGGTACCGAAGCAACCTTTTCCTCCTCTGCATTATGGATTCAACTATTGTGGCCATCCAGAGAGGAATTGCAATTTTTCCAGCCTAGAAACCTTAAAATACTGCTAATAACCCATCATTCTGATGTCAAGAAAGCCATAATCATTCTAAGTATGGCTAATGTGCAATTACACAGAAGCTGCCCTCCTTAAACAATCCTTTTTAAGTTCTCACAACATACAGAAGGCAAATCTTGTGGCGCCAAGTTGTGGAGATCAAAGGGCCCTGGTAGTAGCAAGGATTCTAAAGTGCCAATAATATTAGAAAAGGGGGAATCCACAGAAGTGAGCATCTTCTCCATGGGTGTTCTTGGAAGGTGTATTTTTCATTTCTGTCAAGATATCTGGGGTACTTATTTAAAACAGCTCTGTTGAAATACACTTTTTCAGAGCAGTGACTCATTGAAAAAGATACAGGATACAGCTAAATAAAATACAGCCCAGTGGAGGTATGTATGTATATATCTTCAGGTACAGAAAAGATGTATGTATGTGTACATCTTCAGGTATAGAAAAGATGTCTGGACTACTAGAATAAGTGGTTGCATGTATTTATGTGGAGAGAAAGATACAAACAGACAAGTCTGCATTTTTGTTTAAACACACACTTGCAGTTGCCAGGGCTGACTGTCCTTTAACAATTATAATACTTGAAGTGATAATCTAATTGAGAGGGGATGTCAGGGAAGGGCTTCAATTTTATATATAATAGACTTTAAATGGTCCCTCCACTGACTCTTCATGTAGTATTTGCTATAAAGGAGTACATAAATCTTTCTCTTGTTCTTTATGTTTTACTGTTACTCTCAAACACACATATATACAGGAAGAGAAAAAGAAACTATTTGTGGACTTTGTGAGTAAGGCAAAAGTGTTCTCATAAAAGTAGGGATTTTAGAAAAGGAATTGTTGAAAATGGCCTAAGAATAAAACTTTTGAACACTGTCTCATTTTTTTCCTTGGTATGAATAAAAGCTCCAAAAGCTGTAGCCTTTAACCTTTTCAGGTCTTTCTATTCATTTTCTGAAGAGATTTACATGAGAGAGATTCTTTCTCGTTTGAGTTGTTTGATATAGGTGATGATCATCTAAGTGCAAGGGCCTATCTTTCTCGGGATCTTAGACCTCAGCACTGAGCTAAAAGCTTGCTCTCAGCAGTGGATAGCAGATGAAAATACATCTGTCCTCCTTCAAATGTTATTTCCCTGGAAGTTTCATCATTTGAGGGCTAATGCTTTACTACTTGGGTGCCTTCAAACCCTAGCCTTCAGATAAAACTGAGAGATTGTATAGTACCCTGAGCAATCTTAAGAGGACATATACTAGTGTGAAGTTGTTTCCTGGGAGCTGAACTTCATCAGTCATGGTATCTGTAGTAGTCTGTGTCCCTTCTGTCTTGCTGTATATGCAGGTGGGGTTTGCCCATGCATTTAGAGGTGAGAGCAGAAATACCCTTTAAATGGGAGACTTCTAGGGGGAGACAAATTCTGAAGTGAACATTGCACCCATCAGTATATTCTTGCCCTGTGTATGCTTTTTGGAAACTCATTCAATACTAAAGCACAGCAAGAAGAAGAATGTTTGCAGTTGGGATTTAATAAGAAGTCCCAACCACCTCCATGTATTAGAAATTTTGTGTTTTCTTTTATGTGAATCAGCAATAATAGAGTATTCCATTTATTACATGTAGGATTTAATTTATTGGCCCTCAGGGGATGATTTTTTTTCATATTTCAGCTAAATAATTTTTTCAGCTTGCTGTGTGCTTATTTTGCAGCTCGACCACTTCTCTCTTTGTTGTCACTCAAGTCTTGCTTTCTAACATTTATTCCCTGTTATTTCCTGTTCAGCAGGAAGAATTATTGAACTGTTATTAGGAGCAGTTCAGCAATTCCACCGTGCTTCACAGTGCATCGCATAATGGTCACCTTACATTATGTACTTCTTTTTCACCCCATACTTATATCACTGATTGCCGAAGTTTTTGTTTGTGTCGCTCTCTTGGGGAGTTGCAGCAGTGCCCACATTTTATATATTGTAATTGAAAATTTGTCACTCTTACAGCTTCCTTGCTGAAATGATACTGAGCATTTGGATAATGAAATGACTCTGCGTAGGACAGGTGTTGTAATAGAGTGCCCCCTTCTACCTGAATTTAGAAGAGCCTGAACGTGACAAATAATCTGCGCATTTCTGAAAGTTAGCACTCCAAGTTAGTTCTTCTACAGGCAGAAGTTTCTGGCAAAAACTTCTACCTAGTTGTGTTTTTTGAGAGTGAAGGAATATTAAGTATAACGTAGCAAAAGCTAACACCTCATAACTGTTCTTCTACCCAAAACATATTAGAAAAAGGTCACCAAGGCTTTCTTTGTCCACTTCCCTGAAAATTGAAAAGAAAGAATGAAAAGGAGAGGTGCCCAAGAGATTTTGTACAGAGATTGCTTTTTGAGGTACAGGTTAGGAGCTCATAGAAAAGGCAGAAGTCAGACTTCAGAATCAGTGAATCCTCTTGAAAGTCAAACAGCTAACTGGTTTCTCAGACTGGTTTCTCTTTGCTTGTGCTCCCTGTGGGAATCCGCTAACCTTAGAAGCAGAGCTGATCTACTTCTTTTGTTCCTGTTTCAATGTTCTTGAACATGTTAAGCTGTTCAGACGGAGAGTAATGTCTGAAGTTGAGTTGTTGATCAGCAACTGAACAGAATATATAATTTGGCCATGTGTTAATTAAGTAAAATGTTCATTCACAATGCAGTTTTAGAGTGACATCAAATGGAATGTGCTACACAAAATTATATTCTTGTAATTATCCCTGCTGACTGCAGTCTTTTACTAACATCTCCTCTTTTTTTGTGTCCCTGGGTCCTAGTTAGTCAACTGCTACTTTGATACTCTTGCTGGTATAAACAAAACTTTCATGTTGAATGGCAGTTTATGTGCTTCCATGGAGAGAATATACACAATGCTGATATGTATCCAATCCCCACGGTTCCTACATAGTCTCATAAATAGGCATTAAGCCCTACTTATGCCTATTCATTGCTGTTCATTGACATGGAATATAAGAATGTGCTGGTCCTGCTATTTTTCCATGTTATTATTACTCTGAACAACTCCGAGTTTCAACACAGTGCAATGAAACTTGTATGTGAAATAGGACCCCACGGATGCTGTTTCATTGACTGTTTGACATTGTCACTTAGAATGCTGAGGTGGGATACAGATGGATTTCTATGGAACGAGACCAGTTTACCCTGGCTTAGTCTCTGTGTGCTGTTTTTCTTTGGGTCCAAGTCAGTGATTAAGCAAAACTCTGACTGACTTGAATTAAGAGGTTTGTCTGAGTACATGAAAGTGTTGAAGTCTTTTAAGGTGACAAATTTTGTATGCATGTGGAACTAAAAAAAGCTGTTTTCATATAGGACACTGGAACAAACCCATGAGTCCTGGCTACTCAGGTCAAAGGTCTCCCAGAGCGCCCTGCCACCTGAGGTGAGTATTGTTTGCATCCTGGAGGAGGAGAATAGTGTGAGTACCAATAATTGGGACTTGTCTATCCAATTAATAGTCAGGAAAAAGTGCAAATATACAGGCAAACTGGTAGTGATCCTACTATTAAAGCATTAAATATTTTGTAGCAGAAGAGGACTAAGTCAGACTTCACTATAGCATTTGAAATTAGGACCTCTTTAAAAAGAGACAGCAGTTGGAAGGAAAGAAAAAAAACACAACTTCAAAGCTGCTTTTTCTCCCCCTTGGAAACCTGCTGGTGTTAGGATAAAATGAATAGAGAAAAGAGAAAGGTTTGCCTTCTAATAAAGCATCTGTTGCCCACTTTGAACATTTCTTACTTCTTTGTGAGTGTGTCTATTCAGTTATGGTGACTACTGACAATGAAGAACAGAGGTATAGAAAAAGACAATACCTGTTATATAGCCAATATTTCTGATTTCATGTCACTTTGAACAGAATCTTCATTTGACCACATGCTGTGTCCAAAAGGAATTTCTTTGTTGGCTGATCCAAAGATGCTGTAAGATGCTCAAAAAAGTAAACTGCAGGAATCTGTTCAATAAGAAAGATAAAAACAAATCTTACAATTCAGTCAGTGCACTATTGCTTTTAAGTTCAGCCTATTTTGGCATGCTGCATAAAAACTGAATTCAAATAACTTGTGCATCTTTTTCCTTTCTTTTTATGCTGTTAATTCTGGTCATGGACTATATATTTCCTTCATCTTGGAAATGAAAGGTAATAAACCAAACAACTTCACATAGATTCAAAATGTGGGAAGGAATAAAAGGTGCACATACATCACTGGATTGTTTAGGAACCCATGGGCAGCTGTTACTGCCACTGAATTTTAGCTCCTGCAGCCAAGGTTTGTGAGGGCTGCCCTCCATGAACGATTGCAGCCTTTTGCAGCAGGAAGTACTCAGATTTGGCTGAGGTACTCACCTGAGTCATTCAGCAAAATTTTGGGCAGACCTCAAACAAATAATTATTCTGTGAATGTGTACAATTCAAGTCCAAAATGGGAGGAGATTGTATTCTAATGGCAACTTTAATCTTTTTCCAGTCAGCTCTTGACCTGGTTGCAATGGTAAAAGCAGCTCATGGCTGGCCATTGAAGCATTAAGCTAAGACAGAATAATAAAATACACTCATAAAGTTTGATCTAATGCAAAAAGGCCATGTTCATTTTAAATGGAGATCAGAAAATATGTTTTGAAAAGACAAACATTTTGATCTTTGAATTAATTGGAGTAGGTAAGGTTGCAGAGATGATTTGCTCTGCAATCCTTGGTTTTTGTGTCCCCATCAGAAGAAGGACACAGACCTGCTGGAGTAAGTCCAGAGGAGGCTCACAAAAATGATCCAAGGGCTGGAACACTGCTGCTATAAGTAAAGGCTGAGAGAGCTGGGTTTGTTCAGCCTAAGGAAGAGAAGGCTCCAAGGGGACCTTATGGCTGTCTTCTGATACCTGAAGGGAGCCTACAGGAAGGCTGGAGGGGGACTTTTCTTAAGGGTGTCTAGCAACAGGACAAGGTGGGATGGTTTTAAACTGAGTGGGATTTGGTTTAGGCTGTGTCTCGGGAAGAAGTTCTTTACTATGAGAGTGGTGAGACTCTGAAATAAGTTGCACAGAGAGGCTGTAAATGCCTCTTCCTTGGGAATGTCCAAGTCCAGGCTGGATGGAGCCTTGAGCAGCCAAATCTAGTTGAGGGACATTCCTGCCTATGGCAGGGAGTTTGGAATAGCTGCATCTGTAATGTGCCTTCTAATTTCGACCATTCTATGATTCTTAAGCTCTCAAACCTTTCTTTTCAAATTCTTTCCTGCTTTAGCCTCAATTCTACTTCAGAATTTGAAGAAAAAAATAAGGCATCTGTAGGTTGTTTGGGGATCTTGTGTTTAAAAATAAGTATGCTTTTTCTTGTGAATCACACTACTCTTGAACAGAAGAAGGGCTCCTGTGGCTCTAAGCATAACTCAGTTGAGAGTTGTAAGGCACTCTGCATGTAATTACTCAGATATAGTTAATGACACATTTCCTGTGTGGCTGAATTGTAAAGGTGCTCTGACATGCTCACCTAGTAAGCAGTAAGAGTCTTTAGCACATGGATGTAGTTATTAGCAATGAATTTTGGTGTGCCTGCAATCTACTACTAGTAGTCATGTGACCTGTTCTGTTGGATTTTTATAGTCAGGCTAGTTTTAATTTCTCACTTGCATTGTCTTCAGTGTAAGAAATGTAGCATTCTTTTGGAAGGACTTAAGGCAAGTTGTATAGAATTTCTGTTTGTCAGGCACTCTATGGTGTTTGCTTGAAGATTAGTGGTGATAAGGGGAAAACAAAATGTGTGTATCTTGCAAAAGTTACAATTGGTTGTTGATTTCAACAGCAGTGTGGTTCATACCACAACACAGAATCAAATGTGCCATCAATCAAACTTTAGTGTTGGAGACAGCAAAGGATTTTTCAAGAATTAATCTTATGACATGATCCTACTCTTTGAACTCAATGGGAAAGCTCATTGATGTTAATGAAGCAGGGCTGAGTCCTTACAGAACAACCTGTTCCTACAGAGAAAAGTGTCTCTGTAACCCTTTCTTTAACAGTGCTTGGCTTATAAATGCTGATGAGGACTTGGATCTCTTCTAACAATAACATAACCTATTTATTTTATAATGATATTCTTGTAAATTTCTAACTCCTTTTTCAATCTTCCTCATGTCTCAAATGCAAATTCATCATTTTGCAGTGAGTTCCATAGGTTTAATAACTTCCCTATCTAATACTTCCTTTAATTGATTTTATATTTGTACCTTTCCTTCTTAGTTCACTATGTCTTTGTATGAGTTTAAAAAGAGTAAAGAAGAAAATTCAGTCTGTTATCTTAATTACTGCCAAGTACTTTTTTAGGTCACCTTATTTCCTCTACAAAATAGGATTTCCCTGAGTCCTAAGTAAGTTTACCTATGAAAATATCTGTGTCAACTTCCCAAAACTTAGGTGATATTAAAAAATAGTCTGAAAATAGAGTTTCTAGAATATTTTCAGTTCATTCTCTAATATACTTAAATACATACGTTTGTTTCTCACTGAAAATGAAGAGACTAAATAGCGAAGCCCTGGAGTTACAAAGGAACAGTGCATTCACTTCACATAACTGTTTGAGAAAAGACTGAAAGATCCTGTCCCTTTGAGAAAAGATGACATAAGCTTTGGAAACACAGATTTGTGCATGGCATGTAAATGGACAAATGAACTCCATTCTCATAAGCTTCTATATACCAGTAGTTTCTTAGTCTAGTATGGCAGAAGCAATCAGGTTCTGCTGTGATGCTGACCAGACCTACTCTGGGAAAGAGAAAGGTGTCAAGATTTGTGCTCACAGACTCTACTACCAACCAGGTTTGAGCAAGTTCCACAGTTATGTTCCGTTTCGTGTAAGGGTATAGCAGATACTCCCATTTAATCATTACCAACTTACGTCTAGGCTGGCCACCCTCTGTCTCATTTGAATTCTTTGGTTCCTTCTCTCCAGTCATCAATAATGTTACTCACAGCAGATGTATGTTCTGTAATTGATTAGTTATCTCTTCGTGGCAAACAGTAGAGGTTGTGATCGAGCAAGCAGGTTCATAGATTCCCTTGATCAAAGCATCAGAATCTGATTATGCTTCCCAGAAAGAACATCCTTTGAAGTGGATCAGCACTCAGGTAATTCAATTATTTTCTTTCTGGAGAGTTCATCTTGAAAGGAGGTTGTTTGCTTAGGTACGGAGAGGCGGAAGATAGGGTTTCCATTATGACCCATCTGGTGGCTTTCTGTCAGCCTCAGAAAAAAGGGAATACATGAAGATTATTCACTCTGAGAGGCAGAGATGTGATTTTTCTTTCCTTTTTATATTCTAGAGTAGATATGATGATTTCTCCAAAATGGATCCCATATAATATTTATCTGACACTTAGTACACTTCTAGAAAGAATTCACAGTTACCACGTGTGAGCGTAAACTGTAGTAGGACTTTTCAGAATGCGATACAAAACGTAAAAATTCCCCTACATTTATTTGCTGGCCAATTGTCCTTATCATTCTGGATGGCTCAGAACTGCCAAAGAACTGCCGTGGCATCCTTGTCCCAGCAGCAGACCAGGAGAGTGGCAGGGTTTTATTGTGTGCAGGTAAGCTTTCCGTAGCTGAGACGCGCAGGGAAGCATTGTCCCAGCTGATTCTGCATTCTCTCACAAGGGAGGCAGAGACAGGTGTGGGTGGAGCTGCAGCCACCTTGGGATATTTAAATGCCGCAGGAGCAAGGTCAGTCATCCAGGCAGTCTGCTAGTTCAGTCACTTGTGTACATCTAGCCATGGCTGCAACCTGGCTGAGGGCTGTTGTTAGAAAAACTGTGGGCATGCAGACAGAGCCCCTGTGCAAAGATGTAGGTGTCCAGGACCCTGGCTGCAGAGAGCGCTGCAATGGAGAGTGGTGGAGACAACACCTATGTTAGATGTGAACAGATGAATAATGTGCTCAGCCTGGTGGCTTGGCTGAAGGAAGAAGTCCCAAGACAAAGTACTATAAGAGAATGTAAAAGGGTGATAGACTAATGGAGCCAGGCTCTGCTATCCCTGAGGAAGAGGCAGCAGGTGTGGGCTGCACGGGAAGCAGGGGAGCCAATGTCCTCTTGCCAACTGGAAAAAGGAGGAAACCTAAGAAATGGGGGGAAATAGAGACAGGTCCCTCCCCTGAGATGCAGGGAGGCCCCATCACAATCTCCCTTATCTTCCCAGTTGCCCACACACAACAGGTATGGGGTTCTAGAAACAGAGGACCAGGTAAATGAGGATGGAGATGAAAATTCATCCATGCACTTGCCCAGAGTACATCAGCCAGTCCCATGATTTAGGACTAGTGCTATCAAGAAAAGAACAAAGGTGATAGTAGTAGAGGACTCCCTACTCAGGGGAACCGAGGGCCCCATATACAGGCCAGATCTGTCCTGCAGGGAGGTCTGCTGCCTACCTGGGGCACAAGTTAGGGACATTTCTAAGAATCTCCCCAATCTGGTGTGGCCATCAGATTGTTACTCCCTGATGGTTATTCAGATTAGGAGGGATGAGGTTATGGACAGAAGTACAAAAGCAGACCATGAGTATACCAACATTTCTTATTTCATTATTCAAATAGATCAATGTTCTCTTGGGTACCAAAAGAACTTTAATACAAAGAAATTAAAAGTGTTGCTGAATGCTACTTTAAAGCTAAGAACTCTCAAGAAAGTAATGGAACAAAGCAAAAGGCATTTGTAAAGTGAGTGCTTTTAAATATCAGAATTGTATTAATTTCCATTTTAAACAGGAACTTTTAATGTCATTTAGACTGTGAACACACAGGAAGCTTGCAACACAGTACTCAAATGCAGTGGACAGATGCTTCAGAGAAGGTCTATAAAAGATCCTGTTAGCGCTGAAATCCTTCTTCAGTTCTCAGTTAAGGAGATTTGGAGGTGTGTAATTGGTCTGTAGCATTTCATCCTGAGAGCATCAGGAAGAATTCCAGTGGATGGAAGAGATTTTTCCTTAGATGAGGAGACAGTATAAAAATGTGCTAAACCAAAATAATTAATTTGGTCTTTTTTTTCTTCTACACCACAGCACCCCTGCTATAATCTTTGCTTTCTTCTTCTCAATGGGTAGATCAGATACTGGAAGGACTTTTTTCCCTCTTTAATATGGGTCTGATGACTGTAGGATCTGGCAAACATTGCAGGGTTAAAAGCTAACATGAAGGCTTCCATGAGTGAAAAGAAGTCAGATTAAGAAAATGGAAAAATCAGCCTTTGAAAACGAGTATAAAAATAATAAGGTCTCTCTGTAGCATGTGGAATGTTTGAATCGAGAGGGTAAAAAAAAAAAAAAATATATCTTTTAGACTTACTTTCTAATATGTTTCCTTTTCTGGATTTCTTTGGATGAATTCCATGGCCAGAATGATGCCCCAGTTCCTATCTCCATAACAAACAAAGGACAACATCACCTGACAGGATCCAGCATTGAGCTTCCAGTTAAGTTTTCACCTCGGTGTTTTCTTTCGTGCCTTTCTTTAGCCTTCAGGATCTTGTCTCCCTAGAGCAGCAAAGAAAAGATGTCACAACGTTTGTAAAGAAGCTCTCTCACACATCTTTTTGTTATCATTGGAAATCCGAGAGCATATGACAGTATTTCTGAAGTAGGGGTATACATGGTACATTGGTTCAGTTAGTTTGGATTACGTGTGGTTTCTCTTTAAATTTCATATCATACTCTGCTGGTGAGTGTTCAGTGGACCATGGTAAATGTGTCCATAGTAGAGGACAAGGTGGTCCCCAGATTCAGTGTTTGTAAGAACTAACAAATCCTGCCAAGTACATGTTTCTAGCCAGGAGGCAGAATGATAAAAATGGAAATAGCTGAGAAAATGAAAAATAGCCAGCCTTTGAGAGTTTTGAAGGGAGCAGTCTCCTTAGGACCAAAAGAATTCTTTAAACCCCTTGCTGTGAAGAAATGCCTTTATTATGAAAAGGAAGGCAGGCCCACTAAAGTATATTGAGGGTTTAATATTTCTTCTTTCTTCTCTCCTCAGTCTGTGTCACTTGTATCTCCTCCTTTCTCTTTAGGCTCCTCCATGTTTTCCTACCTGTGGCCCCTTTGAGATACCTTCTGGGATAAGAAATATTTATGTGGGTAATTTGGATAGGAACTTTCAGGTGGAAACAGGATTCAGGCTCTATTCACGGGCCATTTTCTTTATACATTGGTTTTGTCTCTTGGCTAGCCTAAGCTAACTATGACTTCCACAACCTTCCATAAATTCATGTTCTTCCATGCACACATACACACAAACTTCTTTTGTGTTAAAGATATTTATGGAATTGTGAAATTAGGAAATCCATGTGCAAACTTAATTTGAATATTTTGGCTCTTCTCACCTGTTCTACATTTCTGATCTCCAGGGGCCATATTTCATAGAATCATAGAATCAACCAGGTTAGAAGAGACCTCCAAGATCATCCAGTCCAATCTATCACCCATGCCTATCCAATCAACTAGACCATGGCACTAAGTGCCTCATCCAGGCTTTTCTTGAACACCTCCAGGGATAGTGACTCCACCACCTCCCTGGGCAGCCTATTCCAATGGCAAATCACTCTGTCTGGGAAAGAACCTCCTCCTAACATCCAGCCTCTAAGCATCTTAAAGAATGGCAAGTTAACCACTTCATTTGAATGCTGTGAGGATTCATGTTCTTAGTGGAGTATGGTTACAGCACCCTGTTTCTGTAGAGTAAGGTTGATTTAGGTATATTTTCAAGAGAAAAGGAAATAATTAGTTTCTGCTCTCCAGACAATGATCTGCTCTTATGACTAAGGCATTACCTTGCTTTCTAGTTCTATAGTCTATAGTTTAAAATTCGTAATAGTCTCTAAGAAAGAATTGCTTTTGCACATCTTTTGTTCTTGGCTGTAGCTATGTATGAAACAACACTAACTCAATTGTAATATTTTGTACATTATTCCTTCAAAGAAGTGCAGCATCTTTCCTTATTCTGAGTCTTACTGACCAAAGCTGTATTGCATAAGGAGTGGCCAGAAAGCATGTAAGATATTAATTAGTAGTCTGCATTTTACCAACACAGTTGACTAGAATGCTTTTCTCTAGAAAGTAGTTAGATAGTGTGGCAACTGCAGAACTGGCTTAATAATGGTTTGGGTTTTCTTTTCCTTGCTTTTCCTTGCAGTATTCATATAGATCTAGATGTGTTAGGAGTGTTAGGCCTGTTGAATCAATACATCAACCTCCAGTACAAGTGTCTCCTATGTTGCTTTGGCACAGTTGATCTAATTTATGCCTATTCTGCTGGGCTGAATCTCATGATAGCATTTTTCTCAAGATGCCCAAAATGTACAAGTTTCAGGCTTACTGTGAGAACAAAGCTCCATTAACTTTGGTTATTTTATTTTTAAGTTCATGGCTGCCTGTAATATGAGGCCTTGTACAGTATTTTGAAGTAGAAAATGATAATCCAAAAAAAAACCCAAAACCTTGCTTAACTGCCTCTTTGCTTCTACTGCTGCTGAAAGAGTAAAGTCCATTTAGTATCATGAAAATGGTAGTTGTGTTACACTATGTGTATGACCATGGAGTTATTCCACTCAAACTGTTGAACACTGATAAATGTAGATGTGTGAATGCTGGAGCAGTAGCCAAGCAATGAGGAAGCTAAGTGGATAATTGTTGGAATGGATACAGAAGTCATTAAATACAGGTGTCAGGATTTCAACATGTGACTGTGACTTTAGGCAGTTTTGCAGCTGATGCTGAAAAGACAAAAAAAGAAACATCCTATTAAAAGAAAAGTTTTCAAACTTTGCAGACCAAAACTATGAGCCATTCAAACAAACCAGTGAAAACACTCCTACCCTTTCCATATATTGTACTGTTTTTAATAGATGTAGTTTGCAGTGGTTTATCAGTGGAGAGGCAATAAAGCATCTAGACTGACCAGTTGAAGATGCCTGGAGCCCAGCTGGAGTAATGCTGCTTCCTGCTGAGTCAGCAAGGGTTGAGCCAGTGGGCTTGGGAGACCTGTCTGATGGTTGAATGAAATGGATGCTTAATTGTCTCCTCTTCTAGTCTCTCTCTCTTTTTCTTCTCTCTGTATGTGCTTCTCTCTATATCTTACGCAAACTTTGAGTCATTAGTGGACTGCCTGCTGTAGAGATCTCTGGGCTTTACACAATCTGGCAGCCTCTCTGTCACTGGAAAGAAGATCTAAATCAAATCACAGCAAAAAAGAAGGAAAAAATCTCTTACGAGAGCTGTCACCTAGCTTTTAAAGATGGCTAGGATTTGAAGGGGGAAAGAAAGTATTTGGAAAGAATGTATTTCCATAATCCAGCAAACTTTTTCTAGCTTGAAATATTTTATCAGTGTACAGGGAGTTTTCGTCTGTCTCCTTGGTCTCTGTGACCTCATGTGCAACTTTCATCCCTCACATCAGAGTATGCACAGCAGCCTTAATCCATCCAATTCACAGCAGACAGTAACCCCAGGCTGCACTAACTCCTATGAACAACTAGACTGAAATGATGTTGACTGAAATGTTGGTGTCAGTTATAGATGTTATAAATACACATCAATTTCCAGTTAAAATTGAGTCTTTAGCTTTCCAGAATAAATGGAGCAATGGATCTGATAGCAGCAGATCTGTGGTATGTCTCTGTTCTATATTCCACTTAAAATTAGTTATCACACAGAACTAATTATCTTGAACTCAGTACTGCATCTGGACTACAGCAAAGATTTGAACTATATTTCTACTGCAGGGAAATGTGTTTGGGTCTGGGTAAGAATTTTTGCCAATATCATGTCTGTGCTTGTTCATTGTAAATGTACAAATGTTCTTGTGACTTTATTATCACAATGAAACCGCTGCATTTTTTTTTTCCTTCTGTCTCTCTTCATGTGAAGGAAAAGACAACGAAGAAACCCACTGGGCTCTGGTGCCAGACCGTACTGTTAAAAGTTCCTCTGGCACCAGACAGAATGAGCACCTATCTCAGTTTCTTGCACTGATCAATATCAGCTGCATTATATTTTTCTTGATATGAAAATGCTTTAGCAGCTTGTTTAGTACTTTGTCTTTCACAGTGTGGTATTTTTGTCACTGTCAAGAGACATCTGAGATGAGTTCATGATCTCTTCTTCCTCTTGTGAATATTCTGTATATAATGTGTGCTTTGACTTCTACAAACTTGAGTTTCTTTCTAGAACTACAAGCACCAGGACATTTCCAATCCAAAATGCTTCATTTCAAGTTAGGTTGTCTACTAATTGATAATGCATCTCTTGTGTCCTTTATGAAAAAGTCAGGTTCAAACGATGGAGGAAATGAAAACTCCAGTATGACAGCAGTTTCACCCAAGCTGTATGATTAACGTGCTGGGATGGATTCTCAGCTGTGCTGAGTCTGGCCTTCGTGAAGCTGAGCAGAGCCAGAATGAGTGGTGGCAGAGAGCCACCTTTCCAGTCCTTTGATCTTGAGCCAGCCAGGGGCAGAACTGACTGTCTGCATTCTTTAAAGCAACCTAAGAGGTGTTTTTAAACTGTGCTGTTATAATGATGAGGTAGGGGCTGTTAACCCACACGACTATCCCAGCCGCACTTTAGTATCTTGGGCATAGCTCTCTTCTGCTCCTCAGCCTGGCTTATGACCGGGAATCCTAACTGCATCTTTATAGTTACTGCTTTTAGAAGTTAAAAAGCAGCCAAAGTCAGAGACAAAAATACTGCCTGGTAGATTTACACACAGAATGAAATACCTCTTTCACCAATGTATTAATCTTATTTTGAAACAAGCTCATTTTAGATTACTCATCTTGATTTCAGTGTTCTGTCTAAATGCAGTCTAAGTGCTACTATTAATCTTCAATAAATATTTTAAATTTTTAAAATCTATTTAGCATTAAGTTTTTATCATTACAGGTATTTGAGTAAATGATATTTGCATTTTTGGAGAGCATTTGCATGTTGGAAAAATGTGTTTCCTGGATTAAGGTGAAACACTTGTATTTTGGACTGAAAATCTCACCTGTTTCTTAAATCTATAAAATGTTTCACCCCCACCAAGATCTGATTTTGTTGGAGTTTTGTAGTGATCTTAATTCTGATAAAATATTCCATCTTCATTAATTTTGTTCAAAGATTACATACTTGTGAACTGTTTGAGATGAATGTGTTTATGACACAAATATCCCTTAGACTCTTCTGTTGCTGTGATGCAAGTATCTGGAATTGAAACTATTCCATTACAATTGTTCTTTTCAAAGGTGAAAGCCATTTAAAATGTAAGGCTTGTAAGGCTTGCTACTCGCTGCTACTGGAGTGCTCTTTGAACTAGGTTGTCTGGATTCTTCCCTTTGGATGAGGTCTTTATGGAAGGAGGGACAGATTATCCTGTGTATCTGCCCAGTGTGTGGTTTCTGAAACATCTGGTGCTGGCTCTGTTAGAAACAGAAGTGGGGAACAGGGAAGGTGGGAGAAGCCTTCTTCTAGAAAAACTACTTTTTCCTCTTTTGTTTATTCTAAAATCTTACTCTGTTTTCAGATTCTTCTGGTGCTGAAATTTCTGTCTTTCTCTGCAGTTGGTATTAGTTGAGTTGTTCTGTCCTTGTAATGCATGTCAAAAATAAGACCAAAAATATGAGAGCTCTGTGGCACCCTGTTCCTAAATAATACTGCCCAGTGATCAAGGTAGCAAAGTCTACATCTTAGCACAAAGCCATACTTTCACTTTTGTAAATTATGACTGCATTACATAGCTGCTTTCATGTTCTATTACCATATTTATCATTTAGACCTCACTGAAGTAAAAGAAAAAAATCTCACCTTTGAGAGTCAAAGAAGATTTTTAAAAAAATAATAGGCACTTGATTCTATTTTTAATGCTAAATATCTGTTCAGCTTTGATAATTTTCTGATTATTTTTAAGGTTTTGCTTTTTAAAGCTAAGTTAATTTGGCAAAATGCCATCAGAACACCTTTAAAGGACTGTGTAAAGCATCTTTTCTGCAAGATCAGTTCTGTTCAGTCTGCACTTCATGAAGCATGAACACCTGATGTCTCTCTGCTTAGTCCAAGCATACATAAGTGTACTGCACCATGGGCTTCCACCCTGAACAGGTGAGGAATTACCACTCCCACTCCAGGCCCTATTAAATGGCATGATGCAGTGGCCTTTCTTTCTCTTGTCCTAAGCCACTGGGGAACAGTGATCATAGTTCAGCTGTTTGAAATCTATGTACATTACTTCATCTGGAAAAGGCAACAGACTTGCCTAATTCTTTTTTAGTCTCTAAGTCTGAAAGGAAGCTCATCAAAATTCAATTAAAAAATAGAAAACAAAAGAATAAAGCAAGAAAGAAAAAACTCTAAAAATAGACGAGGCTGTGTGATGGAGGAGTTCTAGTGGGGTTTTTTGTTTGGAGCAGGGACATCAAACTTGGCAGGAACAAAGGTGCCTTCAGATAGATCTTTTTCTGTTCCCGGGAAAAACTTAAGAGTCTATGAACTGCTGAAAAGGTATTTATAGATGAAATTTCCATCTGTTTCTTCATAAATAGTCCAGTTTTAGGGGACAGACTTTTGAAACCAGATTTGGAGGTCTGGGAAAGAGGGCGCTGCAACTATAGAGATGTGTGGATAAAACCAGGAAGCTGACTAGGACAGGGAACTTCATAGAAGGCTGAGACCCTGAGAGATGGATTTTGGAGGGAGAAAATGGAGTCCAAAAGGAGAGCACAGACTGGGGATAGGCAAGAGAGACTTTTAACTGGACATTAATTCCTCTAATGGATGACACAGAATCCCTGTTGTGATGGTTTGGGGGTTACCCCGCCCCCCCACACTTTTGTATTTGCCCCAGCTAACTCAGACGGACCCTGGGAATATAGATGAAGCAATTTATTTACAGCTAGCAGAATTTACAAGCAGCTATTTACAATATATACAGTTATATACAATTATATACAGTTATATACAAAGGATAAACAATACAAAAGCACAACTCCCCTCCCAGAAACCTGAGTCCCCAGGAGGGGCTCTCAAACCACCCCAACACCTCCCCCCGGCCCTCTCAACCTTACCCCAGTTCTCAAGAAGAAGAGAGGTGCAGCCAAGAGGTTAGGGAGCAAGGTTAGTAGGAGCAGGGTTAATGAGATGTGACCAGGTCTAAGGCCAAAGCAAGAGTGAGAGACAAAATGGAGAATGTTTTCTTCTTCTTCCCAGAGTTCTCAGCGTGACTGTGAGAGAAGTAGACACAATTGTTTTTCATTTCACTGCCCGTTATCTAGTTCTGTTACCAAAACATTCCAGCTTGCTTCAAACTAGCACACCTGTGCATACCAGTCCTGACCCAGCTTTAGCCTGAGCCTTATCCTGTTCTCTCCCTTCAAGACCATAGCTTTGCATTGTCAACAAGAAATACCAGCGTGTGTTCACAGGAGAACAGCACCCACAGCATGACTGGAAGCCACTTCTTGCCTTTTCTTAGTGATTTTCATACTAAAGGAATGTCTTATTTTATCATCTTCCAGTAGGAAGCCATAAAGGGTCTAATTCTGATATTAAAAAATTGAGGATATTTGGTACTTAAAAGAATGAAGACCTTAGAAAAATTACTTCTAGTAGCAGTAAAGCTGACCTGGAATTTTCCCCAAAGAGTCTTTTCTGTGAGATATTTACGCTAACAAGATGTGTTAAACTCACATGTCATGCTTTGAAAGCTTAAGAGTTTAAAAGTGAGAAGCTCTCTAAATTCACAAGAAAGATGAAGAAGGAGGAAAACAGGAACAAGAGGGGAAGGACAACATAATACAGTTTTTCCTAACCTTCTGTGACCAAGGCAACTCAGAAAGTTATAAGCAGTCAGATTGATAGGAACATTTGGCAGTTACTTTACTCAAGTGAGTAACACTTCAAAAACGGGAAAAATAATGAAGGGCTGCAAGATAAAGATTTCTTCCTTTAAGGAAGCTTTCCAAGAGCTCCTGTTCTACCTAAACCAGAAGGGCTTGTTGTCTCCTGAAAATTTTCTCTAACACATCTTACTAGAAATCTTTAACTCCACAGTGTCAATCTATAAATACATTTACAATGTAAAAGTTGTTCAGGAATAAGTAGCTGTGTACTATTTGGAACTGTTCTTGTGTTATAGAAAAGCAATTTCTCTTTGAGCAAAATCCAAAGCCATGAGCATCGTGGACAACAGAATGAACATTGCTTGTGTATTACATCAGGTATCTTGAAATGTTGTGTGCTTGTGGTTATCGTGCATGTAAACTTTTAGGTGAGTGTCTGAGGAAATAGGAGCAATAGGGATACTGCAGTGGGAAACAGATTTACATACTTTTCAAGTCATGCTTGCTTGTGTGCAGCATGGCACTGATATTTCCTGCTTTAGTATGGTGCTTTTCGGGCACAGCAGGCTGGCATGCAGTAGAGCAGATGAGGAAAGCAGGAGTAAAGCTGTGGTGTCACAGGCCGCGTGCTTGTCAGCAGTGTCCTTACTCTGAGCATCCTCCCTTGCAAAAGAAATTTCTCCTCCCATGCCAATGCCCCACTTTCTGTCCATTATATGAGTTAATGCATCACAGTCACAGAGATGAGAGGGTCAGACACATAGTGTTGTCATCCCTAAGTAGTGAAAATGACTGATAAATAAAACTAGTACTTTATTTTCTGTTTTGTGGGCTCAGAGGGCACATTTGAGTGACTTTTTTGGAAATCACAAAGGCTAGACATTTTCCTTCTATTGTAACTGCAAGAAAAGTAAGTACTGGCAGAGTTGTAACTGTATCATTCATGTAGCAACATGAGGAAGAATCACCACTCCATCTTTGAGAGGCAACTCTGAAGGGAATTAGGAGTAGGTAAGCAGATAAATGTTTGAGAAGTGTGGCCATGGAGGGCAGTGAAAGATTGTTTGGGATTTCTCTGTGACCATTAACTGTGGAAGGGTCATTGGATTAAAGGAGAGTGAGAATAAAGTAGGCATCTTAACTTATTTTCTAATTCAACATCATGTACGTCATCCTCTTAGGCAAGCTTAGGAAGTGTGGGTTAGATGAGTGGGCAGTGGGGTGGGTTGAAAACTTGGTGATAGATGTAGCTCAGAGGGTTGTGCTCAGTGGCACAGAGTGTAGCTGGAGGTCCTAAAGAAGTGATCGGTAACTGGGTCCAGGCCTGTTCAATGTATTCATCAACAACCTGAATGAAAGGATAGAGTGTACCTTTAGCAAGTTTGCTGATGACACAAAACTGGGAAGAGTGGCTGATACCCCGTCTGGCAATGCTGCCACCTGGGAGTCTTGGTGGACCATAGGGCGATCATGAGGCAGGAATGTGCCCTTGCGGCCAAAAAGGCCAATGGCATTCTGTGGTTCATCAAGGAGCGTGTGTCCAGCAGGTTGTGGGGGGTTATCTTCCCTCTCTACTCTGCCCTAGGAAGGCCTCATCTGGGGCAGCGTGTCAAATTTTGGGGTCCTCCATTCGAGAAAGACAAGGAACTGCTTGAAAGGGTACAGCAAAGGACAGCAAAGATGATTATGGGACTAGAACATCTGTTTTATGAAGAAAGACTTGAGGGACTTGGAAGCTTTTGAGCCTGGAGAAGACTGGGGGGGGGGATATTACCAACATTTAAAAATACCTAAAGGGTGGGTGTCAGGAGGATGGGGCCAATCTTTTGGAGTGCTCAGTGACAGGACGAGAGGTAATGGGCACAAACTTGGAACTTCCATTGGAATGTGAGGAGGAACTTCTTTACTTTGAGGGTGGTAGAGCACTGGAACAGGCTGCCTAGAGAGAGGGCGGAGTCTTCATCTCTGCAGTCATTCAAAGTGTGCCTGAATGCCAAGCTGTGCAACTTGCTTTAGGTGAACCTGCTCTGGCAGGGTAAGTGGAATGATACACAGAAATCCCTTCCAACCCCTATTATTCTGTGACACAGAGATGCCTTTACAGAACACATCTTTGAGAGGGCAAGGTTTACTGTAAAAAGGAAAAAAAAAAGTCTCTAGACTAATTTTCACATCCATGAAACAGATTCAGTCTTTCCATACCCTTTATGTGAAGCCTCAGGAGATCTGTCTGTACCAAACAGCACATTGGTCTTGCACTGGCCAATACAAGTTACACTAAGGCATGTGAACAGACATACTTGTAGTGAAACGTATAAAGCATAGAGGTTAAAAAGGATGTCGACCGATGGTTTCTCCAGAAAACATTCCTGTTGAGAAAATGTGTCATGGTCTATATTCTCCTCTGTAAATTGTACTAGTTTGTGGTTTAGTAAAACTGCAAGGAAATTGGATATTAGAGTTGGGTTTGCTTCCTCTACTGTGAGAAATCCTGGCTTAACAGCAAAATTCAAAGACGGTGAAAAGTATGAGGAAATCAACATAGTAGGTCACAGCAGACACATTGCTTTTACACATTTAATGCTTCCTTGTGGACTATCTTATTAATAAGGCAGAGATATATCTGATTACCACAGCAATATTTGAGAAGAAGAGCAGACTAACATATATTGAAGTCTTGTTAAAGCATTTTGAAAAATACCAGGACACCATGCAAACTGCTGAAGTAAACTGTACTTCAGATGCAAATCCCTCCTAGTTCTGGGGATGGCAGTTGCATTCACTAACATGCAGGTGTAGCTGTACTTAGTTTATGATGCAAGGAGTGAAAGAACTATTGTGAGCTAAAGTTGTGTTACCAGATTGTTCTGGGGCTTAGTATTATTTTTTTGTGTGAGGAGAGTGAATCTACATTTATTTTCAGGCAGTTTAGGAGTTGCTTCAAGAAGCCCAGCTTAGGTTCCCAAGTGCTGTATCCTCCTTTGTATGCTAAAGGTGCAGAAGGGGTGAGTGGGCACCACGGTGGCTGTGTGGGAAGTGCCAGGCAAAGTGCTGCATGGAACAGTTGTGCCATGACCACCACTTTCACCCCCGGCACCACTCACACCAGCTGCCAGCTGTGCTGCACCATGAATTATGCACTGTTTATTCACTTCCAGTTAAGACTGCACTTACACCACCTAACTCATACTCACTAAATCTGGGGCACATTATACACAGGTCTCTGAGATGAAAGGCTAGCCATGAACTAGCTATTCTCCCATCAAATCCTTTCAGTCAGTCACTCTCTAATGAAAAACACTAAGGAACATGCTTCCAGCTCTTCTCTGCATTTGGCCAACTTCTAAAACAAGGCTAATTGTCTACATGTGTGTTGTTCAGTTGAACCTCTGTCAAGAAAACACTGTGGCTGGCTGAGTTTAAAAGTTAGATCTGATCCTGTCAACCACATTACTCTAGTTAAAGCTGGAGGTTAAATTCTGTTGGTGTTTAAGGTGCATATTTGACTACAGTGCACAAAGGAAAACTAACCTACTTCATTCTGTTCAAGATCTCGTTGGGTTAATGAAATGTTCTTAAAATAAATAGTTTGCTGATGTCTTTCCTAGCTGAGTAATCAGCATAACACTATTGTTTCAAGAATATAGCCTGCAAAAAAGTGGGCAAAGCTGACAAGATTTCTGTAGGTAAAAAGCTATCTGCCTGTTTGTATAAGTAAAGAGATGAAAATGCTCTTTAGTGCACTTGAAAGAGAGAGGTGTGTTTTGGTAACAGCATTTTATAAACCTTTCCTGTCTTTAGAAAAAAGGCTTATTTCTAACATGCATGATGTCATATTACAAGTCAGTTTTCCTGTAGCAACAAGAACAAAGTTCTCAAAGTCAATACAGGTTCAACTTAATAATCATCACAAATCAAAATCATGACTTGTTCTGCCTACATTAGCATCTGATTGTTAATGTATTTCTAAAGATAACCTTGAACTTAATCCAACTTAACAATAAATTCTAGGGGCTTTCTGCTTTTGATCAATTATTTTGCATTGTCCAAAGCATTTAGCTGCAATTCAAATTGGACACTAGGCAATCTGGTTTTGCTTGTTCAATAGTTTAAGTGACTTACTCTATGTATGTAGGCTGGTTTTTGCCTACTGAGACTGAAGTTTCAGAGAGGAATAAAACAGTCCCTTCCTTGCCATTTAGTTGAAAGAAGAAAGCTACATGGAAACTCTGATATTTTTGGTAGGCACATGTGGAACAAACATGTGTAATTATATGACTGATCCAGCAGATTGTCTTGCTGTATATCATGATATGCCATTTAGAGCAACAATCTGAAGTATGATACAAACTCAAGTATGTGTGAAAGTTCTATGGAGCAAAGGAAGCTTTATGTATGAAAATGCCCTGCTAACATACCCCCTGTGTAATTATGCAGACTATTGCATGCATCTCTGTAATGTGCACATTTTACTTTTAATCTAGACCAATCTGCTATATCCACAAGAACACATAGACAAAAAAAATGTATTGGTCACTTGCCAAATGTCTTTTAAGATGATGAAGAGGCTAATATAGTCCAAGTAAATGGAACATCACAACTGGGTTGCATAGGGCTTTAGCAATGTGATGTATTGTGTGTCTAGTAGCCTTCAGTTAGTCTCACTTTCTTTAGAAGATGAAAATTCCTGGGATAAATTAAACACCCTAGAGGTCTCTGGCATGCATACAACATTTATTTTACATTTACCTTTCCTTATTCTTGAAGTAACTTCATCAAACAGTCCCACAAGGTAAAACTACTTGTTAAAGAAGTTGTAACAATGTGCCTTGTGTACTTGTGCAACCAGTTTTTGTTTGGTTGGTTTGGTTCATTCTGTGATTTTTTGTTTGGTTTTGTTTGTTTTTTGTTTTTTTTTTCCTTGGGGATTATTTGTTTCCTTGTTGGTTGGTTTGCTTTTTGTTACAGCTTTTAATCTGACAATCACAGTATCACAGTATCATCAGGGTTGGAAGAGACCTCACAGATCATCAAGTCCAACCCTTTACCACAGAGATCAAGGCTAGACCATGGCACCAAGTGCCACGTCCAACCTTGCCTTGAAGTGCCCCAGGGACGGCGACTCCACCACCTCCCCAGGCAGCCCATTCCAGTGTCCAAGCCTGTTGTTCTATTTTGGCCATATTATGATTAAATGTTTAAACTAGCATAACTATTTTACTCTCAAGATAATTATTTAAAGCAGTGTTCTGATTTGGTAGGGAAAAAAGCCCAACAGCAAAACAGACAATACTTTACACATTTTTTCAAGTGGGTAAATTCTGAGTGATGTGACTGAATCCACACATATCATACCTGCACAGGGTTCAAAGGGATTTTGAAGGCAGGTCTTATCTGAAATACTCAGCATGTCCATGAATGTCCTAATTGTTAGTTCTTTCCATTAGGCTAGTGCATGGTCCCCAAGGGTGTGAAGTACTAATAAGTGATAAATATTTGAGCACTTTGTCATTGCTTTAAGAACCAAAAGATGGGTCAGCCTCAGAGGAAATGCTTCCTTTTTCAGGTAAAACCCTGCTTCTCTGTGGAAAAGGATCATCTGGAAGAGTTAACAGCTTAACTAAACTAAAATCTTCTCCCAAAGGAGTGCAGCAAATATTTGCAGCTAAGTGTCCATTTACCAAATGTGGTGAACTCTTCCCTTTGAAAATGTTTTGGTTTGTTTGGTTTTTTTTTAAAGTTCAAAGGAAGAAATACCCATTTTGGGGTGAGTGTATATTACTGTCATTAGCATTGCTGTTAGTGGGGAAGAGTGGGAAGAACCATGAATATTAATTTCTTTGCATTGTTCAGTGAGAAGCTATCTGCTTTTTGCTCTTATATATGAGACATAGACTAGAGCAAATAGAGACACCAACACTGCTACCTTAACAAAGGTCTGCGATTTCCAAAGGGTATTGATTGCTTTTTAATTCTTCAAAGACACCAACCAGCCTTCTGTGTCCAACTTTAGGATCAAGACTTCCAAGCTTTTCTTCTAAGGCCAAGTTATGAACTGTGAAATGTAGGAGTTTACCACAGAACCCCCAGTGCAAGCTGAGCTCTGGCCATAGCACAATTTAAATTATTTATGCACAGTGCTGTGTTCAGAGCATGTGCACATTTGTCCTTGTCAGTCAACAAGTGTTCTATTAATCAAACAGGAACCCTGGCGTGTTCATTACAAAAGTAGGAACATTGAATTTGGGATGGTATCTTTACTGCTTTTGATGGACAAGGATTATTAAGTTGTCACTCCCTCTTCTCTGCAAACTCCCCCTATCTTCCTCCCCTTCTTCTGCAGTGCATTGTCATTTTATTATTAAGAGCACACTAATAGTTAAATGACAGGAACCCTAAACCCCTGACTAGTTCACTGACATGACAGGTTATTTTTTCCCTCTATTCCCTGTCCAAGAGCCCCTGCTGATCTTCCCAGCATGCAGTGCTGTGTGACCCTTAACATCTGGCAGTGATTAATTGTCTTACTGTCATAGTGATCGCCTTCCTCCCTCTGATCCTCACTTACTTTGTTCTCCCTTTTAAAGCCAGTGTGCTGGAACCTTTTCTTCCCACTTTTAAATCTGTCCAGTATCCAGGATACTCTGTATGTCTACTGCGATACAACTTGAAAGAAACCGAAACAGTCAGTTATCTGGCCCTGAAAGTCTGGTCATGGATTCAGAGGGCTTTCTGTTCACTGAAGGGGTGTGCTTGAAAAACAGCACTAACTAGAATGACACAGATCTTGTTGAACTTGATCCGGATCTCAGTCCCTTCTAAGCAAACAATGCAATTATGGGAAACACCATTTTCAGCAGACACATGCAGTATTGTGCAGAAGGCAGTTGGCTGAAGCTTACACAACGTTACATAGATTAAGGACCGGACACCTCCTGACAGCAGTTGCCCTTTTGTGCTCAGCTCACCCTGCTGTACCATACTGCTGCAAAGGTCTGAGACCTGTCTGGGCCTGAGCTCTTCTCGCTCAACTCCCACAGAGTTAGGCAGGGTGCCTGCAGGTGTACCAAGGACTGGTGTGTAGGCTTCAGTGCCACGATCCTGTAGGGGGGAGCTAAACCAGAGGTGGTGTTTGCAAGTGAATTTTATTGGCTGAGCCATGATGTCTGGGGAGTACTGATGCTTGCTTTAGGTGCTTGTAGAATAAGCATACTGGTGGATGAGGAGAATACTGTACCACTCAGATGAATGTCAGATGTCCTCATTTTGCTCTCCAACCTCAGTAGATTTGCCATATGATTTTCAAGAATCATTTTTATTCCCGCTTCAGTTTCTCATAGTGGAAAATAAAGAAACAAGTAAAACATGCTTTGAGGTATGGAAGCCTTTAGAGTTTTCAGAGACCTTTAACTTTCCTGTATGAATGTGAAGTATTGCTAGGCAATTATTTGTATCCGCACATTAGGTATCAGCTGCCAGGGATGGGGAGAGCTGTGTAAGAGGGAGGAAAGAGGCCATCTTGTGCAGAAGTTTTTTCTTAAGGCTGCTTAGATTCAGGATGCCTGTGATCTATTCACAGTTTGGCACCTTGCATGGGTAAATTACCATCTGCTCTAAACTTCCATTTCTTTGTATGCAAATGGAGAATGAGCTAATAGTCTTCTTTGCAAAAAATCCCCTAACCCTCTTAACAATTGAGGATGAAAGATAAAAATAAACAATTGTTTTAAATCCTGGTTGAATTGCAGCATACATGCACTGAACCTAAACTACTGTTACATTTACATTTTAAGGCAAAAATACCTGAAAGGCAGTTTCTCCTTCACTTATCTATTGAATGTTGAGTTCAGAGTCTCTCTGTCTCCCATGACACTCCTTGAAAATAGATTTCTCCAGAGCAATATTATGTTTTAGCTCTCCCTGTATTTCAAATAACTATAAGGCCATTTATTTTCAAACCAAAATAGTAAAATGGAGTGCATGGCCTTTTCTGGTTGCTAAGCAACACTTTGTAATGTGCATCCTGCATTTTGCTGTGCCATTTGGCAATTTGCACAAGATCTTGTTTGTTCATTTCTAGTCTAGTAACATTGGTTGCTATATTTCAAGTGCCAGTATAGATCAAAGTATTTCCTAGAAGGATAAACATGTTAACTGGCACAGAGTGAATGATTAACATCAAGCATAAGCCTTTTAGTATAAAGGACTTGGCATGTCATCCATTGGCAAAACTATTCAAATGAATGCCATCTATACCTAACAGATGTGCCACTAAGGAGTTATTCTCTTCTTTCCAAAGTATGCCTTGCTGGGCTGGTGTGACTGAAAAAGGATGATAGCTGCTGCTGAGCTTTGTAAGCAACTGAGCCAAATACTGTTGTCAGCTGTGGTAGTGTATCTGGAGATCTCTGCTGATTTTGCCTAAGCTACTTCAGTTTTAAATCAATGTGACTAATGGTAAAATTATATTAAACTGCTATTTTGTCTTCCTCTGCCTTTTATGAACACTTGCAAGAAATCCAGTGTCTAATGTTCAGCTATTTGATATTACTTGTCTCTGATAAACTCAAAGTGTGTACCTAATGAAAACTGTCTTTAAGTGGAGAATGCTCATTCCTCATTACAAGTTAAGACATAGCTGCTTTTTGCTATGCTCTCCACATTTTCAAACTTGTGATTAAAAACTGTAGATTATCTGAATCCTGTTGTTAGCATGCAACTTGGAAAGGCAGTTTAAAAGAGGATTGTTCAGGCAATGCTTTAAAAATATGTAAGAAAGACAATTTCAAGGAGTTGCATATAGCTCATTATTCCCCCCCCTGGCGTCTGCTTTGTCATCGCTAGCTACCTGTGCATGTGTGGTATCTTTAATTTGCAGTGTGTTAGAAACTGTCTGGTATGGTATACATTGGATGAAATGACAAACCTATTTGTTAAAAGTACTACAAAAAGAGGAGTGATGTGGTGTGGTGTTAAGTTTGAAATGGATGCCAACAATATTGAATCAATTACAAACCCTATGGAAAAGCTGGGGGGAATTTTATAAAACCTGTATTCATGTTGTGGAATGATAGAGGATAGTTCCAAGAAGCAAACAGCCACTGAAATGTGCAGGTTGTCTAAGTAGCTATTATTAAATCTCATTGTTTCAGACAGCTATGTGACATGGTGAGTTTATTTTATAGTTTCTCTGGACAAAAATTTACCTGCCAACAGTACTGGTGGAATCGTAAGTGCTAGAAGTGATTTTGTAATTGAAGAAGCAAGCAAGGTACATTTTTGTTCTCTCTTAGTATCTGAATCTGATAGTATAGCCAAGGTCAGCCCAGAGATAAATCTATTCACAGCTTTTTTTCCCTTGATCATATACGCTACCTTAGACATGGCTGTGAAGAAGAGGATGAAGAAAGAGGTAAGGCAGATTTGCCTTATGTAGTCAGAGAGCAAAGGCGAGAGGCAGATTCTTTACACTGCCAGAAGTGTGTACAGCTGAGGAGAATCATGCCTCTCATTTCATGGCAAATAATCAGTTTCATATTTTCTGTGGCAACCATTAATATACTACAGCCTTAGCTCTAGGCCTATAGGTAAAGCTATCTGCCATGACTGCTTTTCTGCTTGTGCCTAGAGAGCTGAGGACTCTCCAGCAAGTCCATGGTGAGCAAGGTGATGTTCTGTCCAGTCTGTGATTTAGCAGCCAGAGCAGACTCAGGTTTATCTTCTAGCTGTATTGGTAGATATTTCTAACTGATCTAGAAATACATCAGATAAGCTCTTTCTTACACACACACAGCAGGAATGCATGGAAGTTGGAAGAGGGTATTTTAAAATTGACATGTACTGTCTCTAAATCATATTCCCTATTGCTAATTTTGCTTTTCCTTAGTATTGCAATCATTATACTGATTTCTGCTGAGCTGACTTCAGCCAAGGCATGCTGCTGAAATAATACAAGTGAGAACACACCTCAATAAAGCCTCAAATTCCATGACTTTTAAATAACATTTAATTTCTAAAGTGCTTAAATATTGATTTGGGAGCTCAATGTGGAGTATGTTTTTTGGTAGAGTATGACTATAATAACAGTGGTTTAAAATAGAATTAAATGGCTTGGGAAAAAATAGTCTGAAAATATTTAAATGGCAGTGGTGTGAAGAAAAATAATTTGTGTCCTCTAGGCGCAGATTTACACAACTGTCTAACACTGATTATAAGCTTAGATGCCCATCATGTAATGTCAGCTTTTCCATCTAACGTTTGTTTTGGAGAGTCTGTAGCACTCTGGCGCAAACACAGGAGCTGAGAAGAACATCAGAGAGGCAGCTGAGTGGTACTGCTCTGTTGTTAGGTTATGCTGCTCTGGGCCTCAGGTCTAAGTGCTCTGAACTGTTGCTCTGTGTTTAACTATTCTCTCTGATTA
This sequence comes from Pogoniulus pusillus, assembly GCF_015220805.1. NCBI lineage: Eukaryota > Metazoa > Chordata > Aves > Piciformes > Lybiidae > Pogoniulus > Pogoniulus pusillus. The sequence continues at coordinate 15,699,397 of NC_087283.1, forward strand.
AGTACCAAATTTATGCTCCTAATGTTTGCCGCTGTGACTGTAATTAGCTAAGATCACGAATAACATGACGTTATTTCGGTGTCAAATGACAGTTTCCCGTTGCAGTAACGACCGATGAGGGAGCACAGAGCTGTACTTAGGAACAGCCGCAGAGGTCCCTGCACTGCTCACATCGGGGGTGTGACGGGGAGCGGTGGCAGGGCCGGTGCCGAGCTCCCCCACCGCGCTGTGCGTGCGCATAGGGCACGCAAGCAGGCGAGGCAATGTGCCGCCGGAGCTGCAGCAGCCCAGTGTCTGCCCTGCGCTGGGTGTGCGCCCATGCCGAGAGCTGAGAGGCCAGCCCCGATGACACCTGAGCAGAGCGAAGCGGGGAGATTTTCCTACAGAGAGATCAAGGCTAAAAAAACAATTAAAAAAGTCGGAGCCGGATGTCTCCCTGCCTTACCCAGGCACTTGTGCCCCATGGCCAGAGCACTGCTGCCTGCTGTGGAGCAGGCCGTGGCTGCCCTGCCCTGCGTGGGTGTTGCTTTGGCAGGCAGGAGGTTACGTGTTTGTAGCAGCAGCTGCTGTTGTCTGAGGCCGTGGGTGTGACGGCGCTTGGGAGTAGCTGGTCTTGGAGGGCAGAGCTTGGGACAGCATCAGCTGTAAGGCTGCAGGCAAAAATACTAAGCTCTGGTTGTCACTTTAAGTGAGCATTATGTAAATCAATTGTGAGAAGGTAGTGCCTTTAGGTATCGCCTGCTGCAGCACTGACACTAGATTTTAAAGAAACAGGGAATATGCTATTTCCATATTACTTTCCATGGGAGATGGCAGTAAAGGTTGAAACCCCTCCCTTCTTGTTGCCTTCCTCAGGAATGCAGACTGACAGCTCCCCACGCAGTGTCAGAGCAAGGCACTGTGGCCACGGAGCTGAAGAGTTTAGCAGAGAGATCCTTTCTGAGAGAAAACTAGAACTGTTTCTAAATCCTGCGGGAAGTGACTTTTTCGATAGGACTTGCAATAGTGAAGAATTCCTTGGAAAGGAAAATTAAATTTAAAAAATCCTCTGCCTTCAGAACTCTCTGTATGAAGTATCTTGGATATTCAGACTAATACCAGTTCTGGTATTTCAGAGTAATACCTGATTTGGAATGAAGCATGTACATTTAAAACTATTTCTGTTTATTGATTTAGTGTCTGTATTAGCTCACTCTAAAAAAATCGAGCCACTGTGGTGGTTTAACTGGTTAGCTGTTGCAATTAATAAAGTATTTGGGGCATAGCAAAAGGGGGAAAGGTCTGGATTAGGGCTACATCTTAGTGATATTTTCAACTGAAATATTTTACATTAAAATGGAGATTTAATTTTTAAAACATTACAATAGCTTCTCACTTTAAAAAACACCACACTGATTTCTTTAACAAGAGAACTTCTGCCGTTCTACCAAAGTGTGCCAAGTCTTGCTCAAGTACTGAGAAAACACTTCAAGTGTGGACCACTGATGGTGCTGCAGCCCAAGGCGATACTGATACTCTGAGCAGTTAGATCAGCAGTATTGCTGGGCACACAATGATTACCCTAACTTGTGAGACTTTTCAACATTTAATATTTTTTCCTGGAGCTAGGATGAAAAGCCAATCTAAATATTATTCAAATGTAAAGTCTCCTGGAAATTTGGACTGAGTCTATTGAGGCATTCCAGTTTTATGTGAAGACTTACAATGTTCTCAATTCAGTTTAAAATAGTTTTAAAAAATCTGAATGAAAAAGGGAACTTTCTCATTTGAAGTTATGTTCTTCTAATTTCAACACCTCTCTTCCATTTTCCCTCCTTGCTTGAACAGATTTCTTTTTTTTAGCTTTTGAATTTTTAATGAGTGACGCTTTCAGATGAAAGTGAATTGTGGAAGTATTCCTGGCCACCTCTGATTATGTATATTTAAAATATTACAAGTGCACCCAAACTATTGATAATTATTAGATCTTAAATTCAGATAGAATTCCAAATACAGTTTATATAAACGTCCTTTCTTCCCTTCCACTTTACAATAGATAATATAGAGATTTTTTTTTTATATAAAGGTAACAAACAGCAAAGATGAAATCACAGAGCAGGAGAAATAATTGAGACAAAAAAGGAGACTGTTATCTTTCCTGCAGATGTTTTTTTCTTGCTGTTTTTTGTTGCTTTCCTATGTGTTTGCATTAAATAGTATATGAAAAATAGTATATGACCAGATCATTCACAGATTAGGTAGTCACTGACAAACAATTTTCCTTCTAGAATGCTTGATGCTTACTGAAAACTGAATTTACTCTTTTACTTATCTGCATTGTCAGGTAACTTCCTGAAGTCATATTCTTCCAACCTGGTTGATTCTATGATTCTATTTACATCAAAATAAATAGAATATAAACACGTTTGCTTCCGAGGAGCCACTGCAGATATACAGTGCTTAGTTTAGGACTGAACCTAAACATTAGCACATTCGAGTTTTTTATATCTTGGTATATGCTGACAGGAAGGCAGTGAGTAGAGTGCTAGTTACATCTAAGGTAACTCTGAAGTAGATCTGTGTTGAAATTATTTGGTCCTTTGCATTTCATAAATCCCTCTCCTGCTTAACCAGGTGTGGGTGTTCTCTTGGGTGCCAGCAGCATTGCAGCAGATCTGCTTCCAGCATAGATTACTTGCAGAGAATACTTTTGACTAACACAGGGGTTTCACACCTAGAGCTCTTGAAACTTGAGCCAAGAGAGCACCCACAGATTAAGTCAACATTGTGGACTTGATAAATGACCTTATAGTGCAGCATATGCCTTAACTTGTTTTAGATGTCTGGGACATCTTAGATCCCTATGATATACTGTCTAGGAAGCTGTGCTGTACCGATGTAGCTGGGTTGTATTTCAGCCTGTACAGAGCACATGAACTTTGATGGAGATTAGCTTGGTAAGGATATGTAATATTTGTAGCCTTATTAAGAAAGGCTGTTATGTGGCCCCCCTTGATGTTCTTAAGAATCATAATGATTCATGTGCAAACACACAGTTTATATTCCCTCTGTAACCTTACCAGCAAGGGAAGGAAAACTTCTGTCCCTTGGCAAGAGTCCCTAGTGTACTCTGAGCTGTTGGCTGCATTTGTGTGTTTATGAATTCTAACAACTCCATCACGAATGTTGTCACCAGATACCTGGGCTCTAGCCACAATAACTACATTTCCAAACGTTTAAGCATGGATTGCTCTTTGGAATGTACTCTCAAACTCTCAACTGTGTTATAGAGTTACTATAAACAGTAAGATACCATGTGACTTAAAAAAAAAATATTATTTACTCCCTAATCTTTCTAGTCAAGGGTGAAATATGCATGGCATTACTTCCAGACTTCTTGTGTTTTGTGTGTTTCAGTGCTATAGAGATGCCTTTCTCTTTTTTTAACTAAGACCTTAAATCCTGGGGTGCAGAGCAGAGAGGTAGAGACCACCACCACTGGAGTTAGTACAGAATGTGCATCTGGCATTTTGCAAATGTGTAGCCTTCTGGAAAGAACCAGTATAATTTTTCATCTGGAAAGTATTCAAAGGGTATTTAGTGGAAAGGAAAGTTGTAATTGTGTAATACAATTATGCAGAAGAGGTTGCAGAGATGCTATACAAACCAAGTGGGGTTACAGTACATGTGTGGAAAGTAGGATGAGAAAAAAATGGTCATTAACTGTTTGTTTTTCTTTGTAAGGGGAACAAAATGTCTGTGTATTGTTTTGTATCAATAGCAATGTCCTAGAAGACAGAATTCTGAGGGGAGAATAACCATCTCCATGGGCAAAGGAAGAAACTTAATATAGATTTGTATACCATTGGAAGGATCACAAAGTGCCTATTGACTAATAAGTCAATGAGAACTCTCTTTTTGATTTCCATAGATGTTGGCTCAACCCAAATTTGCATGAATGGTTTGGGAGAGTTGAAGGGATAAATAGTACCTTCTTCAGACCTAAGCTAAATAGCAGAGCAGTAAGAGCATAAGTTTAGAGTCCCTGGTGTGGTTCTGTTTTGCAGCTCTCAATGAGATATATTGGACTAGTCATGTTTTCTTTGAGAATGGTGAAAACTTCAATTATTCACCTTGAAGTAAAAAACGGTTTATGTGTGTCTCTATCTGTGTTTGTTACCATAACAGCTCAGCTTTGGTGAGTTTGTCTCACTGAGATAATATATAGATAGGAAGATTCTCCAACTTAAAGCCAGTCAGGGAACCAAGCCCTTTCAGAGCAGTTCATCAGTCTCCCTAGTGACAGGCAGTCCCAGTAACCACTGGACCTGAAAACTTGTCTGTTCTGCAAATGGGTGGCACTGTATGTGCATTTTAGTTTTGCCTGCCTGCTTTCAGGTATCATCTTCTTTTGCATGTTGCAGGGTGTTTTTATAAGGAATCACTTCTAAATTTCCTAAATGCAGGAAAGGGACCTGAATTCTATTAGTATAAGATCAGGATTTTGTCAGCCATACATCTTTCAGGATTAAAATGGGAGGAAGAAAAGGAATAGCTCATTAGGAATGAGAAGATGCCAGGCTGTTTTAAGTGCAGAAGTTATTCAAATAGCAAGTTCTCATTAGAAGTGTGCAGTTTTTGGACATGTCTCCAGCCTAGTATAGCACAGTATAATGTCCAGAAATTAGTAATGGGGGGAGGGGGGTTGTGAAATCAAACAACATAAGAAAAACTTTGATTTTTAAAATCTCAAAGTCTTGGAGTGCATAAAATGCATTATTTCTGTGTGGTCAATTTTGTTACCTTCTAATAAGGTTTAGGGGAAAAAAAAACACAGCAGGTTTTCTTCAGTTTTGGAGTGAAAAAAGTTGCTTTCAGGGTGAGATTTGGCATGCCAAGTTCTGGCCAGAGCAAATGTTTAAAGCAGTATCATAAACCTCTGAAAATACGAGTTTATAATAGAAATGCAGACATACAGTTAATTATATCATCATGAATGGCGCCACTATAATTAGCTAACTTCTATATGATGCCAAGTTTTAAAGTATTTCACTTTTATGGCACTCGATGTCAAAAGTGATTTATGTCAGTTTCTTTAATTTTTTTCTTTTATTGTCTTGCAGACCTGGCTCACCAGGTCAGGAAAATGGCTTGCAGATTTTTCTTCAGCTTCAGCTCTGAACAACCTTTGCAGCCTCAATGCTTAGCAGATTCCTAGAACCTAGGGTGTACCAGGGAGTGAATTCCCTCCAAAGGCAGGCAGGAGGGTATCAGCAGATGCAGACTTCTCTGAATAACTTTAGACTTGTGATTCCCATTGAAGGGCTTATTCTGAGATCACTAATAATCTCAGCGGGACAGCAATCTGCTAATATTTTGGTATTATATATACTTTCAAGGTGACAGATTCAAAGAAAAGGAACGTGAACTGGTTTATAAATACAGTATATCCTACAGGTTCAAAAAGAGAATAGTGCTAAATACACAGACAAAGAGATTATGGGATGAGAAAATCTCCTTCCTTTAATTTATGTTTCCAAGTAACTGTAGTCCTTTCACAGCTCACTTCTTTTTAGGTGCTTTGTAGTGCACACACAAGGATCGCTGTTTCACCCGTCACTGAAATCCAGTTTCCTCTGGATAATTTTTTAATCCATATGCATGTAATGGTAGCCTTAACTTACTCATTGTACTTATTATTTAACATATTATTTTAAAATATATATACATATATATGTGTGTGTGTGTTAATATTCATGTGCTTGAGATAAGTTTTATATAACTGGTAAGGTTGTGAAGGTGAAACTTTAGTTCAGATACACTGCACTCTGTGGGTTGTAGCTCTTACGAATGGTAAAAATTGTGCCACCTGGCAGAGGTGTTTGTCTGGGTGATATTTAAGGTGAGCTGCTAAGACAGTTCTCCTGTCTTTTTTTATCTGAGACTATGTGAATTAGTGCTGTTCCAGGAGTGTTTAGCAGATGTTAGTGTTAAGTGGATGTTGGCAGTTTTTACAGTCTGATAGTCTTGAATTATTATGTCTGATCAGCTGTTTTCTGCTGATCTCCTATCTAATATAATTTCTTCCTTCAAAACTTCCAGTAGTAACTTTAAAAATACTTTATTGTGCAGTAATTAACAACACGGTAGGAATTAACATGGCTTGTACTTCTCAGGCTTTCTCTTCCTTCTTTTGACCATGTGCTTCTAACCTTTCTATGGCAGCTCTTCTTTTAATGACAGTTTTTGGTTACATGCTATTTACTGCCTACAGGGAGTTCCACACGTACTATTATCCTGTACATAGACAACAATGCAAACTAATGACATTAGTTCAGTTACCATGATTTTTTTCATGTTGACTTACTAAAGAATCCTTGAGTGGATCCTTCCAGCTCTGATGCATATGAGAAATCCTTCTGGTTGCAGCAGAACTGCCCAAGCAAGTAGCAATGAAAGACTGGCCAGTGAGTGATGAATAGTAATTTCTACTCAGACAAGGCATGTCAAATCAGTGGCCACCAGCCAGCATGATGGAATTAATGAGGGGAAACAGTAGCCAGTACTGACAAGTTGGGATAAACTCACAAAGTTGCAGTGCCACATCCAATTACTGTGTTTCATTATTGTTCCCTGGAGATGGGCACCTTCTGACAACTTCCATGAAAGCTAAACTGGAAATCCTAAGAACAGAAGAAGCAAGTATAAGTAAAACTCACGCCGAGCTCCTTTAGAAAGCAGCCTAATGCTGAAAAAAGACTTGCTTTTCTGTCCCTGACTGCCACAAAGTCTGCACTTTGCTGCCTGGTAGGAAATGTTAAAATAAATTGCATTCAAATGAAAAAAGAAATAAAAGTTAGGAAGACCTTTTTTGTCTGTGCTTAATTTTCTAGTTCTGTTGGAAGTGACACTTTTATGTTTTGACACACAGCATATTTTAATGTAAACTTCTTGTATAAAACATATTGGACTATCAAGATTCCTGAGACTGCTTTAAAGAAATAAAATCTAAGGCATCTTTTTCCATTCCAAATAAGGGCATTTACCAGTAAAGGAACCAGAGAATTAGTCCAAAGAGTGCAGAAAAGATGTTAATGCCAGTGATATTTTACTCCATAGAGTACTTCACTCGACAATAGGTTCCCACACATATGAGCAGAGGAACAGCCTGGAGGAATGATTCATATGGAATTATTTAATTCTGCTCAGCAGAGTTCTACTTTTAGCTGGGAAAAACCTTCTCATAGACTGGTAGGCAAAAGAATATCCTGTACAAAGCCAAATGACATCACCAGCTTCTTTGTGTAACAAAGGCCAATGGCATCCCCCCTTACTGAGTGAAAATTAGCAGCAGGTCTTTGCACAGTGCACATACTTTGAGAGAAGGGAATTGTGTCATTGTTATTTGCTATTTCCGCAAGCTGACACTTATCTTGTAAGCACATCAACTGTTTGCTTTAGCTCCACAAGTCATTTCCTATACATTATATCAGTTAGTCATGCTGTTCTGTGTAGTGTGCAAAAGAGGTTAAATTCCTCATGCAGAGAAATCAAAGATGAATGAGAAATGAGAACTATCTAAGGAATTGTTTTAGAATGGGAACAACTATTCATTTCTTTAAGAAGTGACTGAGTGGGTAAACTGTTTCAAAGTTTTATTTCTACCAAACTCTTAAACTCCTTGAAGATAAATTAGATCAACAAATTCTGCCAAATGAATAAATTAAAGTAGTGGTTTTTTTCCCTTGCTTTTACATCCTGGAAAGCACACAGAATTATCAAGAGGAAAAAAAGAACCAGAGCTGTATTTGCAGACAATGGAAGATACCAGATTTTTTTTCATGTGTATTTGTATGTGTAAAGCAATACATTTTGGTAACCATTGCAACTTCTCAGATGTTGCCTACTTTTATTAGCAGATGTTTTTCTGCTGTATTGCTGCTGAGGAAGAGTTGTATTTTTCTCCTAGGGAACTGTGTGGGATTTAGTAGTTTTTTTTCAGCTCTAATGTCATTGAACTTTTAGATTTGGTTCTTGTCTTTTACGGTAATGTTTGCTTACTGTTTGTTTTGAATTAGAACTGTACTGTCACGCAGTGCTGCAATATATGTTGGAGAATACATAAAATTGAACTGCAGCTTCTCAAGCAGAAGGGGAAGTCAGAAAAAGAATGCAGAACTGTAAGAAAATGTAACATTCTTTGACAAATAATAATGAATATTTTATTCATCTTGGTTAGAAACATAGCATTGTGAGATTCTGTTAGAGAGAGAATATAGTTTTCTTCCAGTCTCTGGGCTCTACAATAAGATCCTGAAAAATTAATTTCCTTAGTCCATAGTTGAATACAAACTTATCAGCTAAGATTTTCACAGTCTGTAGATTTTTGCAGCAGAAAGAGTTCAAATACTCAAGTTCACTTTTTTCCTTGCTCTCACTGCTTCATTCCTATGTGACCGTACTAACATCACTTCTCTTCATCTTTTCTTTCCTTTTAAATATCCCAGGACAATATTATAAAATCCTTGTGGAGAGAAATGTAAAAAGTTATGGCTTCAATTCACCAAACACTTAAGCAAGTGCTTAATTTAAAGCATGTGTGTAATCCAAATTTGCTTCAGTCATTGGCTTCTGGACCAGAGCCAGCACATTTGGTATGCATCCTGCATATTTATTGTACTATATACATGATTCTGTCACGTGTGTAAAGTTGCTTGTGATTAAATTTGTCAATTACAGTAACTGGATTGAAATTTAACCTAAGAAAAATGTATAATGATCAATGTTTCTGCAATCAATGTAACATCTGATGACAGAAAATCTTTAATTACAAAAAACATCCTAGCATTTGAGGCAAATTTTGTAAATTTTGGAGTTTTTTCCCCTACCTTGAAAAGTAGATAAAAAATTAAAACTTGTTTAATTTTAAAAACAAGGGAAAATTATCAGATCTATTGCCTTTGGTATTCTCCAAATATGTCTGCTGATGCATCAGCCTACCATAAATATCTGGAGTAAGTGCAGCCAGTTTTCTCATCAGATCTCTCAATAAGTCTCTATTTGATTATCTAAATATTGCCCAATGTATTTTCTGTGGAAAAAGCTTTCATTTTAGCAGTTCATTTGGAAAATGCTTCTTCTTTTGAGATTTGATATTGATTATTTGCAGCCTTAAAATAAGGTACTGATGTTCCACAATCTGTCCTTTGCACCTGTCCTCCCTGGTGGAATTTTTCTGAAAATTTAAGGCATGGTCCAGTAGCTAAATGTCACCTAAATCATATTTGGATATTCAAACTCTGTGTACATCTTCAAGTCTGTATCTGTGTATAAGTACTGTGGTTTTTTCAAATATATGTGACAAGGAGAGAGGAAGAGAATTCTTATTCTGATGGTAGTAAAGAGCAAAAGAATGCTCTGGGGAAAAAAACCAAAACCTTGGTATTTTTAATTACATGGCTGAACTCCTATGTTAAGGACTTTAGTTCTTAAAGAAGCTGTAATCTCTATCAGTTCTGTTCTGCTATGTCATCCTGCATCCACTTTGTTATGTAGAACAAATACAAGAATATATTATTCTTTTGCAGAAAAGTTGTGTGGACCTAACCGATAAAGTCCATCATTTGCCATCAAGAGGAAGGACTGATGTATTAATATTAGTATTCACATTATTCATTTCAGAAATACCATTGAGGGTGAAGGGCTTCTAGGATAGCTAGACTGACTCTACAAAATGTTTCATGTGTTACTCTAGGAAGCAGAAATTTCCTTCTGTTTCTTCAAATGGAAACTTAGACTCTTTGTTCTTAATTCTCTGATTCCTGGACTACGCTCTTCAAAAGAAATGTCAGCAGTTTTTTGTTGTTGTTATTTTTAAAGCAGGAAGAAATAGTTTTTCTTTGTTTTTACGTTTGTCACTGAAGGCAAAACTTGGAAGACTTTTCTAACATAAATATAGAACGGGAGCATCTGTTTTCCTACCACTGGTGAACAGTTGAATGTCTCAAAGGAAGCTGCATTCCAGCGTGACTTGCTTCCATTCACACTTAAGCTGCCAGCATGTGTGGTAGCCGTGAGTGGCATTGTGGTGTTGACATGGCTTGGGCATGCTAACAGCAGAAACTTTTCTTGTGGCAACTTCCACATAGAAATGGTTTACAAAGGTAACTGTTTATATGGTGCTTTAAAGGAGATAACTCAGATACAAATCTTTGGTGTTTCTGCAAGGTCACAGATTGTTAGTCTACAAGAGACAGATTTAAGTCAATCAAAGCGTGAGCACCATTTTTTTTTTGTCATGCTCTGATATTACTTCCATTTGCCTGCAATTTGGCTCAAATTTAGAAACAAAGCTGAATTTTGTGTCCTCTGTATGGTTTACTTGAAGAGAGTTGCTTTTTTTTTTTTTAATCAATATGCTGAATGTTGTTGAACATAAGGATTGAATGTGTTAGCTGGGACTCTACTGGAGGCCACAGGTCTTACTTGATATTCTAGTCACTTCCCACCCCTTCAGCCAACTCCTAAAAAACATATTAGTGTTCTAGAATGACAGCAAGTAACAAAAATGTCAGACTTTCTCTCAAGACCTTGGCATCTCTTAGGGGCAGATGGTATATGTAAGAGAGTATTGGGAATAAACAAATACTAAATGGAAGTCTTAGCTTGCTGAGAATCATTCTTCCCTGCAGACATGTCACTGTTTGGCATGATGTTCTCCATTTTGACCAGCTTCTTGTTTTCTTCCTGTTATTCTTCTTCAGATCTCTGATGGACAGAGTAAAAATTACTCTGAATTGTTAGCTCTGCTTCATAGCCATCTGGTTTCTTGAATCTATATGTATGTGTTTTTTAACTCAAGATGGTCAGTATAGAGTATGAAATTACTAATGAAAGAATCAAGCCTCCTGAGCAATATACTGGTATTCTTTTTAATCATGCAACTTTCCTCTTCCTTTTTCTTCCCAATGTAAGCATTTATTGCAGAAGTTTTAAAGGCCATAGATATCTCAATTTATCCACCAATCACTGAGTAAGAGAGTTAACTCAGATACTACTCAGCAAGTCCAAATCGGAAATATCAGCACTAATTACAACTTTTCATTTGATTATTATGAATACTTAACCTTGTCAAATCAGATTTGGGTGCTTCCTTGTGAAGTTTGCAAACAGCAAGTATTTTAAAGGAGGGACTGCTGGTTTTCACAATGTAGCGACAGATAACCATTACATATGCATTTCTGCTGAAAAATAATGTCCTCTCTTGCGTATCTGTGCAGCCAATGCAGAGTGCAAGTACGTTAGACGTCAAGTCTTTCATTAAACCAGGAGCTACCTTTTGTTCTTGCTGTTAGACCCAAAGTAATGATCACAGAATCACAGGATGCTAAGGCTTGGAGGGGACCCAAGGAGACCATCGAGTCCACGCCCTCTGCTGGTTAGCATGAATCCATGTAATGTTAAATGAATGAGTGGCAAATGGAAGGAGTAGAGCAGTGGAACTACCAAGTGGGACACTGTAAACCTTGAATGAAGGTTTGTGTTTGTGAAGACTCTCCTAACAAAGTTCATTTTTTATCTCTCACATTCCAGTTAGGTATTATGGCAATTTCTGTTTCTTTAGGCTAACTTGCTATCTGGAAGTAAACACCAAATCACCACCAAGGTAAACTTTATGCTCATCCTCTTGTGAACTGCAGTACTTCTGACATCAGAGGTGCCATAAAGTATTCCCACTTGAAAGGGTAGTACCTGGCTAATTTATGGACTTGCATTCCTTACTTAACTGCTGAAGAATGGTGATGCTCCCAGCATATGGTTTTGTGGGTGACTTTCAACTGCGTTTTGAACTGGTTTGAAATAAAACATACGAGATGACTATATTGGTCACCAACTATTACTTTGTAACATCAAGGAATGTGTGTTAGCAGCATGGTACAAGCAGAGGAACCTACTGATTTCATGCTGGCAAACAGGAAAACTTACAGAAACCTGGATTCTAACAGGCTGCATCTGAATGCAGGGACAATCAGATGGTCAAAGCAGATGGTTTCTGAGAAATGTTTCCTACACAGCAGTCTAAGATGCAACCTTTGCATTTTCAGGAGACATTATTTTACTAGAGATAAGATACTGCATTTCAAAGAACTCCAGTATTAACAAGCCAGTGGTGAAAGAGAAAATTAGTTTGGCTACTCATGCATTCTGAGAGTGCCTGACTGTGGCGGGGAATGCCTGTTTTATTAGATTGGTATGTGTTAGTTGTGTGATTGTAAAACTTCAGTGAATGTTCATACAAGTTCTCTTAAAACACAGTCCTTGAAACTTTAAAGAAGTTGCTTTCATGCATGACTTAAGAGCTGTATTTTGTAGGAGAAAACATATTATAGTTGTTTTATAATAGACTTTGTGATGGTATTTCTCCCCTAGCAGTTTTCTTAGAGGCAAGGCCTGTGAAATAGAAGAGTATTGTTTGAAGGTACACTAAAATCGCTTTCTCCATCCACCTCTCTGTTCACAGGAGCTACCTGAGTCACTTGCTTTAGTAATTAAACATTATTCCGTGACAAAGTGATTTCTATTAGGCAATGTATTTAGAGTTTCATAGGTTAGAACAAGTGCAGTGCTTATTTCTGGGAGCATCAGACCTGTGTGACTGGCTGGCTCACTGCTTACTATGTGTTGCAAGCAGGAGGTTCTGGGTTTCTGTCATTTTTCACAGAGAAGCAAAGACGAAGACTGAGACAGTCAGTGCAATTAACACAGACGTGAAGGCCTATTCTGTAGAATGAAACAAACCTAGATTAAAGACATTGTAGACAAGCAAGTGCTTTGAATCTAAACATTTTGCTCTGGACCTAGCACCTTAGAACAATTTCAGTGCATGAATTGCAGATTTGACTAAGAGGAAATGAGGGGATGGGGACACACACACAGAGCTATTCAAAGGTACCCAAAATGTTAATTGGTAGTAGGGAAAATGCAGTTAGGCTTGGATGATTTAAAAAATCATTTTCAGGTTAACTGGATGAATTCAGCGATGTAAAGAGGGACATATTTAAATACACTGGGTGGTGATCTGTCCTGGCTTACAGGCTTGCTGCAGCTACACCACTGAAGTCGGTATAAAGGATGGGAGTGTCCACATTTTGGAGCTAGATGCTAGCAGCTGGCCAGATCTGTGATCTTTTACCTCCTGATCTTTTCTTAATCCTCCAAGCGTACACTTAGAAGCAACAGCTTTCTATGCCAAAGTGTAACTGCTGATACTTTCCAAACCCGGTTTTCCAGCTCAAATAGTTCTGCTACAGTCAAGCTATATGCTTGACAACATATGATTTTATCATCTGGGAAGGAGAAGTGTATTTGGAACAAAATCCAATTCAGTGCTTTCTAAATGGAAGTTGGAAGTTTGTTGTTTAGGACAACTATTTCAAGTTACGATAAATTAAAAGGAGAGATTATTGTAATAAATTTCTTCAACAGACTTGAAGATGATTTTAATCTAATGTCAGACTCTAACAAATTTACAAGCAACAGTTATGTGGCAGCGTTATCTCATCAGAGATGCCATCTGTACCTACGAATCTCTTTAATTGTTACAGGTACTTTGTGTTTCCTAGAGCATTTAATTTCCACAGTTTACTTTTTGGGGTCTGACGTCGATTAAATAAATCTTAGGGGATTTTCCAAAAACTTAGTAGAGCAGAACCTCTCCCTGCACCCTTGTTCTGTTTTTCTAAAACTACACTGAAGTTGGAACCAAAGTATGTGTGTGGGAAGAACATATGGCTAGGTGGAAGACAGCATATGTCTTTAGTATGCACTTACCATGCAGTTAGTTTAGACAGCATCTGTTGTTTGTTTAAACAGCTTTCAGGTTTTTTTTCTTTCTGTAGGGGGAGGGGAGCAATCTGTTTAAAGAGGACCTGAGAAGAGAGGGAGGGGAAAGGCTTTATGTCTGTTTTGTTCTTTTTTCTCTTATGTTTAAGGAGCAATCGTTTTGGTTTGCCTTTTGTCTTAGAAATATCAGGACTTTAAAACGCTATTTTTCATGGTATTGTTGCAGGCTTTTTTGGATCTCTGAGGTCCTGGGAGGTTTTGTCAGCTTTAAATAGAAGGGTCGGGGTAGGTGTGGATTCCTAACAAAGAGTATTTCTTTAAGCTCTCTCGGTGAAATACATTTATTTCTGTTATCATTAGAACACTCATATATAGTTAGGACCCTGCAAGGCTGTTTGGTGTTCATGCACCTTATTTAACATGGGTGTTTGGCTAATGTTGTGGTGATCTGTTATTGCAGTTCAGGCTCCCTGTATTTATTTGGTGGAAGCAGATGTTCCTTCTCTTGCCCCTCTGGGAGCCCCAGCTCAGCAAGCAGCTGCTACAGTACCCAGTTGCTGAAGAAGCAGGAGAGGAGCAAGGAGGGAGATCCATCCTGGCTCCATCTTTAATCCAAGTGTGAGACTGAGATAGCTGTCCTGAGCTATCTGGACCTGCATCCTGCACTGAGCAGGCACCTACCAGAATCCACAAACCTTAGCTGTCTTGAATTTGCCACCAAGAATTCCCACCTCAAATTGCTGGCGTGCTGAGCAAGCTTTGCGTGGCTCCATGACCTCCCTCTCTTGCATCATGTTTTGATAGTCCTGAGCATGCAACCAAAATCAGCTATTAAAGAATTTACATAAAACCTCACACGTGGAGTAGGCCAGAACTTGGCAATTGCGGTGGTGTTTTGCTAAGCAAGTACAAATAGAGAGGCAGATTCAATTTTGGCAGGAAAGAATTCCCAACTCTGTTAATAGGCCTTTCACATGTGCAATCTCTCAGACGTCTCAGATTAACTGGTTTGCCACTTGTCTTCTAATTTGCAAGGAAAAGCAGAGTAGGCAGACCTAGATTTAAGAATTCTTGTTGTTTGAAGAATTCTCATACTAGAAAGAAAAAGAGGAGACAGAAGGATAAGGGAGTGCCATTTGTAATAGAAGCATTGGTATGGCTCAAATGAATACTTCCAGTACTTTAATTTGAATTCTCTTAGGTCCTCTTGATATTATGAAAACCAATCCTCTCAGTTAGGAACTTCAGTTTTAAGTTGGCCCTCAAATCACACAGGCTGGATAAAAATACACAAGTTTGAGTGCAACAGACTCCAGGAAGTCTGGCCCACAAGTAGGCTTCCAGCTTCCCCAGTCTTGAGTGAGAGAAGCCCACAAATCAATTAGCCCAAGGAACACATATTTTTAAAATGTTTCTCTATTGTCCCCATTTGTTTATCCATTATTATTTTTCTGCTAAAGCCTCAGTCAACAATATATTCAGAGCGAATATCTTTCATAACTAAAAATGAGACACTAGATTATATCTTAGTAGAAAAAAGTGCCCTTGATTTTAGTAACTAATAAGGGAAGTAACTTTTTCATAGAGACAGATTACTTTAGGAAACAGAAAGGGTAGGACAGAAGCAATCTGAGCAGAAAGAGACATTTGTCACTCTTTCCAAATACTTTCTAACAGTTGTGGGAGAAATGTCACACAGATGCATCAGAGATGTTCTCCTCCTCTACAAGTTGCCTTTGCCACAGAAATCACATGAGGGAGCTCTAGAGTGAATACAATATCAGTCAGAAAATGGCACTCGAATTGTATCCACCAATGGGTTCCTCTCAAAGTGGCTGCTGGGATTCTGGAAATGTCTGTTATGGATGCACAGAATAAGAGAATGATAGGAGTTGGAAGGCACCTCTGAAGATCATCTAGTCCAAGACCCTCTTCTATAGCAGGACCACCTGGAGTAACTCACAGTATGGTTCAAAAATGTTGTCAATATGTACAGATTAAAAAGTAGTATTTATTTTGGATATGCAGTGGCAGGAGGCTGCAAGAAAGTGGGGAAGTGTTAGAATTGAAAATTAATTTGTATGGTGGAAGAACATCCATTTTTCTCTCCCAGAGAAAAGGCATTTCTAGCATGCTCACACCAAATACTGTGCAATGGATGGTGACAATCAAGTAGATAGTTATTGCAGAAGCATCTGAGGGCTGCACTAGCTCACGAATGCGAGCCAAGAATGTTTATATTGCATAGAAAATTACCTGCTCTTTCTGCTCTAGTCATCATGCATGTAGCCTTGGCTGGAGAGTTGTATAGGTGTGAACAAATTGGAAAGAATCCAGAGGAAAACAAGGAGAGTGACCAGAGGTATTGCAAACAGGGCTTAGGAGGAATGACTGAATGAAATAGAGCCCTCTATTTGAAGACTAAGGGAAGACATAATATGCAAGTGTGCAAGAGCTGTGAAAAGGAGAAAGGAATAATGTATTCTCCACATCTGTGAGGCACAGGAAGGGAAATAATGAGCTTAGCTTGTGTCAAGTGACTTCTGGCTTTTTTTTTAAAGAAAAATCTCTAATACTTAAGATTAAAAAAATTGCTAATGTATGGGGAGGTGCTGAAGCTTCAGTTTGGATGTCTTTAGATAATCATCTGCCAGAAATAACAACAGTATAATTGATCCTGCTCTGAGAGTAAGGCTGCACTAAATACCTTTTTGAAGTCCTTTCTGGCCTTATTTACCATGATTCTCTACTTCTGAGTGCTTCTGGCTCAGTACATAGCTTTTTCACTCGTGCTCATCTTCTGTATATCTTCCTGCACACCTATGAAAGGTCAGGAGACTCAGTTTGGACCTAATAGATATTTCAGTTCTCCTGTACCAA
The DNA here is from genome assembly GCF_015220805.1 of Pogoniulus pusillus. NCBI lineage: Eukaryota > Metazoa > Chordata > Aves > Piciformes > Lybiidae > Pogoniulus > Pogoniulus pusillus. The sequence goes on from NC_087283.1 coordinate 15,716,098, forward strand.
TAGGCACAATGAATTTCTCTTGGTAAACCCTATGTCCCTTTTAGAACTGCGTAATTTGAGTTCAGTTTTCAGCAACTTTTCTTTCAGTGAAGACTTCTAAATTCCATTATTGGAATACACTGCCAAACCTGAGTGCTGATTTGTGTGTTAAGTTATAGGAGTGGGACACTCTTTGAAGGTGTCTATGTTTGAATGCTGCTTTGGCTACATTAGAGGAAAAACTAAGACATGGAAATATATTAAGCAATGTCCAATAGTTGCTAGAGGTTTGGTTTAGGCATTTTAAGGACCAAATGCAAAATTTACTTTTGGACAACGTTTAACTGTTGTACCTGAGTATTCTTCAACTACTGATCTATATAACATGCCTTACGTTTTAGGGTTTCTTTCAGGTGGGAAGAATGCAGAGTAATTTTAATGTAAGTAATTTTATTTGTATGCAGCAAACATATTTGTATACATAGAGAGCTCCAATTACAGTGTAATTAGAGTAACATGAGAGTCTTAAGATCAGGAGTTCAAAAATATATTTGTAAAAATCCCACCAACTTCTAAAACACTCTGCAAAGATGTTTACTGTCTCTGTTTTCTGATTGATGGAGTTGTCATACTTTTAAATAGAAACTGAGCTAGTATTAACATATTCACCTTCATTACTTGGATGTTTGAGTGACCATAATAGTTAAAATAATCAAAACAAGAAATTTGAATGTATGGGTGGGAGGAGGAAAAAGGTAAAAATCCTGAACACATCTAAATATAATCAAAATTATTCTTATTTTTTGCCAAACACTAACAGCTGCTCATATAGAAAGTAAAAGAAGCCCATGAGCAGTATGGGAAACTCTGGTCTTATTTCACAGTAAAAGTTTAGGGATGATGTAGACATTCAGATTCTCCAAAAACTCCTCCATTTGTTTTATAAAGTGTATGACAGCAGCGATCCACACAGCACTGTCCAAAGGAAATTTTGTTGCATGTGATGGAGTTACTGGTTGGCATACAGTGTTGGGAGTGATGTGCGTGCAGCAGAGTCATCCTTTGATTCACATATTACTGATAGGCTATGGCACAGTTTGGTTTCTGGATATTGCCGGTTCCTTTCAGGAAAAAAGTCTTTTGGACTCATTGTTATTTATGGAAATAACATCTTTAGAGAGCCTGGCAAATATCTACTGAGCCAAGGCAAATGTGGGAAATAGGGGATTTTTGGCGAGAACAGGTTAGAATGAACATTTCTTCAATTCTATGATTTAAAAAAACTTTTCTTCCAGTCCTTACTCAAGCAAACTACTATGAGCTATAGCTGTGATTTCTGTAATGGAGTCTATGAAGAAGAGGTTTTATTTGCTCTTTTTCTTCTTTTGTTTTTCAACAGCTGATTCTGGGGTATGTTTTATGATTAATTCGTTACTGAGAGTGGTTCAGCTTTATAACAAATCAACCCTTTAAGATTATTCACTCTGGGATAACAAGTTAGGAGTAGAGTTTGGGAATGGGGGTTGGACTCGATGATCTCCTTGGGTCCCTTCCAACCCCTAACATCCTGTGATCCTGTGAACTGAAGGCCTTCAGAGCTGGAAATTGACTGAGGTCTGTTCAACCAGAGAGTGCAAACACTGGTGTAATTGATTCTGCTCTGCTTAGGATAGGGGCTGGGGCAGGGAACTGGAGGCCTTCAAAGCTGTATTTCTTGAGGAGGCATACCCAGCCTGGAGACCTGGGATAAAAGGTGTTTGAAGATGGAGCTGTAGCTCAATATAAGTTTGATATCAGAGGGACTGTGTCAACAACTAGAAGAAGTTTCCATTTTTAATTAATAAAAACCTTCTTCCTGTGAGTTTTTAAGACATTCCATCTGTGTTTACTACTATGTTGATGTTGAGGTGCCTTTTAGCAGAAAATATAAAACTCCCCTTGAGTGGTTTGTGGGGTACTCCTTAGGGCATGCTGTCATTTCAAACGAGCCTCAGTTCAAATTTAGTTTTAACAAGCAGCAATGAGTGCAGCAGAGCTTAGACACTTTTTGTTTGTTTTCAGATTTGTTTCTTCTGAAATTGTAAGTAAAGAAATTAATTTTTATAGGCTGTTAGAGAAAAGAAGATTTTTTTTTTCCTTTGGGAGATTGTAATTCCATCTGCTAATTTATTCTGTAGTGCAACCATATTGTCAATTGGTTAACACCTTCAGTATGAAAAGAAAGATGACAAAAGAGTCTCTCTAATGTTCCATGGAGGTTTCCTAAAGCTCATGTGTTCCATTAGTGGAAAAGGGAAAGAAGGCAAAAGGTAGTGTTTCATAACACCCTGAGAATCACATACATGAAAGACAAATTCCTTACACAGTGAAAGAGCTGAGAGAAAATGCCTAGAAATAGATTAGCAGTAGCTCTGTTGATCTGACTATGATGGGGTGGGAGATTATTTTGCTAGGAATAGGTTTGTGGTTTCTAGAAAAGATTTATTTCTTATGAGTCCTTCTCCCTGCTGAGCAAGAAATTAAGTTGAATCGGCGTGAAAACAGTTGCAATGTCTGCAGAGGCAGAGGGCTCTTTCTGACACATGCACACACAGGATGCTGGGCACCAGCCCTGAGGAGGTTGGGGGGACACCACTTGCATTTTTCTCTCCTTGTATTTGGGTTGCTTGGGATTTCTGAGGATAGTGTGGCTTCGCTGCAATGAGGTTCCAAGCGAGACAGGATGGAGACAGATCTTAGGAACTGGGTCATTAGTTGTTCTTCAAAGCTGTTTTACTTTTGTCTCATAAGCACCATTTTCAAAACCTCCTAAGAAGAGGCTTTTTCTCACCTTTTGGAGATTGTTTTTACCCATTCTAGCTAAGAATGTAGGTCTAGAAATAACTCTGGTAGCCATTAGGTCCATAGTCTGATTATTTTTTTCAGTTCTGAGCCATAAATGTGAAGATAAATAGCTATCTCCATACTCTGAGACAGTAGTCCTTAACAACAAATGGATTTGCAGCAGCATTACATAAAATGGAATCAATATTTATCAAACTATGTTTCAAAGACATAGTCAGGGCCATGGTTTCAACAGGAACTGGGGATGCACTGCTTTAGCTTCTATGGTAGGGGTTTAGCACCAAGAATGAGACTGACTGAGTGTGAAACAGCACAGGCCACAGTTACTGTAGTATGTAACCTAATGTGAAAATCCAAACAAGTGGAAATCGCCCATCATACAAAAAAGTTTAGTGGGACTAGAGGGAACAGTGGACTTGAATCAGTGCTTGGTTCTGCGCTGGGAGTGGGGGAGTAGCTGGTATATTATCACTGCTAAATTGCTCTTTATTGCTTTATGGAATTCTCTGCAATTCCTGCTTCTCCCCACGTTTTATTAATCTAAGTGAGGAATTGTTCTGAAAGTCATGGGGTGTTTCTTCCATACCACTTTAGAAGGAGACATTCACTCTGACTTCCAGGGGGGCTAACAGAATGTCCCTTGTTCCTTCCCCCACCCTCCATTTTGTTGTGGGGAAAAAACTGCTGGAACACACCTGTAAGTAGATGGACTAGAAAACGCTTTAGTGTTTCAGATGCCTTTGACTGACAGATGCAAACACTATCTGCTCCTCTTCCTGTCTGTCCTGTTTAATAAATTCCTCCTTCCTTGCAAAGGAGACTTTGATAAGAGGACATTACATCCTCACCTGAATCACTTGCCATGAAGAACCATAAAGGAGTTTTCAGTTCATCCTACCTCAACTGGTGGCTTTTAAGAAACTGTTAGCTAGTAAGAAATACTTCATAAATCGGTCTTTCTCCTCTCTTAAATGTGGATCTCCTACTGTGTTCTTAGCATTTTGTATTTATATGATGCTTTTCATCTGAGACTTTTAAACTGCAGTGTGTTGTAACTTTGCTGGAAGTAAGACTTTTACCTTAGATACATGTTTTTAATTAGACTAAACAAATGAAATCACCAACCTGATTCTGCAGGCTGATCCCACTGATTGAACCCAGGTCTCATGAATTCTTTGTGAAAGTGGGGGCTAACTTTAGATGTCTTTCTTCTGGAAATAAAGGGGCTCAGCTGCACCACATGATTAGGTTTTTAAGCAAATAAGGTTTTGGCTATCAATGGAGGGAGCCCAGGAGAAATGATCTGCAGGTGTGGAGGAAAATTTAACTTCTCAGCCATGCAGTACTAATTCTTTGTTCTGCTGATGCAGGATTAAAGCTCAATGGGAAAGAAAAAGATCAATGACATTTAGGCTTTGTCTGTACTGGGGTAGAATTTTTATGTTCTCAGCACCCATAACTGGGACCAGATTTTTCAGTACTACTGAGCTCCCACTAGATGCCTAAGTATATACTTGACATTAAAAACAGCTCAACACCAAGTGTAGTGAACTCCTGAGAATCCACCCACTTATTTTTTATACCTAAATTCTCTTTTCAGAAATGTAACTGTATTTTTTCCCACATTCTTAATTTAATATGTAGTGTGGGTGATACCTCTGTGAACCTGAGATAGCTGCAATTAATGGTGTCTGGTCTCTGTTGTGGAGATTCCATTAGCAAAAATCCTAGACTAGACCCAACCTGGAGGTAAGCAAACTGTTAAGGATATAATTAGAAATTACTCAGACTGTTTCTCAAGACACTATGGAAACTTAAACCAAAATAACTCTCTGAAGTTTAGAACATCATTATTTTATTAGTAATTCATATTTCTGATTTGTGAGATTTGGATAGATCTGAATAGATTATTTTAAACATGAAGACTTTTATCCTCTATTTAATTTTTTCTTAATTCTAGAAGCAGCTAAATAATTTGCTGAAGACTGGTCTGTTAAAGTGCTTGCATTAGGCAAGTATTACATGTATGTAATATTTTAAGGAGATGAATGGATCGTAACTCTTCAGATGGTCAGCACTCTATAGTTCCATCAAGTTTTTAGATTAGAAAATAATTATTTAGGTGCATATGGACCATTTGACATGATACAGTATTTTCTGGATCCTGACCTTTTTAATTCTTCTGGAGCCAAATCAGGGCTGTCAAATTTTGCCCTCCAGTAGCTTCTTTCTGAGAGTGCTGAAGAGGTGAGACTTCTCCAAGAGCACTGCTGACATAACACCTATATCTGCTGATGAGACTGCTTTACATATATTGGTAGTTTCACCTGAGTGGAGAGGTCATAGTACAGTAATTACATGGTTTAGCTTTCCTGATGCAGCTAAGAGCCCGCAAAGAGTACTTTGCCGTGTTGATACACAAACACAATGATCACAGGCGCTACGGCAGCACCATTGTTGAATAGTGCAACTAGACTGACAAGTTTCCAGTGCTTATGTGATTATTTGTGATGAAGGTCAGTTTATTTAGAGTTTTGCATTCTGCTGGAAAAGTCTGCTGGTTAAGATTCCACTTCAAGGGACTTGAAAGCTGTGGGGATTTTTGGTTTTGGTGGGGTTTTTTGTTTTGTCTTGTTTTGAAGATATAATGAGGACTTTGCACTGGAAGCCTGCAGCAATCCTGTTATGCTGTGATTAATGTCACTGTAAAATTCTGACAAGCTGAAGCCCTCCCAAAGTGCTCATTCATCATGGATCTCTCTATAGCTCTTATTTATTTATTGAACAACATGTAAGCACAGTTTCCTTTTTTGTTTAATGTATCAGCATTTCAGTGTATGTGGACTTCAAGGTCTCAGTTTTGTTGACAATAATGAGATCATCCAGACAATTAACGTTTGATTTTCACTTCACTAGTGAGGAAGATAAAAGAAAAGTTAAGGAGCTTTGTCTGTTTCCTGTTACCCATTTACTGAGGGGGAAAAAAACTGCACTGTTTAAAATGTATAAATGATGAGACTTAGGTCACGCTCAAAGATTACGTGAGGACACCAGAGTTTCAAATGGGTCAAGCTGGCTTTCTGCTTCACTAAACCATGATTTGGACCTCCACTTAAGACAGTATATATGAGTTAAGGGCCAGCACATATGCTACGTATGTACCATGTCCAGCTCATACACCATCAAGTTCTTCATAGTGCAGATATTTGTTGCTTGCAGGAGAAGAATTTGTGTCCAGTGTCAGCATTTTGTTAAGGCAACCCAGGCTCCTGCAGGCTTCCTGCACTGCCATCTTGCATTTGGAGAATAAAAGAGGATGAGAAATAAAAGGTGAACATGTAATAGTATGCCACACAAGGCTCCAGAATCAGAGACATGTAGTGCTGTGGGCTGGGCTGGGGACAAGTCACATTCTTTAATGTGTTTGAAACTGTTCAAATGCTCATGTGATAGGTGATGTATAAGAGTGAAGAGAAAGTAATTCTCACTACAGAAGTAGCACTACACCTACGACAGAAACTACTTAAATGGACACTTTAAGATTAGACAAAAATATCAAGAAGTTGGAGGGAATTCAGAAAAGAGCCACAAAGATGATTAAAGAGTGCAGAAAGATGATGGTAAGAAAAGATGAAAAGAACTAGAAGTACATAGCTATATGATGAATCAGAAGGTGCATATGTGTCTACAGCTAATTGATGGGTATAAATGTAAAGGAAGGAACATAACAGTCTGAGGTGTTATGAGGGCTTGTAACTGGGAGTAGTTGGATGAAATTAATCAAACAAAAATTTAGGTTGGGAAATTTCCAAACAGTGGACCATATGTTCCCTTCTGGCATAAAAACGTGTGAAGGGGAACAAAACACTGTGAAAGCCATGTGGCTTTTGAAGTGCAGCTGTTGTTCCACATTCTCTCCCCTGCTCTGTGAAACCGAGGGCTAGGGCCAGGTTTCTGAAGTGCATGTACTATCAACACAAGTGTTAGAAAAACCAGGAAATCACTAGTTAAGCTTATCCACCCCTTGAAGTCCCAGTTACAAGTTGTACCTTTGCCTTTCAACCTTGCCCATTTTTACTTCCCACATGTCTCCTCCCTCCACTCAAATCTTGATTCCCACTGAGGCAAAGTGTTTAAAAATTTATGGTTTTGCTTTGTGGGGAAAGTTGATTGAGGCTTTGAAGTATATCATTAATTTGTGGGCAGCCTTTCGGTTCAGGTTATGCTCAAGTATGTGGTATTGAAGGATGGATAAAGAAGGGAGAAGTACAGTGTTTAACAGTGTAACTGTTTAATACCAGTCTTGAGAAAGAAATTTAATATCTCCTTCCCCTTCAACAGCTCATGGATGTGGCTGAAGTTACCACCTTGGTTGGCAGACAGAATTCTTGCTGGCTTCTGGTTAGCAGGCAAGAGTTTTGGACAGGATGTAATGTATTTTCATAAGGATACAGAATTTCTGGGTTACCTTGTCTTTGTGCAGTGGTTATGTGGGTGACTTCCACTGGATTTTGGAGTTTTCTTTTTCTGGTGTGTGTATGGTGTTAGTTGGCTGTTCAGTTTGGGGTTGTTTTGGTGGTGCTGTGGCGGGGGGTTGCATGTGTGTTTTTCCCTTTGTTTTGTTACTTAAGTGTAACTCTAGCTTTTAGATGGACTTTCAACCTCATGTAGTCCCTCATGCCCTCCAAATCGCCCTCACACAAGTGCTTCCTAAATTCTCCTGCTGCACACTCCCCACAGCTGCACTCCATATTGTCCAGTGAAAAATTAATATGTCATGTTTGGGGACTAAATCAAATCATTTATATGTTTCATCAGGACTGAAATCTATTTGTTTAAATGAGTGCCTCAACATTAATTATACAGTCGTTGCTGATTTCTTCTCAGTAAAAGTCCACAAAGCAGAATATGCCATACAGTTAGTAGTATTTGGGTTTTCTGTTTGCAATTCTCTGCCAGAAACACTGTTGAAAACAGTTCTCCTATTTCCATTTGGTCATTAGAAAGTGAGTAGGCCTAAGGAGTTTGAAGCGATTCAGAATATTCAGTACAATCCTGTAAAAATTAAATGGAGTTTACATTTTCCACTAAACCTATTATATTTAGATCAAAATTTCTGCTGATACAAAGTGATTTTTTCCAGCTTACAGTACCCATCATTTTAGTCCACAGATGGCCAGGGTAGACTTGAACTGGTAGACAGGGTCCTGGCTAACCAAAAAGATCTCAGCTGACTGGAAATAGTGAGGATGTCCCTGCTTACTGCAGGGGGGCCAGACTAGATGACCTCTAAGGTCCCTTCCAGCCAGGACCATTCTATGATCCTATGATTAAATAGACAGGCAGCACATTTGTCAACCAGAAGGACTGGAAGGAGGGCCCAGGGAACTGCAGACCTGTCAGTCTGACCTCAGTGCCAGGGAAGGTCATGGAGCAGATCATTCTGAGTGCCATTATGCAGCATGTGCAACCAGATGATTAGGCCCAGTCAGCATGGGTTCATGAAGGGCAGGTCCTGCTTGATGAACCTGATCTCCTTCTATGACATTGTCATGCAATTAGTGGATGAGGGAAAGGCTGTGGATGTTGTTTACTTGAACTTTAGTAAAACGCTTGTCCCACAGCATCCTCCTTGGAGAAACAAGTTGCTCATGGGTTGGATGGGTGGATGCTTTGGTGGGTAAAAGATGGCTGGATAGCTGGGCCCAAAGAGAGGTGGCAAACAGAATTAAATCCACATGGTGGCCAGTCACAAGTGGCGTTCCTCACGGCTCAATTTTGGGATCAGCCTTACTCAATATCTTTATCAATGTTGTGGATGAAGGGATTGAGTGCTGCATGTGACACCAAACTGGGTGGGAGTGTTGATTGACTCAAAGGTAGGAAGGCTCTGCAAAAGGATCTGGATTGGCTGGTGCATCTGGATTGGCTGGTGGGTCGAGGTCAATTTATGAGGTTTAACAAGGCTGAGTTCTGGGTCCTGCATTTGAGTCACAACAATCCCATGCAATGCTACAGGCCTGAGGCAGAGTGGCTGGAAAGCTGCCCAGAGGAAAAGGACCTGGGGGTAGTTTACAGCCATCTGAACATCAGCCATCAGTGTGGTCAGGTGGCCAAGAAGGCCAACAGCATCCTGGCCTGTATCAGGAATAATAATGGTCAGCAGGGCCACAGCCACTGGCGAGACTGCACCTTGAATACTGTGCTTAGTTTTGGGCTCCTGACTACAAGTAGGACAGTGACTTGCTGGAGCATACCCAGAGAAGGGCAATTAAACTGCTGAAGTGTCTGAGGAGCAAGTTTTATGAGGAGCAGCTGAAGGAACTGGGATTTTTTAGTCTGGAGGAGTGGAGGCTCAGCGGAAGACCTCATTGCACTCTACAACTACCTGCAAGGAGATTGTAATGCGGTGTAGGTTGGTCTCTTCTCCCTAGTACCAAGTAATAAAATGAGAGGAAATGGCCTCAAGCTGCACATGGGCAGATTTAGATTGGATATTAGGAAACATTTATTTATTGAAAGAGTAGTCAGGCATTAGAACAGGTTGCCCAGGGAGGTAGTGGAGTCATCATCACTGGAGGTGTTAAAAAAAACATGTAGGCGTGGCACTTTGGGATATGGTGATAATTGGGTTGACAGTTGGACTTGATGACCTTAAAAGTCTTTTCCAACCAAAACAATTCTATGACTCTGTGATTTGTGCCTCTCCAGTAGATTATAAAAGCTATAGAGCACCTAAGTGCTATTGGTGGTAACTTGTGACAACATAACTGCTCTATTTTATAAGCATTTAAGAGACTGTCAAAACCTTTGAGTGTTCTTTTATCAATATTTGCAAGTAAATAACAGTCTATTAACCAAACCCTAGCAACAGGTCATTTCTTTAATGTTTATTTTAATATTCTCAAACACCAAACAATAAAAGAAATAGACCTGCACACAAAACGGATTAAAATTTCATCAAAAGCACAAAGGCAAGAGAAGTCTGAATTAACTGAACCTTTGCTTCCTGCTGTGTATCTAGATGTTCCTGGAGTTCACTAACCTTGATTAGTGTCGACACCAAAGGCTGCACGTTATTGTAGATCAACTCACACAGTTACTGCTGACATCTTTAATCTAGCTTTTTAAGGAAAAAAATATATAATGGTCTAGTGTTTAGAAGCAGAAGCTAGATAAATTCAAAACCAAATTAATGGCCCTGGTTTTTACAGGAAGAGTAAATAAACCACTGGAACAATTTCTCCTTCACTTGAAGTCTTTATGTTAGGACTGGCTATCCTTTTAAAAGAGGTGCTGTAGATCAAACAAAAATAAGGGTCTTGATGCAGAAATTAATGGTTGAAGTCCTTTTGCTTATGTTACCCAGGAGATCAAATACAATGGTCATAATAGCCTCTTTTGGTTGCAACATCTAGTGATTTAGTGAGTGAATTACATGTTCAGCAAAACAGCTATAGAAAATAAATACTGAGATATTTGGCTTTTGTTTGTGTGCTATTTATATGGGATATGCTTATCTTCAGCATGTTTTGTGAAGAAAGGCAGTGTTTAAATTGAGAGATTGGCAATTTAACAGACAGACTTTATGTGAGTAGAAAATAATGGAAAGATTTCATGATTATGTTACCACGTTAAGTCTTTTCAAACATAAAAAAAGGAGCTCACAGCTGTAAGAATTTCTATGACATTGTCAAGATTTTCTGACTTCTAAAAATTGCCGTAAAACATGTTCACACATATAGTATTTAATTTTCCATTTTACCAGGACAGCTTAACAGAGAAGTTTGATTAACCTCTAGAAATAGAATTTGAAAAGAGCAGGTAATAAAGAGTGCATGGGCTTTTTGTTTGGTTTTATCTTATTTCATTTTAGTAATAAGTACAATGACTTAGGTCAATTTGTTTAACAAAGCAAACTGGGACTTGTGAATCACCTTAATTGGTTTCAGAGATGACTTTTTAATTCACTGCAGTTCTTAAGCTATTGAAAGCAGAAAATGAACAAATGCTGTCTTTTAAAAACAATAACAACAAACTCGTGTCTAATGAGTCCATGGAATGATTTCAAAGTAACATTGCCCCCGGTGGAGAAATGGGAGCCGCCTGCTTTCCAAATGGGCTGCACCTGTGCAGCTCACATAGGGGTTAAAAACATATCAAAGAGTTTCATCTGTTCAGGGCCTTCTGGGACATGCTAAGTGGATTCAAAAGTTGGAGGAGGATCAGCACTCCTGGCATCATGTGCTGCATTACTATTGGTCCTTGTTTCCTGTTAATTGTGGTAGTGCCAGAGGAGAGCTTTTTTCCTGGTCTCATATAAATAATAAAAAAAAGCCTGCAGGCATGGGATCTGATGCCTTTTCTTGCTGCAGAGATTCAGTCATCTGGTTTTAGTGCTCAACATCTGATAGCTGGCATATGGACCGAGAGCAGCACTCTGTGCAGCTCCCTTGGCTTCTCACAATTAGCAGTTGAGGTCCATTGTTTCAGCAGGTGTGCTAATACTGTAAGCATGGCTGTCTCACTCTGAAACAGTGAAGATATGTGGCTGTGGCCTATCACAGGAAATTGTAATCAAATTATTATTGCACAGAACAGGTTACATTCTCATTCTGCAGAATTGCCAGTGTCCTTGGGGGAGATACTCTGCTCTAGTACTGTAAAACCAACAGAAGAATGATAAACGCCTGTGGAAACATCAATGTTTGTAATCGTATTTGTTTATTTGTAGACAAGCCTACCTTTACTTTGTTCTTTGCAATTCCCTTCAAGAAGTAAAGTCATTTGGCTGTCTACCTACAGGAGACTTAAAAGTCTTCTATGACGGGGTTGGTATATAACTCTCTCAGCTAGGAGCATAGTCTTGAGATCATTAATAAATGGAATGTAAGGGCAATGTATGTGAATAAACCTCTGCAGCATGAGGCTATTTTTGCAAGCTGGTTGAGCCTGGCAGGGTTCAAAGGGCAAAGAGCTACCACTTATCCAAGGCTTTCTGAGCCCCAGGAAAGACAAAGGGTTACGCCACAGTGTAACTAAGCCTGGCTGAAATCAAGGAGCATTCTTTATAAATGAGTAATCTTGAGCTCCCGGTGACCATTTTCTATATATAAATGAATCTTGATTCAGGTTAGCAGCAAGGTAGCAATCCTAACAGTGCAGAAGTCACAGTTATCGTCTTCATTGCTTCCCAAGAGTAGTGCCGATGCTCTGTGGTATAGATCAGAGCACATCCGTGACTTCTTTGTGCTAGGCTGCAGAGTATGCTTCCCAGCTGCCTGGTAGCAGCAACTCTCAGATCACAAGCTGCAGCAAAAGCATTGGTCAGGTTTGGCTGTTACTTTGCCTTCTGCGGGGTTTGTACTATAAAGGAAATCACTAAATAGATGAAGTGACATTGCTGTGGCTGTGTCTCTGTGGTGGTTTGGGCTAGGCGCCCTTTAAGAAGACCACAAGGACAAAGCTCTCCGGAGAAGAGACAGTGCCAAGGGACGGACCTGGTGACCCGGGGAGAGTGTAACGTTGTTATTCTATTCCACAGTATAGAAAGCAGTGCCCAGCTGCTATCTCTCTCTGCTCCCCTCACCTCTCCTCCCTTCGCTGCTCTGCTTGTCCCTGCCTACCTCATGGTCTGTGTGGGGGCGACAGGGGATTGTGAGATGCGGCATGAGGCCTGCTGAGGCCTTGTAGGCCTGAGGTGGGGAGCGCAGTTTTGGCCTGCTCTGAGGCCTGCTGAGGCTGGGTGGGGTGGAGGATTCAGAGGGTTTTGATTTGGTGAGCTTGGCCTCGTTTGTGAATGTGTTCATTCTACCTGAGTGCCTTCTCTACCTATGTACTTGTAAATGGGATCTCCCTCTGAACTTCCAGTCAGTGTGCAGCATTTCTGTTTTTACCCCCCAAAAGGAGTAAATACCATTGCTGCCCTCTGGTAGCTGATGGGCCTAAACAGCACAGTCTCCAATTCAGTAGAGATGCTGTCTCTTCTGTCTTATGAGGACTTCTGCTACCCTAGACATCTTTCCTCGTTGGTGTATTCATCTTTCACTCCTATGTTCTTCGAGCTAATTCCCTTCCTTCCTTTCCCTTCCCTAAAAATCTCCAGTGTGTCACAGGAGGCAGCACAGGGTTGTAGCTAGCAAAGTGGAAACTTGGAGCCATATGGAATGAAAGCAGCTGAACTTCAAGCTGTGAAAGATAGAGTGAAAACTGTGTCTCTAATAGAGACAGTGTTTTCCATGTACAACTGAAGACGGATATATATCTGAGGGAGTTACCCTGTGTAAGTGGAAAAGTCATAATACATTCACCTTTTCATCTAGATACGTGAAGAATTTTCAAAGTGTCACTTTAGGTCATAAAACTGGAACTGAAATGGTGAAAGCTGCTTAAGCTTTTTCAGCTTATTTAGACTTCAGTGGATGCATACTGGTCATACAGAAAGTGTTTCCTTCACTCTTGTGAACTTTTCTCTCACGTAGACTGTTACTGAGTTACTGACAGGGAAAGAAAATGAGCTGTTTAAAATGCACGAATTAAGCTCTATGTTAGATCCAGACAATGCATGAGGAGGTCGTGTGTTTTCAGGAGTTCTAATTAAGCTGAATTGGTGCATGCATTTGGTTTGTCCCTGAGTCAGCCCTCAGTAGAGAGTACAATTCAGTGGTCAAGGTACATCTTTGTATGTTGAAGGTGTTTGTCCAGTCCACAAACTCTGATATTCATTATAGTGCCAGCTTTCTTCTCAAATGGAATTTGTATGAAGGATTTGTATATAATTTTAGTCTCTTGCAAAGGTCACCATTTAGGTCTTTGGAGTAGGAGGAAGTGTTTCAGCTAAAAAGCAAATGCTTGCGCAGGCAGAGAGGTGTTTTTCTAAGAGAGCAGTATGCTTACTAAAAAATTCAGTCAAATCAACCAGAAATAAAGCAGAAAACTCTTTCCTGTTTTGAGTGCAACTGAGATTTTTATGTTTGCCTAGAAACAACTTTAGACAACACCTGGTTTTCATTTGCCAGCACCTGGTCAGCAGAACTTTGAAAGCTGTTTCTACCCGTCTCTTTCTGCATTGCCCTGAATGTGTTTCATAGTATTCTGAATACAGCCTGTGTGTTAGCCCAACATTGATTCATATTAATACACAAAATTGTCATGCTTTAATGTTCTACCTGCAGTACACAGAGGTATGTGATATACCAGCACTTCTGTGGAATTCGTCCTGAAAGGTAAGATGGTTCTTATATAAGAGATGCAACTTTAAGTAACCAGGACAGTATATTTCAAAATGGCTGGGAAACCTATAGTTCTCTCTTCTGTTGGAGCAGTATCCTGTATAAAGGAGCTTCAGAAGGAGGACGTAATTTGTCCTTGGCAAAGGGAATTGTTACAGCTGAGACAGACTCCCACCTAACTACTAAATGTTGATATATTCTGTAACATCAAGCAAATTATAAAGGTGCTACCAACAATGAAGCAAACAAAGTGACTGAGCTAGAAATCCCATTCCTGAACAACTTACTCCATTTGTTAGACTTACCTTTTTTAATTGAAATGGGTTTAAAATCTTCCTTTCTGAGACAAGCTGGTACAGTGTAAACACAAAGTCAAAATTCAGTTTTGTTTGTTAGCAGTTAGAAAAGGCTGTTATTGGAAACTCTCTCATCACTCTTCTTTGCCTTTATCTTTGGTTGCAAGGACATGAAGTTTCAGGCTTCCCCACAAAGCCAGGCAGGATAGAGAAGAGACTGTCTTTTGGAGAAATTCAGAAAAACAAGAGCTAAAATAGCTATGTGAAATAGAGTTTCCCTTATTTAATAGTTTTTCTTAATGTGTTTAATAGTGTTTCTTAATGAACGTTGTCAGACTACAGTCATGTACTATCTGGTCATCAATGGCTTGTGAAAAACTTGTGCCTTGTGCTGCTTCCTCTAGGTATTCATTTAACAGTAAGACCTGCCTATTTTTTCTCCCTTGTTCCTGCCTATTACAGTAAGCATGCCTTTAGACATGCTGAGATATGTAAAGAACGTTTGCACTATATCTGAACTTTGACTTGGCTGTTTAGAGACTAACTTAAGCTTTGTTCTTCTCACTTCTTACAGAGCTTAAACTTCAATATATGATACTTTAAATATGGTCACTGAGCCAAGTTGTTTCCTCCCTAGAACATGCGCTAGGCATCAGCTCTCGCTCGTCATTTGCTGGGATTGATAGTGTGCCAAGTCTTGAAGTCTTGACTCAGTTCTTACTCTGACAAGACTCCTATGGAAATCCATGGAAGTTTTGCCTGATTAAATACTTCTGGATTCCTCTCCAAAACACTTGGCTTATTTATATCAGGCACATTTGGAAAAATCCAACATTTTAGCCCCTGTAAAGCAGGATTATCAAAATTTAACTGATAGAGAATGTTCTGAAGGTAAAATACCCAGGGGCCCACTTGCTGGCACTGGAGCACTGTCTTTCTTTGGAAACCAAACCCAAAGGCTGTGAGGCAATACATCATCTAAAAAAAAGCAGTAAAACTTATCTGGCAGTATCTGCATGGACCACATGAGATAAGTGTCTTCTTCCACTGTAATGTGACTAATTGGTGACTTGTGTTATTCAGAGTTGTTTGAAACTAAACAATAGGCTGTGAGACATTATGTAGAAGATTTTACTCCTTTTTGTGAAAATTAGAGAAGAAAAATTAAGTGTGCAATATCTTCATACAGAAAGATGTACCACAGTTTAGTAAACATTTCAGTGCAATCAGTTTCAATGAGTACCACAAAAACAATTCAGGATTAACATAATCACCAGGAATAAACAGAAATTAACTTTAACGATCAACTTTTAATGTATAACTATCATCCAACTCTTTATTTTATAAACATGCTTAGGTATTCATAAAACCTGGCATGCTTTATGTCATACAATACATGTTGCTTTGAAAATAATATATACTTTGCATCTGGAAAATGAAGCCATTTGGGAGGTATAGGAATATGTAATGTCTATGCACCCCATCAATTTGCTGTGGAGTAAATCTAGTTATTCTGAGAGACATGCAACTTTTGTTTTTTGGTGAAAGTAAAGGAAGTGAGGCACAGTTTTCAGAAAGAGTAAGAAATAACATCACATGAATCAAAATTAGATACAATTTTTTAGTTATTCTACTGAATGTGTTCCACACTACGAAGGATGAGAGTTCCATCTTGTGCCCTTCAATCATGGTGCCGCAAGCATCCATCCCAGTCGGGCCCTGCAGTTCCACACCGTGGTGTGCATCTTTGTAGTGTTTGCCTGTGGAGCCAGGGCCCATCTTTGTGATGTGCATGTGCTGGTTCCACGGTGGAGTGTGCTTGTCCTGCAGTGTAGACACAGCTTATTTACTGTAGCTCTGACTATGCAGACCCAGATCTGGTCTTCATTGTTTCATTGCCTGGAGAGGTGTGTCAAAAGAGCAGGGCCTTGGCTTTGGAGAAGAAAGCATATAATATTTCTCTCCAAAGTCCTTCTCCAGCTGTCCAGGAAGTGCATAGTTAGATTATGGCTGCCCTATGACATGAAGAGTTGTTAAGGCCTACTGCATGCTACAACTCATGCTTGCTTTCCCGATGGCTATCAGCCCAGCTACAGATTTGACTTAAAGCAACCACATATTCTGGAAGAGTTGGCTTGTGCTATCTCTTGTCAGACTGTTTTATAGCATATATTGTTTGCTTGTCTCTGGTCCATCTGGACATGTGAACAATAGCTTGGGCCCCATGCTAAAATACCAGGCACGCTCCAACAACTATACACGTTGTTTCCTGCTCTGATACCTGCCTTTTTTTTTCTTTCTAGCAAACAAAGCTTATCATCTTAGAACTTATATTACACAATTGCTGTGTAATCTGCACAGATAGTACCTTTTCTTGTGCATCCTAAAAGTACAGAATTTGAGCTGAGACAGTCTCTTAACATGGGCATGAGGTTTTCACCATGAGCTGGGGGCAGGTTGAGCCCTGAAAATGAACACAAAAAAGGCAGCAAAGCTGACTCTGTGGCATACTCTGTGACAGAGCATATGAAGGGTAAGGGCAAAAAAGATATTCAGGAGGAATTCTTTAGGATGGGAACTGCCAAGTTCAAGATGCTACAACGCTAGGCAAAAGCTCTATTTGCTTTCTGCAAAACATTGTTCTTCATCTCTGCAAGAGCAAATTGGGAAGGAAACTGCTTCCAGTCACCTCACAGCTGCATTTGGAACCAGACCACACTGTAAGTTTTGAATACTTCTTGCTTTAGTTCCTATGTGGTGAATTATCAGGAAAAAGATAGATGTCAGGAGGACAGATAGACCAGTAATGACAACTAAATCAAGGAAGTTATTATCTGGTCAACTGTTCTTCAGGCTCTTAACTGAAAATAATCTGAGGCCTCTGAAAACATGAGTGTGCTTGCACCATGAAATATGAACAAAGCTACCATCTTTGGAGGAGAGTGACATATTTTACAATTTTAATTCTAAGGTTTTTTTTACCAGTTCTTTTGGCTTTATACTTTTCTAATACCTTTGGAAATCCCCCCACTTCCATAGGGCTTATGGATGCTTCTTGCAGGCTAGCACAACTCCATGCTAGAGAAGAGGAAGGTTGTTTCTCTTTAGATGAAGGAAGTACATTTTTTCATAATTTATAATGCAACTCCAGTGATTTTGTAGAAACAAAATAGATTCAAGGAGTTAAACCTGTGTCTAATTAAGCACCACTGCTGGTTTGCAGACTCTAACTCAAGAAGTGCCTAAATTTACACTGGTTGAAATCAGGAAGGATGATGGAGATAGATCTGTCCATGTCTTAACAGCTTGAGGTGCTTAGAAACGTGGTGTTGAACCAATAGCTTGATGAACTGTTCTAGGTCCTATGCTATTAATACTTATGAGACTCTCCCTGGAGATGCACAGTGAAAGGTTGAGAAGTCAAGGTTACAGGTTGCACCAAGGGAAATTCTGGACAGGTATAAGCAGAAAAAAATGTACAGGGATTTGGACTAGATGACCTCCAAAGTCCCTTCCTATTTAGGTTATGAAATAATTCCATGATTATTGAACTGGAAGGAACTTGGCAGTATGTCCAACTCACTGCTATTGCAGGAAATATCCACTTTCTTTCTCTTCAGTCTCTCACAAGTTGATCAAATTCCCTCTTCAAAATAATTGGTAGGGTCAGTGAAAAAAGATATCTAGGGAGCTTTCCAGCTTCAGCTTCTATGCACTGCTCTTCTCTTCAAGGATTTATCCAGTCTTTGTAATTTAAATGGTAGTTATATCTCATTGTCCTCTTCACCTAGAACTAAGGACCAGATGCCATCAATCTAGAGCTAGTGCCCTTTGACCCACACAGCTGGTGATTCCCTGACTGAGAACTTTCTTTTCTCTCCAATGACCAAAGAATAATAAGATTTCATTACAGTGTGTCAAATGAGAGTTTTCTAACTGCATATATTTGCCAAAATTAGACTTCTCTAAGCCTACTAGAAAGACATTAGGACCTTTTTATAATTTTCCTTGCTTTATCTCTTCATAGATACTGAAACTAAATTCCTTTTCCATTCATTATGCCTTCTGTTCCCAAATTACCAAACTGAGGACCTTGTCCTGCCTGCAAATCCTCCATCATAGCACTGACTAGTAGCTCATTAGACAGCTAGATGAACTCTGCTCTGCTTTGCTGATAAAGAAACTCTAAGCTACTCAAGGCTCTGCAAAACATCAAAACATGTTCCTCCATGGAGAAAAAGCCATCAATAAACCAGCATTATTTTTCATTCTTAGTCTAAACTGTATACCATGGTTTGCAGACCTCAAAATGCCACATGAATGTCGTATGCATTGCATGCTTTTTCAGTATCTTCCCATACTTCTCAAGAATAATTTATGCTGATTAATTCCCTTAGTATTGTTCACCCCTGGAATATTTTACTTGACAAAATAATATTTTAAAATAGTCATTGTTCCAGCATGTGCAATGTAGTGTATTAAGGAAGTATTCACTTCAAAGGAATGTTTAGATGCAGTCTAAACGTTAGAAACTTGGTTGTTTGTTTTCAATCTGGCTGATCACCTTACTGCAATTCACAAAACGTAGCAATCTATTCCTAGTACTTAAGTTCGTAAAGTTTGGGATTTTTTTTTTTTAAAGTCTTACATCTTGCAAACTGCACTTCAAGTCACGAGGCCAATGCCACTAGTTTTCACTTGTTAGATCTGCCTGATTGCCTTTTTGCCAGTTTCTGGTTGGTGTAATACTCTTCTAGTTGATCCCTTTGTCTCGTCTCTCAACTCCTGAGTGAAAAGAAGTGACCCTAATAACATCTATCACCAGTTGTGACAGAGCTCCCCGCCCATTTTGTGCAGCACTTCTCGCTCACAGGCTCTTCTTTCATAATTAAGTTTGGCTGCAAGAGAACAGTGGCTGTACCCTATAGATATGGAGCCACTATTTTTGGTTTGATTTGTTGAGGGGGAGGTTTGTGAGTCAAAGCTCTCTATGTTTGGCCTTTTCAACTATGTTTATTCTAGAACAAGAAGACAGAAATTGTCCACAAAATGGCAAAGTTGAGCAGTTACTGAACTGCTGCTTGTATCATTCTTTAACTGAATGATTAGCTCACATTCAGAGAGCTGAAACCTCATCTTCCTGTATTAGAGGCACAAGAAAAGCTTTTGATTTGAAGTGCATGCTCTCCATATCTAACACTTTCTTTGTGATATTCATCTTGAGATCACAAGAGGAAGGTTAAATGGGAGAATTATTTCATAGTTGGCTTTATGCTTGCTTTGCTCATTCACCATGTGATGGGCCTTTTCCATACTAACAAAGTTCTGAGTTCTTCTACAACCCAAGGTGCAAATCCAGTTTTCACTGTTTTGACCTTCTTGTCAAAGCATACTATCTTTTCTGCCTTCTTTGCCTCTTTGAAGTATAGAAGTAGACTGCCAGAGACTGGGGGACATTAGAATGAAAAAGTCTGAAAATATCACTTAACGTTGTTTGGCAGTGTTAAAATTCATGTAAGCAGCTGTCAGTGTATGCAGACCAGGAGCTGAAGCTGTTTGTGTGCTGTGTAACGTAGCAGGGGAGCCTTTTGATTTACTGAGCAGCTTTGTCTAGATCCATAGCTGCTTCTTTGCATGCTTAATATTATCTTTACAGTTCTAAGAACAGATAAGCTGTTCTGACCCTCAACAGGATCATCAGATAGATCTTCTTAACAGCTATTATACTGATTATTTTTTTAATAGAAAATGCACTCACAATTCACCATTAACATTGGATTATTTTCAAGATACAGACATACTCAGTAGAGCCTTCAGAGCAAATAGGAATATCTTGCCATTTATTATTTTTATATCATCAAATATAACCTGGCAAAGAGTTTATTTACTCTGATCATCTTCTCAGCATCAGTTATTATTGCTCCATAGTAATTGGCTGTCATTGGCTGTCTACACTCAATCTGAGTATTAATGCTTTGTGGGTATCAATTCTTACATTGTTGCTGGATTGCTTTCAAGCTTGGTAAGTTTCTGGATAGCAGCAGTAAGCTGCTGGAGAGAAGCCAGGAAGAAAGGTACCTGGGGGTACTGGTAGACAGTAGGCTGAACATGAGCTAGCAGTGTGCCCAGGTGGCCAAGAAAGCCAATGGCATCCTGGCCTGTATCAGGAACAGTGTGGCCAGTAGGACAAGGGAGGTAATTCTTCCCCTGTACTCAACACTGGTCAGGCCACACGTTGAGTGCTGTGTCCAGTTCTGGGCTCCTCAATTCAAGAGAGATGTTGAGATGCTGGAACGTGTCCAGAGAAGGGTGACGAAGCTGTTGAAGGGCCTGGAACACAAACCCTATGAGGAGAGGCTGAGGGAGCTGGGGTTGTTTAGCCTGGAGAAGGAGGCTCAGGGGTGACCTCATTGCTGTCTGCAACTACCTGAAGGGAGATTGTAGCCAGGTGGGAGTTAGTCTCTTCTCCCAAGCAACCAGCAACAGAATGAGGGGACACAGTCTCGAGTTGTGCCAGGGGAGATATAGGCTGGATACTAGGAGGAAGTTCTTGCCAGAGAGAGTGATTTGCCATTGGAATGGGCTGCCCAGGGAGGTGGTGGAGTTGCCAACCCTGGAGGTGTTCAAGAAAAGCCTGGTTGAGGCACTTAGTGCCATGGTCTAGTTGATTGGATAGGGCTGGGGGATAGGTTGGACTGGGTGATCTTGGAGGTCTTCTCCAACCTGGTTGATTCTATGATTCTAAGTGCCCAGCAATGATAGCTGGATAATTTGTGGGTTTATGAAAACATCTATATAGTTAGTACTTGAGTTAAGCATGACTAACTTATTTTCAAGCAGCCATTTAGTGACCTACATGAGGAATCAATTCTTTTATAAACTGTAGGTCTATTTCTGTTACGAGAAGCATCTGCTCTGTGACCATGAGCTAATATTTTCCATTTGTTCAATAGCCCTACTTTTACATGGGAGTCTGAATAAATACTCAGATTCCAACCACCATTACTGCTGTGGTGCTGCTAATGTGTTTCATCCCATGCATGTTATAACTGAAACCAGTACAGTATCTTCACTTTAATGCATTCTTGGCTTTTAACTGGCTTAGGCAACTTTAACAACCTCTTCCACAGAAGTTCAGCATTTGTTTAGGCCTTCTTCCTGAATTAGACAGTAACAGTCAATTGAGATTATCTTTCAACAGAGTTCTTCAGGACAGGTGACCGTTCTTTACCGTTTGCCTCCCACTGGCTTTCCTTTTCTTTCTGTGATGCTCTGTGGCAAGATGAATTCATGTTCCCTGAAGCTATTTAGAATAATATCTAAGCTTTTTTAGGACTCATAAAGGTTAATGCATTTGACAAGTATCGTAAGTGTAGGCCAGACAAGATGGCATTGTTGCAGGAAAATTAATTTTGCATGGATACCATGATCTGCATTAAAATTATGTTTAGTATGTGGTTTTTTTATCTTATAGAATTGGATTGCTGCATCATTGTTACAATTTCTCTTGGCTAAAACTTTTGGGGAGGCTTTGAAAGTATGAAGGAGGTGGAGGCAACTTGACTGGAAAGCAGATATTGGGTGATGTTAGCCCAATGTTACCTTGATAAGGGCCCTACTTTGTAGGAGTTTTTGATGTCTGAACCATGTGAATGCATGTGTCAAAGACACAAAAGTGTTCAAGTGTGCTTAAAGTGTTCTAGAGCTGGGACTAGCAAATCAGTGGTGTTTCCATTCTAGTTTGGAGGTTTAAAGTTCAGAATTGAAATCTGTTTTCTGTTTCTAAAAGGAGACCATATCTTATTTTTTGCTGCAGGTCTGCCTTTGTTTGATATGTATAATAGGATTAGCAAACAACTTCAGAAGAATTGTAATTAAATGTTCATTGTTGGACATTGAGAAAAACTCGTGGTGAGGGCCTTTAGTAAGACTATAGGCTTTATCATCCAAACTGACACAATGTAGATGTTAGTCGGCTTGCCAGCTTCTCTGGACTCTGACAGCAGCTTTAAGCACAGTACTTGAGTTTCTTAGAAGGCACATTAGCAACTCATATCCTGCACTTTTATTTCAGTTTGAAATACGAGGATTTCCTCTGTGATGTCAAAAGCATTACCCATGATTATCTGAAGATGAGCTGACTATTGGAGTACTTCATTTACCAGATGATTTCACCATGACGTACTGTTCTGATACAGCATGCCTCTCAGGTAAGTTATTTTATCACTCATCAGACTATCTTGAAAGAACAAATCCCTTGTTGTAGCCAATGAAGTGAGAACGTTTTCAGTTGGTATGAATTGTGTGAATTCTTCTTCTTCTTTTTTTTTTTTTTTTTTTTTTTCCAATGAGCCAAAATTTCAGGTATATTTGATATTCTCAGGACTTAACAGCAGTATTATTTGGGTGACTTTACCTGGTAATTGGTCTGGTTGGGATGACATCTCCTGTTGATTTTTCAACCTAGTGATAATGGACAAAGTGTTATTACCATCCTTATGTGTGGCCTGTTTGTGGTGTAAAGCTATGGCAGCAATGCATGGTTTGTTCAGATCATAAATCTGATCTCCTGAAAACTGAAGCCCTACTGATCTAAAATCTGTTGTCAGGAGGTATTGAACTATGGAACATACACATTTCTTTACTAAAGCACCTCTCAGTTCTATTGCATGCTCACTAGACTCCAGGTTTAATCTGTATAAACTGTGACTCCTGGTACTCTAGAAAAGGAGCAATCTTTGCGTATGCATTTGTATGCATAGATGTGTGGAAGGGAACTCTCCAAACTGCCAAATCACAATTTGCTGACCGCTATATTCAACCTATGCTGAAGTTTTCATGCTAGCAAAGTCACAAATAAGCCTCCAATACCCTTTGCAGCTCTATGTGTCTGTGACCATCTGGGGACTTGGCCAGTTCTATATATGGACACTTTTTTCATAATACTAGGTTTAATGACTTCATTGAATATTTCAGTTTTTCCCATTTACTCTTTTTTAACTGACTGAATTGATTGCTTTTGCTGATTGCACAAAAATATCTCAAAATGCTTCAGACTTCCTCTTTTACAAAATACAGACCAGACTCTGAATTGTGTTGCCTCAGCTCACAGCAATCAGTTGACAACTTTTTCAGCTCCTGTTCAGTAGGCTATGGAGAGGGGAAGGTTCAGGTTCAAGTTCTATTGGCAAATCACAGTCTCTTGGAATTACTGTTTCTTCTTTTTTTCTCCCCTAACCTTGATCTGCAAGTCCACATGCATTTGAGTGTGTATAAACTGGTTCATTGCCTGTTTATCCTGGAAGGCATTGCAAGTAACTGAATATGCCAAAAACACAAGTTTCCGTAAGTCCTTGCCAGTTCAAGTGGGGTCTCTTCCTTCCCTGCTGACTTGTACCTTTTATCAGTGCTGTGGCCAGCTATGTCTTGTGCTGGTTGATTCAAACATATCAAGGGTTGGTCCTGGATTGGAATGATCCTGTTTTTCTAGAGATGGAAAGTTCTGCAACATCATTGGTGCTTGGCCCAGACAAGCTGCTAAAAAAACTCCTGCCCTTTCTGACCATCTTGTGAGCCATTCATCTGGGCTTGACATTGAGCTGAAAAAATGCCAGAGCTTGCACTTTGGCTTTGCAGAAATAGTAACTTGAAATTTCTGTGCTTATACTTCAGATCTCATTGCTAACAGCACTAATCCCTTTTTGACCTAAGAGGCTTGCCAATTTTATCTTGTTTCTGTTGGGAGAAGAAGTTGACTATGGATTGGAGTATTTTGCTGGGACAAATGTCTCTACTTACAAAGAATACGCACTGGGACACAGTTGGGATTAACAAGACTCGAAGATCCAGGCTTTAGTCCAGCTAGCCTCCTACTCTAAAAAACTCTTCTTAATTATTCTCAGATCTGTTTCCTTTGAATTTCTTCTTTCTGCTTTCATTTGTTCTTTCACATGCTTAAAGATGCAGCACAAAAATACAGTACAAACTCCTCAGTTACTGTACTTTTATCTGAACCCAAATTCAGTTTCTGCCTGCAGGGACCAACTCATTTCCAGGTTTTTCCAGGGTTTCTTTTCTTTCAGCTGTCACTTAACCAAAGGAAAACCAATGGAAATTATCTCACATTCAGTAGAATGATTCATTTATCTGGTGCCAACTAGAGTATTTTGAAATGAGATTTTTCCATTGGTGTTCACTAGAGCAAGCAGCCAGCAAACGTAGTCACATTTCTGTAGGTATGTACTAGAAGTTGGTGCATGTCTGCAGAAATCTACTCATTTAGGAATTAACTGTGATTTTGCTCTTATTATAATTAAAGTTATAGATTAATTTATAGAAGTTGAAGTGGAATGTAAGCATTGTTTCAGTTTAGTAGAATTATGCATCACTTTTGTCACCTCAGAAATGCACATCTATGAAACTGAGTTGGGAGCAACAAACTCTGCTGTGTGTTTGTCTGTCTTTAAGTGCTTGGAAAAGAAGGTCGAAAAGAATGTTCTTAACAGAGGATGTTATGTCAGATTATGTTGTTTGTTTTTTTTACATTAGCTGAACTACAAGTATAAAGTGAAGATAGGCACTGGCTTTTCAGATGTAGCAAATAAAGCTCTAAAAAGGGATGGAAAAGAAAGCTGTGTCACTGTTTAGCCTACACCTTCTGGTCATCTTTACCAAACTTATCAGAATACTTAGTCTGCACTCTATCAGTCATCTTTAACAAACTAATCAAAATACTTAGTCTGCATTCTAACAGTAATTTAAAATAGTTTGTAATCATTTCATTCCAGAGAAAATAGCAGATTGCAAGAAGTAGTGGTATCAAGAGCACGTGGTAGTTTATGAAGAGATTTTTTTTTAAGGTTCTGCTGAGAAGGAAAGAATCTGTGGATACACAATCAGGAAAGTTTCTAGAGCAAAATACAACTCAAATATTTTAGTGCTTGTGATCATATTTCATTTGAGCAGTGCTTGTCTTTCCCTCAGTGCAGAGCACTTGCTTATTTCCATGGTCTAGAGCTGAAGCTGGTAGCCCCCTTGTAACTGACCAGGCATAGATTGTCTCACATTCAAATACTGAATTTTTATTTCATCAGTTAGAAATGGGTCCTTTGTAAATGTTTTTCCTAGTGACATGATAGGAATGCCAGAGCCCTGCTCATGGCAATTTGGAGGTGTTTAGGCCCTTAGTAATTATTAATTTAGAAAGTGAATACTCTAAAAAGGAAAATGATCAGTGAGTAAAAGAGACAATGAGCAGTTTGACTGAGAGATGATAAAGAAATGTATTTTTGATTCTCAAATGATATCAATAGAAGTGGAAAAGAGAAAGAATTCTTAGACAAAACTATATATTTCTCAGGTTTTCACTGACATTATTTTCTAAATTCTTAATTTCTCTATACTATGAGTTTTGTTTTTTTTTTTCATTAAAATGTGTGTGGGGTTGATTTAAAAAAAAAAGAGTATTTTTTCTTCCACTAAAAATATTGAATAGCAAATTTCAGCTAGCTGTATTTAGTATTTTACATATGTAGCTGTGACTTAGGGTGGTCACATGTCCGGAATACATGACATTTGTAATGCAACCCTTGAGATTTCAAAGATGTTAAATTACTCATAAAAAAGGGAAAATCAAATCTTTGCTCTCTTGGGTATTTTGATGCTACTGAAAAATCAAATTGAGAAGCGGCACACACATTACTTGGGGCAGAGGGAATCTTTCAAACAATATAAGGTTTTGAATAGGTTCACCATGACTTTTCAAAGATGTGCTATCTGAAAAGTGCTATAAGCAAAGAAAGAGTTTTTGATGGTATTTGGTTATTTATTTTTCCAATGAACTCTTAAGTACCGTTTGTCACTCAGCACTACTTCCTCTGGACTCGTATATTCTTGGTAAAAGAAAAGTCAATAGTTTGGATAGTGATATTCTTCTGGCAATCACTGTGTACTAGAAATGTGTCAAATTAGTTGGAGGAAGCCCTTTTTTTTTTTAATTTAAAGTTTGCGAGGCACCTATTAAATACTTGGCCTGCTCAGTAAGACCAAAGCACACAACTTGAACCAACTGCTGCTTGGGAAGGCCTTTGAATGAGAATATTCAAATTTCAAATCATAATGGAGCTCATTTTCTTTCATCTTGTCAACAAAGTGATTTGAATCTACATGAATAAATAAAAAAACACAAGGCAAATATGTTCAGGAACACAATCCATCGAACATTCACCTGACATCCAAACATTAGAAGTGCTTGTCCCTGCCGCTCCTCCTGAGAGACAATTCAGACTTTGTCGCTGTTTCAGTCCTTTTTGAAAGCAGTCATAAGTACATACATTTGGGTGACAATCACAAATATGTGAAATGTCTTGCATACTTTGAAGTCAGTAGAGTTCTGTCCCTGGGAAAAAAAAAAGTAACACATAAAGATTTTATAGAAATCTAGGAGCAAGGGAAGGAATTTGTGCTGAGAGCAAAATCTCCAACTCAGTAAATGTCTGACCATTCAAAACTAGAAGAATCACTGTAAGTGCTTCATACACCCTAATACATCCATTCTTATGTTAGATGATCTCTGTAGCCTTTTGTACCCACTGTGGCAAACTGCCAGAAAAATGCGTACTTTAGCTGCTCCTCATTAAGAAAAGCATCTGAAGAAAATTTCTGGGAACTAGACTTTCAGCTGTATTTCTTCTACATTTTCATGTTCTTTAAAAAGAATTTTTATTTCTGCCAAAGAATCTTCAGTACAAATATCTCCAGGCTTAAAAGGAAGAATGGAAATCATTGTTTACTGATAATTTGTAAAATTTTTGTGTGAATTTTAGAGCATGTTTTATGTACAGAGAATGTGCTCATCTGCCAGCAGAATAAGAGCTTGTGTCTGAACTGCCAACAGCAATAGACTGCGCATGTGTCAGGAAGGGTTTGTCAACTGCTCCCTTCTTTTAATTTGCACGGTTAGTGCTGTGAGGTTTATGCAAGGCAGCTCTCAGGGGAGGGGACTGAAAGTTCTTTGAAGTCCTTTGTGGTGGCTGTCTAATCTGGAGAAGAGGATTACTTTCTTTCTGCCAGAAGCACATGACAGTTTGGTAATTAATGAGCATCATAAAGTTCTCTTTTTCTATTAGATACCCATTAGTAAACCTGGGATGGTTGTCATTTTGGACAAAACCATGCATATCCTGATTTTATCCCAACATCAAAGGGGATCTCCTACTGTCTGATGCTGAATGCTCTAATTGGGTTTGCGTTCGGTAGAGTTGGTGCAGAATGCATCTGAAACAAGTCTTGGCATAAACTGTAGGTCCTGTGATTGGACACACAGCCTGAGCCTTCCCAGAGCTAACAGCTTAAATGAGTGGTGGGTTTCTCTATTATTTTAAACATACTGCTCTCTTCCTCTCCTGTCTGTCTGTTTATGCTGTTTGTTTTCCTTTGAGAATACAGGAATTAACATACATATCATGCTGAAAATAGGAAAGCACTTGTGTTGGGCTATTTCCCTTTCCCCTTTTGATACAGTATTACAAAAAGTCTTTCTTTAGGATTTAAGAGTATTTCAGGTATTAAAGCTCTCTTGGGTTGTCTTTTTCACATCATTCTGAAAGTACAAAATGGTTTCCTGCTCTTTATATGTGGCTCTTTTATACTGAAACAGTTGAAAAGTCTTAGTCTGTGGACTTTTTCTTTTTGAGAAAATGTCACTCTTTCTTCCAAAGGGTCCAGCTTCTGAATGCGGTGTAGTTTCTTCAACTGCATTTAATCTCCTTTAGAAATAAGAAGAATGGCTAAGCAGCCTGTTTTATATATTCTGAATTTAAGATTTTTTTGAAGGTCAGATGCTCATCCTATACTTGAAATCTATGCCAAATGCAGACAGGAAGGAGCTCAAGGATATGCAGGCACTTTTTCTGCAAGTGAGGTTGGACCAGAAAGCTCCACTGTAATGAAATGTGATGGCTTCAAGACCATACAGTCATAAAGCCAAAAGAGAAATGCACATACCTAAGATTCCTTTTGTTGTGTTTTCTCCTTTACTTTTTTCTCTTTTTAATAGGGATATTTCTGTCCCCATCAAATTAAAAATAATACAGATTTCTTGCTTAGGATTTCTCTGGATGCTCTACATTGTGCCTGTTAACTCAGTAGTAGCAAAAAAAGAATTAGTAACTTTTGCATCTGGTGTGAGGAGAACATCCTGGTGTTGTAACAAAGCAACTGTATACATCTTTGGTATAAAAATACATGAAATAAAGCCAAATAGCTATAGCTAGCTGAAATGTTTAGCACAATCAGAGATACTCTCATGTATGGGTGAAAAGGAAATTGGAAAAAAAAAATATTCTCCTGCCTGTATAGTAAAACTGAAATAGAGAGACTGAAATACTTCTGCAATATAGATGTTTCTTCCTTACTAAAATGACTGGGAAAATAAAGGATCAGTTAAACAGAATTAGAAAGCTTTTGTTTTATTTTGTTTTTAAAGATGGTATCTTAAATATTCAAAATATGATAAAATGATAAATATAATTCTTATATTTGTTATACCTAGTGTCTGGGCTTCCAGTCCTGATGCTCTGAGTCATTTTTGCCCTTAGGAAATGAAAGGGATGAGTAATATAATTGAAGATACAAAACCACTGATAAATATAATCCCTATATTCTTTCACATTTCAAACTAGAACTGGTTTAGAAAATTTACTGTGGAAGAACTTCTCATTTGCAATCCATATAAATGCTTCACTTTTGAAAATTTTCTGTTTAAAAGATATTGGAACAGGATTCTTTGTATTTTTTTAATAGAACATCCTGACCTAACAAAGTGACATTTCAGCCCATTGTTTAAAATTAAGGCGTCAAACTGTGTTTTTTAATAAAGACTAAAAATCAGAGCAACCAGTTTCAACCCAAAAAGAACATAACAACAACAACAAAACTCCTAAATTTTGAACAGTTTTTCCTCTTTCAGAATGATATAAAAATATTTGTGCAATTTCCCACAAAGCTGAAAATCTACTTTCTGCACAGCTCTGAGGCCAGCTATAAGCTTGACAAAGGCTTGGATACTTCTAGCAATTTAAATTTAAACTCTATTTGCCTGTAACATTTAATTAAAATAAATGCAGGAAATTGCATCTGGATTCCTTTAATTGCTGAAGAGAAAGTTAGGATGGATGGGTTATTTTGTGGTCATTGCAAAATCAGTCTCTCTTGCCAGTTTGTACACAAAAGATCATCCCATGTTTGTTTCTGAGGTTGGTACATTACATTTGTAATTGAATGTAGACACAAAACCCAGGTGTGTTCCACAGTGTAGCCTCTAGCAACCTGTATCATTGCATTGATAGGGCTGGGAAAGCCAAAGCCCACCTGGAGTTGAGTCTGGCAAGGGATGTGAGGGGTGTCAAGAAGGGCTTCCTGTAAGTGTATTGGCAGGGAAATGCTGCTGAATGAGGCAGTGTTCTGTGTCCTCTGGTAAGACTAGACTTCAACAATCCCAGATTCCTAGGTCCAGTGAGAAAGTCTGAAGCAATGAAGACTCACCTCAGTGGAAGAGTGTCAGGTTAGGTAACATTTAGAAGAACAGGATGTACACAAGTCATTGGGAGCTGATGAGATAGACTCACAAGGGAGCTGGCTGGTATCACTGTGAGACCACTTTCAATTACCTCTGAAAGGTCATGACTACTGGGGGAAGTTCTTGAAGCCTGAAATAAGGCAAATGTGACTCATATCTACAAGGCAGGCAAAGAGGAGGATCTGAGAAATCACAGGCCAGCCATCTTAACCTCAATCCCAGGAAAGCAAACAATTCTGGAAACCATTTCCAAGCATGCCAAGGACAGAAGTGACTGGGAGTGGTCTGCACTGATTTATGACGGGGAAATAATCTCTGACAAATGTGGTAGGCTTCTATGCTGAAAGGTGCTGTTGTGGCAGATACTGTTTATCTTGACTCTGAGAGTTTTGACACTGCCATACATTACATCCTTACTGGCAAACCATAGAAGTACAGTCTAGATGAGAGGACATGGAGGTGGACTGAAAACTGTCTGAGCTGCTAGGTTCAGAGTCTTGTGATCAGCTTCTGGAGCCCAGTTGCCAGTGAACCAATATAGGAGACAAATACTGTTTTAACATTTCCATTATTGAGTAGGCCTTATTACCTTTTAGGCTGTTAATCCTGTTTGACTTAAGACTGATATATTTAAACTCCTTAACTATTTGCCAGGGTGCCACAACTCTGAGTTTACATTTCAACTCTGTGAAAGATTAGTTATTAAAATATAAGTCTTTATAGTAAGAAGAACATAAAATTTAAAAACAAAAATTACTGATCCATCTCATTGGTTTGTGCAACAGAAAAGAATTTGTGGAGAACCATAGGGCATTCAACAATAATCCAACAGCAGGAAAGAGCTGAAGTATATTCTTTTCCCATAGAGATTTATGCTGATTTGTCAAATTTTAAATCCAGTTTTATTAATGCCTTCCCACTCTCAGTAGGAAATACTCAGAACATATGAGGAAACTGTCTTATGAAACAAGATTTTATTTTAATAATGTGGCTATTATTGTACAGCTACTCAGACAAAGAGAATGAATTGTACCTCATGGGTCTCTTGAACACTGTGGAGTCTCCAGACCAACTCAGTGGCTTAGCTGAACTCAGTGCAGGAATTTTCCTCCTCTTCTCCATGGGGACAGTACTAATCAAACTTCTTCAATTGGTCTCAAATGCTCATGATCCACTTAAATTTTCTTATGGTAGGTAGTTTAAGAATTGCTGTACAGCATACTGATATCTTAACAGTGACCAAAAGCAGATGCCTGGGGAAGAATATAATAATAGGGTTAAAATATCCTGATCCTTTCACTCAATCATCTCTCAGTCTCTAGCAGGTTGTTGTTCAGGGAATTCTTGAGTTTGAGATGGCCTACATGTATTTTGAAAATGTCAGTGGGTTTACTTTTATGTTGGTTTGCCCAAACCTTCCTTGAGCCTATGTAAGTTAAGATATTCCCAGGGTTTAGTTGGTTAGGAATACCATAGTACTAGAGATGACATAGCTGTTCTTTCATGGTGTTTGTTTTGGAGGTTGATGAGAATGGTTGGTCTAGTTGCTAGACAGTGCGATTCCTTTCTGCACAGAAGGACTGAAGAGTGAAGCCCATAAGAGCAGTTAGAAAAGCTTTTATTGATACAATGTTTATTATGCTATTGAAACTTTCCACGGTGCTATTATCACTCCTTGCAGAACCAGAAAATACACTCTAAAGCATGGCACAGCAGCCCCAAGTACACATACAGGAACTGACTTAACACAGATGTAACTAACGCATTGACCGCCTTTGGTATGTGCTCTCCCAGGCAGTTATACATGTTCTCTTCAGCTTACAAGTAATTTGTTCCCTCTGATGTCCTAGATCTCCCAGATGTTTTGCTGTGTGTAGTATGTAGGAGTGTTAACTTTTGTGTTTTAAAAACTATCCTGTCTTCCTTTGAGAGCAGAGGGGAAAGGGAACCTTAAGTCTTACACTGTGTTCAGGGAATGGAACACATCTTACCCAATTTTAGCTGCCTACAATATTTTCACTTGATCTAGTCACCCAGTTGCTTCTTATAGCCAAGAGAGTGGAATATCTATTTCATATGTCTATTTAAAAAGACAAATCATGTCCTGATAGGTACTTTTAGGATGTATTTTATCTCAATTTTATATGTACCTATAAGATAGATCACATGAATAGCTTGTTTCTCTCCTTTGACTGTAGAGGGAGATGAATTCTACTTAGTGTGTTTTCAGGAGTTTGTTGGTATTCTTAAAAATCTAAATTTGTTTGAAAGAAATGAGACTGGACTAGTACTGTATGAAGGTCATATTAACCTCAGTGATTCAACCTGCAGTCCTGTAACTGCCTCAAAATATTGATGGAGTCCTATAGGGAAAGATTCCCTTAAGACACTGCAATGCAGTCTCACAAATGTGGAGGGCAGGTATTGCTGTGAGGAAGTACAGGGTGGGCGGTTAATGTGCCAGAAGTCTTTCACTTGCCTGACCTTCTACTGACAGAACAGAGGGAAAACAGAATGCCTGCTATGATGCACCCTGCCTTTGTAGGGCGCTGGCAAAAATGCTGCCTTGGTTAGACATGGTCTGGCGCTATTTCAAAACCACCATGGCAAAATTACTGAATGCCAGGAGAAGAATTGGGGGCTTGTTAGTTTTATGCAAATCCCAGAATTCCTGTAGCTTCTGTCATGTATTTGAAAATACACAATGCAAAAGGACACGGAGTTTGGAGCAGAGCAGCAAAATGGATCTCCATGGGTTATCTTCACTTCATTCAAACAAGCACAGTCTGTCTGAATGCAATAATTATGTCATTAATGCCGTAAGAAAATGTTGCAGAAGTACAGCAAAGAGGCCACATATGCAGCACACAAATTAGATCAATGTGCAACATGCTGAGTATAAGCAAAGTCTTGTAACACTGGCAGTTAATGGTAAAAGAAAATCAGAGAAGTATAAATTAAATTTACTTGGTCATCTTGTTGGGACTTCATAAGTGTTCTTTAGGAGCAGAGAGGACTTTGCTTTTAAACTTGTTTATGATAGTTCTTTATCTGTATAAACTGAGTCTTGTGCTTCCATTGGATGCATCTTGTAAGAAAAGAACTAAGTTAATTTTGAGGATGAAGCTGCTTTTCACAGCACATCTTAGAGAAGAGAGGTAAACAATGAGGGCCATGTAGCTCAATATGTTTGTGCTGTGCTGTTTGTACCAATGTATCCATTTTCTTTGCAAGGAATTCATACATCAGTTTGGGTCTCATCACCTGGAGAGTGTGTGTGTGGTGCTGGGCAGTGCTAGTGTGTTCTTGACTTATGCTAAGTGCCTCCACTTTCCTAGGTCCACATCTGAAACAGGTCTGTTGCTTAGCTAACAACTTTGGTAAGCTGAGCAAATGCTGACCATTGAGCAAGGACCATGATTGCTTTGGCTGACGTTACAGAGAACCTGTAATCAATATTTTAGATATTCTCTGTTTAAGTCTTGTGTAAGTCATCACCAAGACTGGCTGTAGTCTACGGCCAGTTCTGTGTCCAGTGGAGCAGAAACACATACTGAAATGGAGAATGGCTGTTGTCTTTGCTACTATTCCTTACCTCTATCAAGCACTGTATGTCTGCTGCATCGCAGGCTTTACATCAACACCATTGCTTTAGTGCACACAAGAGTATCTGTGGGGAAAATCAGTAGCAACCAAAGATTCCAAGTATGAATAACTTTAAAATAGACCTGAAGGTTTGTTTTGCCTTATCTTAATGTGCAGAAGGTGGCATTATTTTTTAGCCAGATTTATTTCAGAATGGCAAAGACTCATGGCAAGCTACTGGTGCCAGAATGGTACAGTGACATAGTGGCCCAGGCATATTTTTAGAGCAAAGTTTTCATTCTCAGTATGATATGCTTATGTGTGACTTTGCCAAAACACTTGGAATTGTTAAAATTCACATGAAGCTTCAAAGATTAATTTTTACTAACATTTTGTGTCTTTTTCAGATATCTATTAAATTCTTACCCTGCTTACTGTATCAACAGAACTTCAACAAACTTTATGCTTATTTTAAAAACCCAAACAAAACTAACATAAGAGTTCTGTGCTGAACCAACACACATTGAACTAAAATTTTTCATGTTTCATGCAAAGGCTATTGTATCTGTCAAATGCTGTAGTTTCAAATCCACTGGTTCCAGGGATGAAGCCTAAATGCTAAATATAGGTGCAAGCCCTGATTCTGACATTCTCTTTCTGAAGTTCACAACTTTGTCAGCATTTGAGAGTATAACCAAATGCATAAGACTTTACTAGACAGTAAATAATAAGGTGATGATCAAGCAATTATTCTCCTTCCTCCACTCCTCACTGTAGGTTGCCTTTTCATCAGAAGTGACTTTACACAAGTGATATGCTCTATGTCTAAGGTCTGACTGGTCTTATTCTGTTTTCATGCCAGTTATTTTTCCATACCATTTTCTTAGAAAGAAAAGCAACAGCAAGGTACAAAATGAAAAATGGAAGCAAAAATCCTGCTTCTTGTAGTTTAGAACTCTAACAACACTGAGCAAGCAGCAGTATAGTGGTGTGGAGGAGCCCAGCTGGGTTATGTGACAGTAGACGTCTGTTTTAATGCAAAACATATTTCTTTTGTCTCCATGCAATGACTACTCTAGAATGGATATGAAAAGTAATAGGGAATTGTATGATTTAATGGTGCCATACTTTGTTGTCTGCAACCTGTGTTGTCTGTGTTGTCAGCTGTCAGGAGTGGGGCTCTCCTCAGTCATCAAAGCATTTAGTGGAATTTATAGTCTGCTATTTACATTACTGGCCAGTACTTTACTCTCCTGAATACAGTTTAACTATTCCACCACCCCTGTGATGAGTATTCTTTCCGGCAGCAGCAGTCCTCACAGCCTTGGAACATTGTTTTTGGACACAAACATACACAAGTTATTAGAACACAAGATCAAAGGAGATGTCCCACTGTCTTCCTTTCAATGCTCCCATTGTGTTTGTATGCTGAAGCCTGCTAGAGAGTTAGAACCAGAGGAGGGGGAGAAGAGGGGGAGGAAACCTTTGTACAAAGGTACTTGTCACTGAGAGAAGCCCATAAAAGATGATGTGAGAAAAGACACCAGGTGGAGTATAAACCACCCTTATTGTTAAGAAATGCAAATAAAAATTCTCTCCTATATTAGAACTTTCTTACTTGTAATTGCTTGGATGCCAAAGGAAAGGTTCTGATTATTGAAGTCATGGCACTATTTTTTACTTTGCTTCTTTCGTTTTTATGTGTAGCACAGTGTACATGATGTTGGCAACAGTTAGATTTCTTCTTTCTCTGCATATTCTTAGAGCTGTTAGCAGATTTCATCTCAGCAAAACATCCACTGGAAAAAAAACTTAGAAAAATCAGACTTAAAAATATCTCAAGGATTGCCTTTTTTATGAAGGATATCCACAGTATTTTGGATTGGTAAATAAACTGCAAGATCATTTCATTTGGATAGAAACTGTGTTTTCTGTGGAGAAATTCTGACCAAAAAATCCTGGTAATTGTGTATGATGTTTGAATTCCTTCTGGTTGATCTGCAGTCAAATTCCAAGCAAACAGATTCTAGACGCAACACAAAATCTCCTGAAAAAGCCAGTTGCTTCTAAATTGCTATGAGAGTCCTGGTCCAGCTTCCTTCGCTGTAGAGGTATACATAGAAGCAGGAGTTTCTCATTTGTTTTTTAGGCAACATGTATTTTTTTTTACCTTTCTACTTTTCTGATGAGCTCATGTCTGGATTATTGAGTTGCGTATGCAAAACCTATGCAGCTTTGAGAGAAAAGTTACAGGACAAAACAGGTGACAATTAGCAGATCACAACAACAAAGCATTTCTAGCAGCGAAGTCTTCCAGCTGCAACAAAACTCAGTCCTTCATTGAAGGCAGCTGCTGATGTGGACTTGCAGAGTAATAGTGAGAACAAAGGTTAATCTGGCATGAGCTTATATATATCTTTATCATTGTAGATTCTTCTATTTTAAGACTTCTTAGATTCATTTCCCTGAATACAATGGAAAGAAGATGCGATACTACCTGAAAAGGAGTATTTTAAGCAGACAGTACAAACCTAGATGTCTCCTGGTGGTCGTTGTGGGAAGCAGCTCACATGCTGAATCAGCTCGAACTACCAGTCCTTAAGCCCAACAGCTATCTCTGTATGATGGGTTTTCTTGGCTTTGAAGAGGAAAATTCTTTGATAATGGAAACTATATCTGGAGATATAGTGTTTGAACAGTGCAGAATTGTAAGTCTTGCCAGGGTTTTCTCCATCTGATCATCACAGGCTCTCAAAAGAAATACAGGGATAACCTTTAAGAAAACCTGGAAAAAATTCTCATGGTACCTAAGCATGTGCAATGTCTGGCATGGTTACTCAGAAGGCTAAGTGATGTAGTGAATGTGTTCATTTGTGATAGACATCTTTCTGCTGCACAGACACTGTTTGAACTTGCTGATCAGTCTGTCTTCCGCCCTAGGGTCAGGGCAGTTGCTGACATCCTAAAAAAAAAAACAAAGAAAACCTGCGAAGCAAGTAGGTTTGGAATTGAAAGGATGCCACAGTGTAGACTCATGCCAAAGTTTTGAGGCAATAAGCCAAGGCTGCAAAGTTGCTAAAGCTAGTAGGTGCTGACGTGCCAGATTGCAAAAATGCCTAAGGCGAAAGTGCTGGAAAAACTGCCAAGACCATAGGTACCAAAGGCAAAGACCCAAAAGCTGAAACAGTGTCTTGTGACAGGCATCCCATTTGTGTGTGTTGGGAGTGAGTGATCAAAGCACTTACGTGGTCACCAAAACAAAATTTAAATGTTATTAAAAGGATCAGTCATACTTCTAAGAGGAGGATTGTGAACTTAAATTCATCAGAAGGATAGTAATTGAGGCAATTGTTGAAGAAGTATCATTGCTGTGGGCAGTTCTTTGATGAAGGAGTAAAAAGGGATTGATTGGAAGGTGGTTGAAACCGAGTCTGAGTGGGGTTTGTGACCCTCTTTGTGATTTTGAAAGCGACAGGGTTCAAAATTCTATATCAGCTGGATCTTGAAAATATTAAAAGACTATCTGTGTTTCGAGTTGTCTCTGACAATGATGCTGAGAGTACAGTAAGAATCTTTAGAAACATGCAGCTAAGTATGTTTTTCCTCTCACAACTAAGCAGCCTTTTCTTAAAACACTTCTGTAAAACATGGACATAGATTGTTTAATGCAGAGGAGGAGCAGCAGCACAGTTTCCACTTTACTGCTTCTGTGTGCAGTTTTTTTTATCAGAATTATGTATTTTTTCCACTTTAAAAAGCAGTTCAACTCTTACTTCTGCTGGAGGTGGTCTATGACCTGCATGCCACTTCCAGGTGGAATCACCCATCTGAGTCCTAGGGGAGGCCAGTGCCAGACTTCTTTCATCTTCAGCTGCATGGAAACATGGCAGGAGCAGGGAAGAAAAGGAAGGAGACAAAGCTTAAGAACTGGAAAGCAGTATCGTACCACTTACCCTATTACCCAGACAGGAAAATCAGTGTGATTCTTTTATCTATCATGTCTTTGCCTTCCTGCTCCTACATGTAGGAAAGAGCAGCCTGCAGAGGAGTTACATCACTGTCGTCCTGGCTCAGGCACCAAGCAGAGCCCAACTCTGCTGTGTGTGTCAGTGGTTCTGGCATGTGTGTGCGCTGTGCAGGGCTGGGCCTTCTCCGCTGGCCGCATGGACTTTCTGCGTGTGTCAGTGAAGCCTGCTTGATGAGGAGGTATTTATGTTTGCTATTACAAGAGATGTCTGTATGGCTGTGGTTTATGTGATCTTTGGTGAAATTTACCAGTCCAAAGCCACTTAGTCCATGAGTGTGTTGCGTAGGATTTTCTAGCCTGGCCCCTAAGCAACTGGTTTTAGGATGCTTACTTTCATACAGCCTTGTACCATGTTTGGTTATCTTTAGGTACGTGTTGAAACTGAACCTTTTCAAAGCTGTTTTACTTTGCCATACACTAGGCTATAATTTATTTTTGCCCACTGTTCAATATATAATATGCAAATATAAATATATATATAAATATATATAAATATATTTTGGCTGATATAATTGCATAGAAATATTTCACTCTGTTAGAACATCAAAACAACCTTAACTGGTACACACAGGATTCTTCTCAATCTAAGTGGGGATATAACTCTTGCTATTTTAAGTATTGTCATTAATTTTACTATGCTGTTTAATATTGAAAAATAATTCCCATAGTGGTCTTATTCAGTTGTTCCTTGGCTAACATACATTTATTTCCTATCATTGACTAGTTCATAGAATATCAAAGTTCAAAAGAGTTTTCCACCCTCTGAAAAAGTAGAGCATAGTCAGCGTTAACGAAAGGGCAATGAATAATACTCTACGTCATGGCTTTCAAACTCAAAGAATTCCACTGGGGTCACTGGGTTGAATTAGAGACCCTTTAATCATTAGTACAGTTTTATGAATGGTGTACTTTACTCTGATATTTTATTAGACGTCACTACTTAAGACACTTCTGGCTCCATGGAAGGAAAAACAAAAGGCTTTGTGTGCTTCAAGGTCCCTATAGTTTTGAACATCATTATAGTTCTACTGAGTCAAATCCTGACGTCCCTGTTTAGTTGCTGAAACACACTGGGATTTTTCTGAGCAAAAGCATGCTAAGGATCTGAAGATTTGGCCCTTTAAGAATAGCTAAAACTTTTAGTCTCCCAGGTGGAGAAGGAAATAGCTGCAGTTGTGGTTGCTACTCAGTGTACTATAACCAGCTTCTACTGCAGTAATGAACCTGATTGTACATGAAGTCAGTTACTAACATTTGGGATTCTTTTGTCAGATTTGGTCTTCTGTGAAAACTTTTGTTTTGCAGGATACGTCATTGCCTGTAATTAAAAAGGGCTTGCTCCAAACTCTAACAAATGTTGCATATGTGAAAGGGGTACTGCACAACAGTGACTGTGCTACAAGTATGAGTCCCTTCTCTCCATAACTGGGACACAAGTGGACCTCTGTAATCCGCTGTGAAAGCAAGGGCTTCTTCCTGCAGTCACTTGTTCAGACCTTCTGAACTCATGAGATTTCTATGCCTCGTTTTGGTCCCAAGACCTGAATGATGGTGGCAGCATTTCACAAAATTAATTAGTAAATCCACTTCCAGTAAGGTGTTCTCTTTTTCTTGTAACCAGCGAGGTTAAGTAAGTGATATCCCAAATAAAACATTTTCTGATGACGTTAAAAAAGAGTACTCAGGTATACACCAAGCTGAAGGGAAAATAAAATCAGTATTACAATTTTGAAATTCTTAATATGCATGAGAGTCTTAAAAAGTGTTCATAGTCTAGGTGGGGCTCATGCCCCAAGGAGCTGCTTCAACAAAATCGCTTTCTCCCCCTCCTTTCTCCTCCCCAAAACAAGGCAATCTTCAAAGGAACAAATGTGTCATTTTAAATACACAACATAAAAAATGGGCCAAATAAATTATTAAAATAGATAAAAAAGAGAATCACAAA
Organism: Pogoniulus pusillus; assembly: GCF_015220805.1. NCBI lineage: Eukaryota > Metazoa > Chordata > Aves > Piciformes > Lybiidae > Pogoniulus > Pogoniulus pusillus. The sequence continues at coordinate 15,755,582 of NC_087283.1, forward strand.
GATGCACATTATTAGCTATTTGACAATCAATTGATGCTGTTGCAATGGCTGCATTTCACAATGCAATTCTTTTCCTTGCTAGACAGTTAAATAGTTGAAATAATGTGAGAATTACTTTGCAGTCATCCAAAGAACAATTTGGCTTTAAATAGTTCATTAAATGGCTTTCTACTGGCTGTGCTGCACAGTCGTTTCATACCAAACCTTCACTACATCCATGTGCTCTGAAATTCCTTCTAAAAATGAGCTCTAAGCCTGACCCTCCTCTCCCCATCCCAATTCCCTGCAGAAGTGTTACTACATATGCTTTGGATCTTTTTTTTTTCAGATGAGCTCCCAAGTCTAACTCCTTCGTCTCTATGCTTGAAATGTATGGATTTGAAAGCACAGATGTGGCCTTGAAGTTTTTGGACCAGGCCCATCTGGGTCAATCCCTACATAGTTTGACTGGTAGTTTCTTGAGTAAAATTCTCAGAAGCCTCAATTTTTTTCTTGTTCTCAATCTACTAAGCACTCCCTTTTATCTCTTTTAGTTGAACTACAAGGATCTCAAGGGAGATGTGATTTTCATAAACAGAAAAATAATGACCAGCCAGAGGACGGAAACAAACTGTGAGAACTATCTTTATGAAAAAGCAACTTATCTTTAGTTTATTCTGTATGTAAAAAATTACACCATTCATAATCTGGTGGAGGGGAGATTGTAAAAGAATCTCAGCTACTCAATTAACAATTAAAAAAACAAACCAAAACAAACGACCAAAAAAAAAAAAAAAAAAAAACCAAAACCCAAAACCCACCCCAAAAAACCCAAACCCAAACCTCAAACAACCTGATAGAGATTTTGTCTTCTGCTGCCAACATTTTGAGACACTGAGACAGGGTTCCGGATCTGACCCTGAGAACTGCATTTTGGCATTTATTTCAGCGGGATCACTGTGTGCTCAGAGATGCCCGTTAAAACAGTTTTACAGGACTAAATCAGAACAACTGCTTTTCCAGACGCGCTGGCTCCCTTCGCAGGCAAGACACCGCTGAGCAGGGACGCGCCGGGCTCTGGAGCGCCTCTTCAGGGTTCCGAGGACCAGGGGCGGTGGCAGCCGGTTTGCGAGCATCACTGCGGGCGTGCGGGGTGCTCAACGCCCACACCCTTTCTGCATCCCGACGGGGCGGCCAAGCGGCCCATGCGTAACCCGCCCGGGAGGGAGACCAGCCGGCCCAAGCGTCCGCCAATAAAGGGGGCGGCCCCCGCGGGCGTGCAAAAAGCATTCGGCAGCGCGGGGGTCCGCGCAAGTCTCCGCAGAGCAGGGGGGCCCCGGGAGCCGGCCAGGACGGGGCAGGGTCTGCTGCGTGCGGGCAAGGTGGGGACCAGGGCGACGGGGGGCAGCGCGGTGCATTGTCTGCCCGGGGCTGCGCGGGGAGCCGAGCTGCCCGTGCGTGGCTCCTGGCTGGAAGTGAAACGCGCCCCGGCTGCTCCTTTTTCTTTTTTCAGTCCTTTTTTTTTTTTTTTCCTTTCCCTGAGCCTCCAAAAGGCTCCCTCGCCCCTTTCATCTGCCGCCGCGGCCCAATGGGAAGGCGGAGGCTGCCTGCAAGTGGTCTAATCTCAATGAGGTGTCAATCATGTTCCCCGGTGGGTGAAGTAAGGTCTTTTGTAACCGCCTCTGTCTTTGGGAAAGAGAGGAGAGAGAAGGAAGACTGGAGCGAAGAGGGGGACGCCGGACCGTGCTGCAGGAGAGGAACTGAGATTTGATCTCGCTTGTGCGTTCGCAGGGAGAAGCGGAGCACATGGATTTCTAAACACGCTGGGATTTTATGTATCTACAAAAATACCAACAAGCGAATCTGACCCTTCTGAAAACAGTCAAATGAATCGTAATTGCAGATCAATGCAGAGAGATGGGGAAACTTCACTCGAAACATGGTTAGTTCCTTTCACTTGCTACTTCCTTAGCCCCTTCCCCTTACTCGGATTTTACTTGGTGTGTTGCTGTGATTTTATATCGGTATTTAATGATCTCCCTTTATTATTTCCCCACACACTCTTCTCCGGATCTGCCTAGCTGCCGTTTGTAAACCCAGAGAAAGTCCAGAAGGTAGGAATTACTCCTCATTGCTAGTAACTTTGAACGCCTTGCCCCGGTCCGAGTGGCTCCCCCCACACCCCTGCCCTCTCTCCTGAACTTTCCTCCGCGCCTTGCGCGCTGCCTGCCCGCTCTAGTCCCGTCCCGGCTCCGACCCCGGCCTCGGCTCCGGCTTCGGCCGCGGGGCTGGCCACGGGGCCCGGGCGGGCTCTGCGGGCGGCTCAGCGGCGGCATTGTCTTCTCTTTTCTAGGCGATAGTTTTGCGGTGAACGCCTCTCTGGCTCGCAAAGGGCTGGAGGACTGGATGGTGAAGCAGAAATACTCCGGGGGCAGCAGCAGCGGAGGCAGCAGCTCAGGACTCCAGCAGGGCTGCCAGCACCGGGCTGTTTGCAGGATCTCCAGCGCCAGGGTATGTCAGCTTCCTCGCTGCCCCCACCCCTTCGCCCCTATCCCCACCCCGCCCCTTCTTTTTGAAATAGGGTAAACCAAAAGCTCTTTCTACATCACTCTTTCCCTCCCAAGGGTCGGTTGTGCAAAGGTCGGGCTTTCTTTGCCCTAATGCTGCTCCAAGGGGCTGCCCCGTGGGTGGTTTCCTTCAGTCCTTGGATGAAGTTAGGAGCTGCAGCGCAAACTTAGTGCTGGTACAAAAGCCTAGAGGAGTAAGTGGACCCGTTTGCTAGCGTTTGGGCAGTACGGTTAGAACAAAATCTCTCACAAACGGGAACAAACAGGATCTCTGGGAGAAGCCCAGCACCCTGTCAGTGTGTGCGAGCTTGTGAACCCTGATTGGTGAGCAAGTTTGACTGTGACATTTTGGCAGAGGAGTTTGGGAAAGGAGAAATCTCTGAAGAGTGTATTGTTATTTATTTGCTCTTTGCTAGTAATGCATGGCTGACTTTCTTCTTAGGACTTACTGCACATGTCAGTTCTCTTGGCTGTTACCGCACCGGTCACTTTCCACCCTTTCCTCCAGCCCTCCCCTGTAAAGTTGGGCTGGAGAAAACGTCTAAGTTACGCCCCCCCCTTTTTTTTTTTAATAATGTCACTTTAAACAAAAAGGCATCATGGGAGGTAAAACAACTTAACAATTCTTAGATATGATCCTCATAGTGTTTCAGGATATGATCTAGAGCTTATTGGTGTTTACTGACTCACATTAACTTCTCTGAGCTTTGAATCAAGCTCTGAAAGCTTCATCTGTGGAAAAGTAACCTGAGAGATGGAGAGATTGGAATCTGTGCTGCCCAGCAAGGAATGTGGCTCTGAAAGCACAAACAGAGGAGGGCCACCAAGCCTCCTGCAGGCTCTTCATTTTGTTAAGCACCAGTTTTATTGTCAGAAGCCTGATCTTCTGATGTCTCAGAAAAAGTAACTCAAAAGTGCAGACTATTTCACTTTAGATGAGGTGTTAAAGTGTGCACGAGATGTATAGTATGGGAAAAGCTAATGATTTTTTAGATTCTACCAGTGCTATATACGGAGGAGAGTAAATTGTTTGGGAGTCACTAGAAGGTGAATGGGATAAGATACTGACATGTTTGTAATTGATGAATGTAATTACTTCATGTTCAACTTGCAAATATGGTTGGTTGAAGTGGTTTTTATTGTGCTTGACTTGGAAACAATGTGTTCAAAGAAAGAAGTTCTCATAAATAATAGTATATAGATGTATGATACAGATGCATAGAGTAAACACATGTGCTTTTAAGTAATTTTATTATTCTCATTTTTGTGAGTGAAGCTTTATAGGCATGTTCTGCCTTTCGCATATGTATTTTCTAGGAAAGAATCTCAACTCATGAAACTAAACATGGGTTTAAAACACAGGAGTTAAAGGTCAGAAACTCTGACTTTAGCCTTGTGAAATGTGTTTTCTTCCAAAGATAATTTACTTTCTGAAAAAAAAATGTTATCAAAGATACTTCACTATACACAAAACTCTTCAGTTTTTGGTTCCATGGGGTCTGCTCAGTTGGAGTAACAGCAGACCAATATTTCTCTTCTTTGAGGTGTCCTCCTCATGATAGCTCAGCAATTAGCAAAGCATTAACTAAAAATTAGTTTGCAGATTTAGTACATTACGAAACTGTAATTACGTTTAAATATGTTTTAAAAACCCTGTTCCCATGAGGCTTTTGACTATCAGAGCCATCTCTGAATGTTTGAAATATATATGCAGTTTATTGCTTGGTATATCTGTATGCATATATAGCTTGTTAATTGATTTACCTTAATTGTTGTCCTGTCACAAGCACACTGTGACAGCTACATGAAAGTCCCTTTAAAATATGAACTTTTGGTAATATGGAAGGACACGTTTGTAATCCTACATTAGAACCAGATGTGCCATATGTACAGCCTTTTTGACAAGGATTATGGAGTTGCAGCTATTGGCTCCATAACTGAGATTGCATGACTGTTTTCTCTTCTGAGACTTCTTTGATCTTTGTATAATTATACCAAGACACAAAGTGAATTGTAGTTTAACCTCTTGGCTTTTTGTTCACCTCAAGATGTAGAAATAGTAGTCACTTCTAATGGTTAGTCACATGGGATTGTGTGTGACAGTTCTGTGTTCCTCAGTAATGTATTATTGCCACACTTAAACTGACTAAGGGCTCTTCTTACTACTTTGGAATTCCTCCTAAAATGTTTTTTTTTAGCTCGTGAAGCTCTGCCGAATGGTAGAGTTTCACTGTGTTGTAACTGAAGCTCCGGCTTCTCATTAAAATGTGTTTGTTTTTTCCCCCTTAAGACAGGTGCTAATTGTTGTGTTTGTGACTTATGGCAGAGTTAGATAAAACACTGATAAAAACATCTTCACTCAGAGTAATATCCAGTTAAGCTTCAAAAAAATCCTATATTTTTTTCTCCTAAGAATCCTTAACCAAAGTCTCCTTGCTGGTGGTTTCATTGGTATGTAGAGCCTTGCCTGGTAAAATCCAGTATACTTCCAAAGACCTGTTGATGGGAGAGGAAAGTAATCAGCTGCTTCTAAGTCCAAAATATCAAAGCTTTGAATCATTTTTATTAGAATTTGAAAACAGTAGTGAAAGGTAACTTGCATTGCTCTATGTAAATAAAAAATTGTGTCTTGGTTGCAGTTGAAAGGCTGTTTCCTTCAAGAACAGAGACTGAATTGTTTTGCTGAAGTTAGTCATCCTGAGAAGATGACACTGAAGTTCAGGGAGATTCATGTAGTGTATTATGAAAGGAATAAGTGACTAATATAGGAAAGCAGTAACATTTCATTTGTGTTACTCTCTAGAATGATTGAACTTAAAACAGTTGTGGAAGGGAAGTCTTTATGTCAGTTCACCTAAGGGGCATTTGACATGAGGAGGGCTTGAGAGTACACCACCTTTTCTTTTCCTGAGCTGAAGTTCTGAGAGTTTCTTGGTTAAAGCAGACTTAATTCGGTTAACATGTTGTCAATGTCATGTCCTGTCCATCCGTATCTCTCTTCCCTCCATTTGACTGGAAGTACAGTAATTAGTGTCCAGTTCTTGCCAAATGCATCGGTCATCTGAGAAGGATCTCATAAGTAATTGTTGGGTGAAGGCAAGAGCCAGTGGAAGGGGAATGTGTCTGAAATATGCACTTCTGGTGTTTGTACAACTTTCTGTTCTGGACTAAGAGTTGTGATCTCATTAAACCATTGCCACCTGCCCAGCAGGGGCTGCTCTGCTCTAAATGTTGTAATTACTGTGGAGACTGAAGATTGGCCTGCAGCCTTCCACATCAAGTAGAATTATACAAAAAAGGAATTCCATTGCATCTATGAAAAGTATGAAGTCTGGAGTCATCTTCTAGTTTCAAAGATAATCAAAACCACTGGGGGCTCTGAGTCTGCTAGAGCAACTGAATACACTTCTTTTGCTGCTTTATGAATAAGACAACTTGTGCCCAAAAAGGTTTTTGGACACTGGATTATCCTGTGTAATTCTTAAGTTTAAATTTATTCAGTGTGTTTACGTTCACAGATTATTTTGGGAGATCACCATTGTTTGCAAATACACGTGTTTGTTTATTTAATGGAGAATAAGTTCAGTGCTAGAGGGAGAAATAGTAAGCATGGCATTTCCTTAGTTCAACTTACTGTTACCTTCAAAGCCATAAGAGTTTTTACTGGTTTCATTGAGATCCATGGTTGGGACTGGGAAAAAGTGTTGTATTTTAAGTTAAACTTCAAACCAGCTCACAGTGAGCCAAGTCATGATTAGTTGTTTCAGGTAAAATACAACAGTCTTTAACTTACCACTTCTACTGGGCTCTTTGGGCTGAACATGAGAATCACTAGCACCAAATTGATGTTGATTGGCATTGAGTATCTGGTCTAGGAGTAATACCATATGAAATGAGGAGGCACATCACTGCTTCAGAGGTGGAGCTTGTTCTCCATTTGTTCTGTGCTGTAACCGCCAGTGACATTAATGGGCATTCCTTGCATGGCTGAGGGGAGACTACACCAGTGTCAACTTCACTGCTCCTCTAGTATTATCTTCTGATTTTTTAAAAATACCTCACTGTTTTAAAGTTATGTGTGTGCATGTAAAAATACATAGCCTTATGGAGCACAGAGCTGGGTAGGTTATGCATCCAAAATCAAAATGATAAACAGTAAAGGGACTTTCTGTAGTGATAGGTATATACTATGACTTAGCCTGGTGAATTGGCAGATTTAATTATAGTGTCTCATGGTCAGAATAATGGTTGAAAGGCTGCGTCCTTACTGATGTGGTGACCAGAGCAATTAAAATTTCCTTAGGTGCTATCTTGTGTGACTACTTGAAGTGATCTTTTAAATGGAAGAGTTTTCAAGTACATTCATGTCAGTATTGTACAGATAATTATTTGTGTCGACTCTGAGGATTAAAAGAAAAAGCAAACTCAGCAGTGCTAGATATTTTTAGTTGGACCAGTATATTTTGATATGCAAAACAATGTGTACGGCATTTCGTTTGTAAAAACTTACATTGAAAGAGAGAGAAGCAGAATCTTATTTACTGTTGAAATTTGGTGCCAACAAACCAAGATAATTTAATTAGCAGTGCATATAGTATATCTTGACAGCTCTGGTTTGGGAAAATTATAATATGAATATTAACAATCAAAGAGTCTCTGAAAGTATTAATGCCATGGTGATGAGATTAGTGAATTGGCCAATACTGTGGCAGAAAGCTGGATTCCAAGGGAATTATCCTTGAATGATACCAGTTGGTGCAATTAAAAGCCACAATTCAGTTGCCATATGGAAAGTGTTAGTCATCCTTGCATGGTTTCAAAGCAATATGCCGGAGGTTAAATTGACATATGAAGAAAAGCATAAATTAAATATTTTGTGTTATGAAATTTAAAGTTGACTTTGCTTGAGCCATATGGAGGAGGTGGATGGAAGACAGTCTGTATTTCATCAGGGCTTGTTTTATAGGTGTTCCAGATTTAATGTGGTGCACTTTTAATTTGGCATGTTGATTGGAAAGTTGAATGGCCCATGAAGTTTCTCTAAACAGTCTCATTAAAGTAACAGTTTTTGATCTCTAACAACCCTCTTTCTCCCACCTCCTCTAAAGTGGAGTTTCTTAAGTTGATGTTTGTAAGAAGGAAGCATATTCTGTGTTATAGCAGGGTGATGTCCTCATCTAAGTGATACAAGCTATGTCACTTGGGTTATTGATAGTCCCTCTTGGCTTTGTGTAACCTTAATGCAGCAGAATGAGGTCTTGGTTGTGGAGTACGTTTTCTTCTGTAAACTGGGATGAAAAGTAACAACACAGTGTTATAGTCTATAATGACTTAAATGTAAATAATGTAGTCCAGACTTTACGCTTAAACTTTGGTTATAACAGAAATGAGAAATTTGTAGCACTTGACTGCTGACATATGGGAATGTTCTTACAGCAGCATTCATTAACAGAAGGGCTTTTCTGTAGGTTTTGTGAGATCTGTAATGAGACCCAGGAGGAGCTTGGTAAGTGGCTATTTTCTAGGCACCCTTCAGAAGAAGATCGTAGTTGACTTTTATGGTTTCTTTTGAATTTGGTTATGAAAAGAGCAAAGAGAAGTCTCTTGAGTATTGAAACTTTGTAAGAGTTTTTCCAAAGTCGGGGAAATAATTGTTCAGTGATGATATTTAAATCAAAATGGATCATTGCTCCCTGTGCTGCAGCTGTCGGCCTTTACAGAAATCCTTATGGGTGAATCTTGCTTTGTGAATGTCACAACCTGATTGGAAAGTAACTGATAGATGTTGAAATGTACAAAACACAAAGTTATTTTTTGTAACTAAACTATTTTTGTAGTTAATATACTAGTTATTTGGAATGCTGGGGATTTTTCAGACTATGTGGTATTTATAGATATCTTTTAATGGAAAATGAGGTGTAGTTTTAGTTCAAAAATTAACGTGGAGAAATGGTCAAATAGACTTTCTCTGTGAATTTATTTAGTCATCTCTGCCAGCACTGGCAGCAAAACTAAGCTTGTATTTACTCCTACAGAATAACTACAGCAATGGGAGATTGAGTTGGACTGTATTCCATTCAAGAATTATTAACCGAGTTCCAAATGCAGAATCTTCATTGTGTCTGATTTCTGAGCCAGCAAAGTGTTTGTGTTGGAATATGTCATGACATTTGTCTTACAGTGGTGCAACGCCAGCGGTGTTAGCTGTGGTGAAAGGACCATGCTGGCTCAGATAGTTTTACTATTGCGTAATCTAAGAGAGAGGGAAATTACTTTGTGTAGGTTCAACTGCTGCTGTCCTGGGCTCTCTGGAAGTGGTACAGCTGCACGGTATATTTGATTTTTGTACACATCTGGATCTATTGTCATCAGAGCAATATAGCATACATTTTGTCTTGTGATTTGCAGAATAGTGGTGACACTTCTGAACACGTGAGACCTCCTTTTTTGAGATGGAAAGTCCTATATAGTTGCACATCTTGCAAATATATTACTGTCACATAACCACATGTCCATTGTTTAAGGACCAGTCCATTGGCTTGCTGTGAAAGTTTGCATTCCAGAGGCTTACATCTGTGAGTAAGTGTTCAGACAGTTCTTAATGCCTGTATGTGCATTGTTCATGACCAGATATGTGCCCATCATATGTGGGAAATACTTTTGTTACAGTCAATGGAACCTACTCATTTAAAGAGGGGAATGATGATGTTTCTTGTTGGGAGGTTCCCTATCAGCTGTGAAATGGAATACCACTGCTTTTGTTGGTGCGTGTTGTGGAGGCAGGGAATTAATGCAGCCGAATCAGGAATGTATAGGAAGATAGAGTTATTTTATTTTCCCCAAAACCCGCCCCCAAAACTATATGCAGAAATTAATTTAGTTTTAATTAGCAGATTCAGACAGATTGAGAAGATCTACAAGGATACCATAGGTGAATTCGACTATTTTGGAAGTCAGAAGTTGGAAAAGGCTAAGCTACTAAATATAGCATTCCCCACTATTAATCAGGCTGAGCCAAAAGTTTACTCACAGGTGAGTCAGGCTGGCTGAGAGCAAGGGCAGTCCAGATGCTTGTCCCCTGGCTCTCTTTCAAAAGCCTGCTGAGGATCGTTAAGGCCTACCAAGCCTGCATAAAGGGGGTGCTTATGATGGGAAGCCTTCCAAAGCAGGGACGGTCCTGTCCCTCAGGAGCTTGTCCTTCGGAGCGCCAGGGGACTTTCTGCAGGAATTATCCAGTCTGGGGAGAACTCTAAGGCGGGAACCCCAAGGCAGGAAGTACCCCAATATTTATGCTCTTCCTAGACAAAGAGCCCAGTTACCCCTGCCTAGCCATGAAGACCACAACCAATCCCCAGCCTGATTTGTGATTCCAGCACGGACATTGGCAGAGGGCACCTCTCATGCCGGAAGGGCCCTTTGCTCCCCACTCTTCATGCCTGCAGGGCAGGGGGGGAACAGGTTTTTTGCACCTTTCCTCTCTCATTCAAACCACAGAGAGAGAGAGGAATTTTGGGCTATACAGGACTCCAGAACAGTGTGGCCTGTTGTATCTTATAGGGCAGTAAATGATACTATTTTAGTCTATACAACTTTTGGTGGAATCATTTTTTTTACTGTCAGAAACTGAAACACCATCAGTGCCTGAGAACTCAGTGGCCAAGAAGAGGCTTGTGGAAGTACACCTAAAAGATTCTTCCACACTAACCCTCAGGAGGGATAACAGGAGACCCTGTGGTTCCTAGGTTCAAACCAAGGTTCCTGCCAAATATACACAAGGAGTTGTTCTTTACATCTGAAGCTGTTGTTAATAAAATATAGTGACTGTGAAAAAGACTTGTCAGTCAAGCAGCTTTTCTGCTTTTTGTCAAAGCTCTAATAGTTTGATAATTTTCTCCAGTAACCCTTCTCAGTCTGAAAATTCACTGGAACTCTGAAATCCATCAAGTTGTCTATGAAAGGATGTCTTATTTATATCTTGAAACATGCCATCTGCCAGTCTTGCTTTTGATTTCAGACAATTGGCTTTAAATGCACGCTCAGTGGCATTAGTTGTTTACATTGTTTGCAGTGAGAGTCTTTTCTTAAAATGTAGGAGAAGATTGCTTGCATTTGAACAAAATTCACAGCAGAGAACTTCTGAAGTGCCTGGAATTTTCACCTATATGATCTTGGACTAGCAAACTAGCAAGCAGGGTATGTTGCCTTAGCACAGGATTGGCATGTGGTCAGAACAGTCTCTGCACTGTCCATCCGGAGAAATACTTTGTGTTTTGTGATTAGGGTGGAATTTAATGCATTTGGGGGCATTACTGTGGCAGCTTTAAAGGGATTAAGTATATTGAGGTTACTATTAAAGTATAACATTGTGATTTAAAATCTGTAAAAGAAAATCATGCATGGGTGTTTGATCTTGGGGTGCAGCCACACATGCTGTGAGGCATAAAATAAGGGGGTAGACTCAGTAGGGAAGTGACAGAACAAAGTACTGTCTTGCAGGAGAAATGGGATTTGGGAGCAGCTTCAAATCTTTTGATCCATACTCTGAGCGAATGATGAGTGGTACAGAGGTGACAGATTTGTCTTAGGGGGGAAGGAGAATGGTGGGTAGTGTGTTGCATTGCCCTCGGAGATAGTTTGCTGTCTGATTCCCCAAAGGGTTGGTAGTGGTAGGTAAGGACTAAGCTGCTTTTTGCCTTATCGTTAAAAGGCTTTTGTAATTCCAGGACAGTGAGTTTCAGGAGAGTGAGGTAAAGAAGGTAGTTACTGTAAAGCTAAGCCTTATGCCTTAAATGCATATAAAGAACAAATGCATGTTTGGGGGAGTGGGAATTTTGTCTGGGCATAGAGTGTCTCAGTCCTGAGCTCACAGAATAACAAGCAGTCTCTGTATTGCATAAGATGCTGCGGTTAAGCCTGTGTCAGTGTTTCTGTAATAAACTACTCTTTTTTGAAACAATAAATAATAATTTTGCTTGTGAACTTTCCAAATCTCTCCCTGTTCACATAGCGTACGTGTGTATAAACTACAGACACTCATTCCCTTATAAAGAGAGAACATCACAGTCTAGCAAACAGAGTATCTGTCATTCCAGCTGAGCAAAGGTCTAAGGCAATAGCCCAAAATATCCTGGAAGAAACTCTAAAAAGCATTGAAGAAATCAATCGTCTGATCCTAGAGGAAGGTCTTTGATGTAATCCTGGTAAGTTTATACTGGGAGCTTGCCTATTTCTTTATGGTCAGCCCTAGACTTTCTATATGAAAACTAGATCAAATAATTTCATATGCTCCTGCTTTAAAAAAAAGATGGTTGATAGTTTCTAAAGCATACACACTGTTTAAATGTAGATTGTGGCTTTTAGCTGAAGCCCAGGTGGGGAGGAAAGGCTTTTCAAAACAAGTACTTACAGGAAAATAAATAATACTTTGATATTTTTCCCATGGAAAAACTGTGCCTCATTTAACCATCCTGAATATCTAGTTTTATTTTGAGGATAAACTTCATAGGTTATCTCAGTTAAAACCATTTTTATTTATGCAAAGGTTATGTGCAAGATCTTGTTCCTGATGTGGATGTGTACGTAAAAGGAGCTGTACATAAATTTCTTTTAAAGGTACATTTGTAATTAAGTCAGTGCAGTTAAGTGAGTCTGGTTTTATAATCTTGAAAAATTCTGCAGTGTTTCTCTGTTACGTTTTGATGTGACAGCCCTGCTGCAACAGAAAGGAAACTTCTTGTTGCTTTCAGTGGTTTTGTATCAAGTTCTCTGCCACGTCGGTGGAAGGCAAGGGAATGTTCAAGTGGTGAGACTAACAGTCACTTTTCTAGCAGCTTGCTGGTGGGATGGCAGTGTATTTTCCCCTGCAGATGCAGTCTATCTGATCATTTCATGACAGGTTCACAAAAGTTGTTCCCAGTTTCACTGCCACTTAAATTCTCATTTGTAATTAGCGATGTAGTTTTGCAGATAGGTTTAAAAACACGTGTTTTGAGAGAGGTTATTCCCATGGCACTGGTTAGTACCCTTTAAAACACCACATTTTTATTGTATGAATGTGTTTTTTATCTCATTAGGTTGGTTTGTTAAAAGTGTTGCACCATGGTCTCTTTTTTTCTCTCCCTCCTCCCCACCTTCTCTAAGGCTGTTTGTAATCATTTATTTATGACCAATAGGAAGCACAGAAAATCTTTAACTCTGGACTAATGCACAGCATAAAGAAGTAAATGAAATCTCTTCCTGCCTAAGCTGTTTTACAAGGCTTTTCTTTGAAAGGCAGAAGCTCTTGGACTAAACTGTGGTTTAGTGGAAACTGTGGAAAGGAAGTCTTGTATTCACTGATGGTACATAGACTTCATTGAAATCTGGTCATGAGCCTCACCAGGACACTCTTTTCCAGATGTGCTGTTTGATTTCCATTTTCAATATGCAATTCAAGAGGAAAAAAAATATGAGAGTTGTGAGATGAAAGTCAAAAGTAAGGTGCATCGAAGTAGCTCTGTGTTCTTGGACACTTACTGTTATCCAGGAGGCACTACCTAGACTGCAGCATGCAGGTGTTGCCTATGCTTAGTCAGTGAACATACATGTGCTGTTGAAACAAACCTCTGCTAAAACAATTTATCCTTAACCTATGGCCACTTCTGACTTTTCCTATTTTGGGAAGACAGGAACTGAAGCTAGTGCAGTGGGAAGCCCCCTAGATTTGCCAGTAAATTAATAACAGACAATGGATAGCATCCTCTATGAGTAGCAAAAAGACTGTGAGGGCCCTTGTTAGTTCTGCAACAGTAATCTGGACTTCCTTTCTGATGGCAACACCTCCTCAAAAAATGGACAGAATTTCATCACCAGTGGAGAAAGTATGAAAGCTTGTTGAGTACCTAACAGGATGGTTAGATGAGGAAAATGCTAAGGTCACGCCTTAAGGGGTATGTTTTGAGCAAGGAAAGAATCCTGGCTTCCTGTACAGCCAGAGTGTTGCCTAGTAGCAGCAGGAGCCCTATCCAAAGTCAGGGTGAGGCTTCATACTTCCATACCCTCAACAGACATGGGCTCTACTCAAAGTCTGTTGTTACTGCTTTTCAGTTCCAATAGCCAGTAGTATCAGGAATGGATTGCTAGTTGTTCTTTCAGTTAGAAATACGTACAAAAATGCACAAGGACTCTCTTCTGAGAGAGATGTCAGACTAAGGGTACAGTTGGCTTTAAATTGTGTTGGCATATCTTAATGATGCCAGCATGCTGGGTGCTAATAGCTGATGGCAGAACTGGGCAGAGGGAAGTAACTCAGCTGAAAAAGGAATCTTCTGATGCTCAGTCTCATCTATCTGTAAATGTGGAAAATCAAGTGCGTGCTACCTAGACTTACCCATCTGAAGCCAAGAATCTTTCTTTTCATGATGACAGTGACAGTATTTTGTCATACCTGGTTGCTTGCCAAACTGTATTGTAAGCCTTGTGCAATGCTGGTTTGCAGTGGCTCTTGTTGTAGGGTGGTGCCTTCCTTCTGTGTCAGTGCTGCCTTGTTCAGGTGAAGCACCTTTCCTTCTATTGACTTGAGTTATGCTCACAGGAGGCTTTACCCAAACTTCACATGCTTGTTGGAACCACCTGCCCGTGTTGTACAGAGGGTGAAATGGAACAGCTTTTGACTGCATGCTATTGATAGGACAGGTTTTGGAGTGAGTGATCTTTGTGGACTATAAAGGGTTACGCTGTTGAAGCTGCACAGGCGCCAATCCACTGGCACGCCACAGGTGATCTCGGAGTGAATGTTGTTTAAAGCGCCTGTCCCACGGTTCCACAAATGTGCTCTGACCAGAGGATGTTTTTCTAACTTCAAAGGGCTTCTCGGCCTGGCTCGGTGCCTCACAGACTGAGTCCGCAATTCCTCTCTGCTCGTGATGTGTTCTGACCGTGTGTGATTTTTTTGGTATGTGATACTTTCTTAAAGCAGCATTGACCTGTGTTCGACTGAAACTTGCTCTTAAGCTTGTAAACACAAACTTGTCGTGTGGGCAGTTTTCATCTTAAAATGATGTGTGTATTTTTTTTAAGAGCAAGAATAGACATCAAAAGGAGGAGTAATTTATAGGAAAACAAGCAAAACAAAAAGAAAGAAACTTGCAGCAGCCTTTTGAGTTGCACCGTCCAAAGACTTTTCCTTGAAGATCAAAGTGTTGGCCCTTTTCTGGCTGTAAGGAGAAGAGCGTGTTTCCACCTCAGCACTGCTGGTGTAACAGTAGGTCATTTTGTCTCAAATGTGCCTCTGCACAAGAGATGTGCAAAGGGGGAGAGTGAGGCGAAAGAAATAGAAAGTGGAGAGAACCTAGGACACTTCTCTGTGACCTGATTTTGTTTCCTTTTTAGTTGCCTCCCTCTTTAGCAATGTTATATTAAAATAAACTTCTAGGAACACATTTGTATGTTTTTTGAATATTCAAGGTTTCCTATTCTTCTGTAGTACTTCATAGTGTATTTCCTGAAGGGCATTATTTTCAGGTTAATACAAAATATGCTTGTGTTTTAATGATGGGAATTACAGATTGACTGAGTCTTTGTGGGCTGAATTCTTTTGCCCACAAAGTCCATTAACCCTCCATTAACCCTACTGAGAGCAGGATTAGTCTCTGAAATACCTCCTGAGGTATACGGAGCTACATTAGCTATGGTTGTAGATCTGTGAGGATCTCATGTTCCACTAAGGAAAGTGCATTGATGTGCACTGTTTTTTGCAATGTTGTTTCATTCATTAAGTCTAGAAGAAGTAGGCTAGTTTGAGGTTTTGAAATAATAACTTTTTCTTTGCTTTATTACTATTATGGATGGTTTTGAGTGTATTAAAAAAACCCAAACCAACAGCAAACTAAAGCCTTTCTTCGAGGAAACAATACCTTACAAACTAGACCGTATTACTTTGTTTGCTGAGTAATTGAAAAGGATTATCTGCTGTTGGGATAAAACATCACACTGTGAATGGCCTGTCACAAAGAGTAGACCTCAGCTGTGCAATGAAGTTTTGCTCCTCATGACTAATAGTACTGCAGTCAACCACTTAATTAATCCAGCTCATGGATTCAGCTTCATCCCAAGATCCTTATACAGGTGACATCCTGGATAAGTTAGTGATGGTTAGAACCTAGGTGCTGACTGCAAGCAACCTGTGCTACCCTGCCATCCCTTGGTTATCAGTGGGAACCATCCCACCACGTTTATTTTGTCTAGTTTTGAAGCAGATGGTCAGGATGAATTCTTACTTTCAAAGTCACAGCTGCTGCTATGAAACTGTTTAAGAAGGGCTTTGGTTTCTTAACATAAAATAACCTAGCTGCTGGTTGGTATTAGAGCATCATTATTCTGGGAAATGCAGTCTTCATTTAAAACATGATGTGTATGGAAGTTGAAAGTTTATACCTCACGATTCTAAGGGAAGAAGCTGAAAAAGTTTTGTGTTTAACTGGTGATTAAGCATTCTTCAAGGACTTGAAGAAATGGAATCTGAAGGTAGTATTAAGAATTAATAGCAACATTAGAAACTTGTTTGCTGTTATTAAATAGGGTTTTTTTGGGGGGGATGGGATTTTAGGGCAACCATAGTTTAAGGTTTTTTTTCTTTTACCTGGATAGCTTTGTGACACTTACTTCCACAATGTAACATCTTTATCATGAAATTAATTATAAAGACCAAGTGGACTTTATCCCATCAGAGTGATGATGTTGTGATTAAGTAGGAGGAAATGTTCCATTGTATTTCCTTCTTTGTAAAATTTTATTCTGAAATGAGCCTCCTTGGGTGACTTTTTCAATAGCATCAGCAACAGTGTCAGCAAGAATGGTGAATTGTGTCACTAAAAATATAAAGAGAATTCATGAAGGTGTTTGTGTTAAGCATAGTATTATTTTATATATAAAAAAAGGATTCTATTCACTGTGGGATTTTTTTCTTCTTTCATATTCCTTGCCACCTTATGATATAATGTTTTTTTGCCTACTTTCAAAATTTCATAGATACATATTTATAATAAATATATGTCATGTAAACCTTTCTCTAGTGTAAGAGAAAGTACATTTTAAGCAAGATACACAACATGGGGTTTTCTGGGCCTTCAGTCTCATATGATCCTGCCTCACAATAAATATTTCAAACAGGAAAGAGCAAAATGCAATCCTCTCAGATTGGGTGAAAATGTGCTCTTAAAGAAGATGGGCTGGTTAGAGGAGGACTGAAAAAAGCCAGAAGGCAGAGAATGTGTTTCTTCATCTTATACAGACAGGTTTGGTAATGGATGGAAAGGGCAAAATCGGGATTAATTAGGTACTGGGGGCAGTGAATATAGGATTTGCATGTGTAGGGTGTAATTGTTGACTTGATTGTTAAGGAAAGGGAGTGATAATGGGCGTATCAGAAGTACAGGCAGTACAGATAGGACATTGTGACATACACATAATCCTTTTTGCTTCAATTGTCAAAATGTTTTGTTGCTTTCTTATCTTGTGATAGTAGTTGCTAGTACCTCTCCTGTCTGTTGGAAGCTGCCTATTCTAGTGCAGTACTTGGATTTATCCATTAACAAGTGGTGCTGGACCATATTTTATATATAGGTATATATGGCAGAAGATCCCTACTAAGGTAAAGCTCTGTGCTTCAGACACTGGTTTATCATGCAGTCCTTGCATCTCTGTAAGAGACTTTGTCTTTGCTGATGGATCCCCTTGGATCTCTGCTTTGTGGTTGGGATTTTCATGGGTGGAGTGTCAGCTCTGTTGTGCTTAAGGACATAGAGTATTAGGTTAAATAGAGCTTTCTTAAACACTCATCACAAAGTAGGTAGTCTTTGAAGTCATCTGAGATTAGAAGACTGGTGTATGGGCACGGATAGTGTTGGGAGGTGTTTGTTGTGTGGGTAGTCTGAGATGGATAACCACTGCTGTAGTGTTACCTAATCTCTGAAACTGTGAATTTATGGCTTGCGAATGAGGTACAAGAGCCAGGTAGTCTTAGTCTAGACCCCAACATTAGTGGTCTAACCTTTCTCAAATTGATCTGATACAAATCCTCACAGAGACCCAAGACAGCTAAATGCTTGCCACTCATTTAGTCCTGTTTGTCTTCCTCTGAAATTACCATTTTATACCTACGCTGTTGAGGTAGGCAGAGAACTATTTAAAGTTCATTAATAACTTCAGTGACAGCTGTACACTTAACTTATTGCTATGGTTTTTATGAATAAGCCAGGTATTTAGTAGTTACTTCCCTGAGAAAAGTAAGAAAAACAAGAATTAAAAAAGCATGAATTCCAAGGGGAATTCAAACTTGTTAATCTCCCTTTGCAAAAAAACCCAGCCTCTTACGTTGTCTTTTCTTTTGCTCTAAAGTAATCTTCCTAAAATCCTATTGGAATGGAGCATTTCTTGAACCATCTGTCCCTTGTCACAATCTAGTGGCCCAGGAAGCCTAATTCTAAAAAGTCTGTATTAAGTAAAGCAGTTTTAACATATGGGAAAAAAAAAAGATATTTTGCCTCCCATTCATCCAAACAAGATTTTGGGCAAAGTTAGAAGCTGATGGAAGGAACAAGTCGTCAATATATATTTATGTGATGCATGAATATATTAAATAGTACTGGTCCTAGGATGAAACCCATGAGGGACTCCAGTAGATACAGGCATCCAGCTGGATTCCATCACATTGACCAAAACTCTGACTTCTTTCCTTCAACCATTTCACCATCCACTCCACACTTTCTCGGTTTTGCTGCTAGGATGCTGTGGGAGGTGCTGTCAGATAGATTCCTTAGGTCAAGATAAATCACATCCACTGTACTACCATCATCTATCCATCTGGTTATGTCCTTATAAAAAGATATCAAGTTGGTTAAACCTGACTTTCATCTGGGAAAATCTTGCTGACTGTTCCCAGTGACCTTTTATTGCTTGATATGCTTAAAGACATCGCAGAATAAATTGCTCCATTGTCTTGCCATGGATGGAGGTGAGGCTGACCAGTCCATAGTTACCCAGGTCCTCCTTCTTGCTGTTTTTGAGGGCTGGAGTGACATTTATCTTGCTCTAGTTCTCAGGCAACTCTCCTGTTCCCCATGACTTAAAGATGATGGAGAGTGGCCTAGCATTGACTTCCACAGCCTTACCAGCTGTGGGTGCATCCAACCCAGGATTTATATTGCTTCACTGATCCCTAACCCAGACCTCATCAACCAAGGTGAACTCCTCCTTTATCTTGACTTACTCTGGGGTTCCTGAGGGCAGTCTCCTGTAGTAAATATATATAGAGAGAAGGCACACAGTGGCTCTGTCTTGTTTTTATCCTCTGTCACAAGGGCATCTACCTCATTCAGCAGTGGGCCTCATTGCCTCTAGTACTAGTTTTGTCTGCAGTGTAGGTGGAGATGCCCTTTCTTGAAAGGCTGACCTCTCTTGAAAGGTTGAATTCCAAGGAGACATTAACTTTCCTAGTTTCCTCCCTACATACTCTGACAGCAGTCTTATATTCATCCCAAGTGGCCAGCCTCTCCTTCCATGATCTGTAAACTCCCTTCTTTCACCAGAGTTTGCCCAGCAGTTCCCTGTTTAACCACGCAAGTGTTCTGGCTCCCTTTCTCGATTTCCTACCTATTAGGATGCTCTGATTTTGAGCTTGAAAAAAGTGGTCCTTGAATGTTGCCCAACTATCTTGGGCCCCTTTATATTCTAGTTCCCTGTTCAATGGATTTCTCCTAGCAACTGCTTGAACAGACCTAAGTTGGCCCTGCTGAAGTCCAGGGTTGTGATTCTGTTTAGTAGTCTGTTCCTACCGCACAAGATCCTGAACTCCAGCATCTTATGCGCACTGCAGCCAGGGCTGCCCTCACCCTTCACCATTTCAAACATGAATGATGAGTAGGATGAGTAGAATGACAGACTTTTGCCACTGCTCCTAGATGAAGTGGGCTACACAGACACAACTAAGGGAAAATTTGTTAAAAATTCCACTGAAGATGAACACTGATGCATTAGCTAGACTTGAGGGTTTGCAGCGAGGTGAGCTTTTTTTGTGGTGTTTACTTGAATAATGAAATTACGTCTCTTGAATGTAGAGCAGCAGAGTTGGTATATGAGTGAAATGCATGTCAAAATGTTTACAATGAACTGAAGTGGAGTCGTGTGTCAAAGCAGAAGGCTTTTGTTTGTACTGACTTTGTAATGGAGAGCCTTATAATGAGGGTGAACTATGCCTCCTGATTTGGTGGGCCTTTGTCCAAATTAGAGCGCAAAGTTGAGCAGGTTTACAGGTTAATTAACACCTCTTCCCTCCTCCTTGTGGTCCTGGCAGTGATGTATTACCCATGGTCAGGTTTAGAAGTGGTGACTGATCCTTAGGGATGGATACTTCCAAACTTTATAACTGTGGTCGTTGAATTCTCTGCTACAAACGTCATTTGTTTGGTTAAACAATAGAGAGCACAGCTAAATGTGTGGTGCTGAAGAGGCATTTATTGTCCTGTTAGCCTGGCAGCAGCAGCAGCACACCCCTACATCTGTGTGAGTGCAGCCAGGCACATCCCAGCCTGCAGCTTCCCTATTCCCCCTTTCATATAAGTATGAAGAGAATTCAGACAAATTCTGCCTGTCTAAAAAGGATTTAATGGAATCTCAAAACCCATTATTATGTGCTTAAGGATGATTTCTCTGAATATGGAATTGTAAGGTTAGTTTTAATCTAGCAGCTCAGTGTTTTTGGAGAGGTTGGTTGGGCTGGCTGGAATCCTTGTACTTTAGTCTGAATGTTGGATGTGGACATTTGGTTTTTTTCATCTCCCTTTGGAAGCTTCAAGTCATCTTTGTCACCTATTGCCCACAGTTGTGCTATGCTTTCTTTCACTCCCAGTTCCTCAGGTTTCAATGTGTCGGATACTTGTATTTTAACAGCTATTGCCTTTGCATTAGCTTGATTTAAATGCTACGTTGTTCAGAAACTACTTATTTATGGAGATACAAAGGCACGTTGCGGTCTAACTAGCGGAGTGCACCTCTGAGTGTGGAACACAATCCTTTTGCCATCTTGCATTAGCTGGCACCTGTACTGTAACATTTGAGGCAGGTATGAATTACACCTACTGCCTAACCATACCTTACCTGCTGTAAAGATTGCTAACAAACCCCCACGAGTAGCATATGGGGTTTTTTGAGCTTAAAGAATTTGTCCTCGCATCTCCTGTGAGTGAAAAGGTGATAGAACACAGTTTAGCTCAAAAGCCAGTCATTTCAGGAAAAGGACAGTACAGAGGCAGTGCTTGCTGCCTTCCTTGAGGCAGCAAGAAAAATGGAAAGGGGACTGTGATTCAGTGGATCATAATCATCTCTCAGCTCCAGGGGCAGTGCAGCTTTCAGCTGCAGCCTTTCTCCCATGGATTATAATACAGCCCACTATGCTGAAGCAGAAAAGTAGTAAATGCATCCTCAGGAGCTGCTTTATGTTGTCTAGAAATGAAGAATTCCTCTATAAGAATGTAATGCTTTTTATCCTACTTCCCAATTCCCATGCTTCAGCAGCATATTTATCTTTTCTGCTTTCATGCTGTGAAGAGAGGAAGGCCAAGAAACATGTATAAAGGACCTGCTTTACAGCCAGTGATATGTGCAGTCCAGCATCCTATAAAGTTAACAGGGATTAAGGTGAATGGCCATGTGAACAAGGGAGGCTTCCCACCAGGAAGCATGTCTGGGTTTGTGTAGAAATACACAAGAAATACTATCTACCGACTTTGAATCAAAGACTTGGACAGCTAAAGCAAGCTAATTCCCAAAGATGTGCTATTGAACTAATTTCCCATGTATGGAACAAATGTTGTAACAGTTTTGAAAAGCATTTTTCCAGCCATTGTTAGGAGTTGGAGTGTGAGCTATGAAATTCTGATCTGGATTCAGACTTTCTCTGTATTTTTGGGTTTGGCTTGAGGTTGTCTATAGTTAGCAGGGTATAAATGTTAAAATTTCCCCCCATGGCTCTAGAACTGTGCTGTGCTGGTCGTTTAAGTCTTGCTTTTTTCAGTTCATCTTTGTTTCTACTGCAGTCAGACTTTCTTTTACTGGAAAAGTCTGAATGTTTTGGCAAATAAGGGCAATTTGACTAGACCTAGTAGAGCTGCAAATGTAAAGTGTTAATTGTCTATGAAAATAATGTTTCTTTCTCATAATTTCTCTCTAAGTAGAAGCTCTAGTTTATATATCCTTACAGAGAGAAAAGTGAATATCCTATAATGTTATTATTTTAGGAAAGCTTGTATTTTTTTCCTTTTCTTTTCCAACTTTGGTACTTTGTTATATTTAGTTACTTGATACAGGAGAAAAGGTTTAGACTGAGCAATGAATATCTTTGGTGTTGGAGAACTTTAAGTGAGAAGGATGAGCACTTAATTCTTGTTTGATGTACTTTGAATAGTTTTTAAGAGCAACTGTCACTTTGGGTAACAAAGCTGTCTGCTTGAATCTGTTAGGCTAGGTCTGCCTGGGCAGTGTGTTTTATACAGAGTGAGAGGTTAGGGCTCTCTTTCTTGTCAGAAGATAGAATTTTTGAATTTCAATGAGACATGATTACCCAAATATGAAGAGAACTTACAAGCTAGGTATTGAACATGCTTTTTCCAGGGCTGTCACCCATTGTATCTGTAGCCTGATGTGTGGCACTTAAGGTAGTTTCAGACTGGCTTCAGCGTGAGCAAAGGCTGGTAATGTGCAAACATGTGGTGACAGTCCTGAGATGGTGGCACAAGCCCACCAGACACTGCATGCTGTCTGTTTTCCAAGGGGAATTTAGTGCTGACTTCTGTCGTTAGACTCTGGCAGTCATAATTGTGTAAGAGAGAATACTACTGAAATGGGTACGCAGGCATTCTCAAATGCTTGGCTCTTAGTCATAAAACTTAATCTATTTACATATTTCTTGTACCACTGTACAAACAAACCAGTGGGCAGAGTCCTGAAACCATTTTCTCAGGCAAAGTTCCAGCTGATATCAGAGAGGTCATAATTGAAAATAATTGCTTGTTTAGAAGCATTTGAATGTGACCTTTAGAAAAATCCTCTTTCCTTTTGCTGACTTTTTGAGCCCCTCATTAGGGAGTTATTGAAAATCAGTAGGAAATTTCAATGAGTTCAGGCTGCAACCCTAGCTGAGTTGTAACTTGCTGTTCTTTTTGGAGCACTGCAGGGAACATAATTTCTTCTGAAACTAGCACAGATCCACAATATTATTACTTCTCCCTGTTTCTCATTCCTCATTGAATTTGCAAGTACTCCTCTGTTAGCCTTCTTAGATCTGTGGTAAAAAACGTGTGGTGAATTTATACATGTTTCATCGTAGATGCTGAGGCTGGTCCAAGTCTGGTAGTTTTGCTTGCATGTAGAGATCTTGCCACAAGCAGGATACGTGTTTCTCTGCTACCACTGCAATGTCCCATTGATCCCAGAAAAATCCCTCAAAAGTTTGAAGAAAGTCATAGGAGAGTCAAGGGTGGTTGAAGATGACTGAGAGAGCAAATTAGTTGCTTTTTGTTTACTTAGAGAAATGGATAAGAAATTAGTTGCTTTTTGTTTACTTAGAGAAATCGCTAAGCAGACTTCTTGTTATAGCCATAGAGTGAAAGAATAGTATCAGTAATTTATGTTCTTTTGTTGTGATAGGGTTTGTGCAGTGGCTGTTCTGAAATACCTACTGCAGTGAGTTTCCATGTGTGAATGTGGCAGCGAAGACTATCAAAGTAATGACTGAATGAGAGTTTGTTCTGTATTGTTTGAAGCTTTAAAAAAGCTTATTTATAAAAGTGAAGGAGTCTGATTATGAGTAGCTGCAGGAGAATTTAGGAAAGATTGGATGTGAAGAAATAGTAATAGAGGTCTTTTTGAATGAGGAATAATTCTTGGGAAATGATACAGGTTTTATTTTCCCTTAGAGTTGTTAAAGCTGCAGAGCTTACATCTCTGACTTTCTCAAGTATGTGATGGAAAATTTGGTCTTCAAAGTGTAGTCCATTTAATGTGATCCATTTCAGTTTCTTCTACTGTGAACAATCATGTGCGTCTGTGCCAACAAAATGGGGATTTATGGGATTTTTCTCCCTTTCAGTGAATCTCTTGTACATGATAGCATTCAACATAGTACTGTTACTTTAGGCTTTAGTAGATTATGCTGACAGCAGCAGCTGTAACTCAGCTCTGTCCCTTATGGAGAGTAATGATCCTTGAAATAATAAATGTATTGGTAATGACAAACTTGCAAGTTGTTTTCAATTCATAAATAGAATTGTTTGTGCCAACATCTAGCCCTTCTATTTTCAATGATAGAAGTACTAGAGCAGTAAGATTTCAGTATCTCAAAGGAGCTATTGGAGAGAAAGGATCCCTTGGTGAAGAATATATGTGTTTGGAAGGGCAGGAAGAGGGTGATGACAAGTCATTTTGCAATATCACATGCACTTATGGCTTATGTGGAGTACTGGAAAGAGCTTGAAGATTTTAACACATCTGAGCATTGTTGACTCTTATTCTGGTCACCATCATTCAGTAGGCAGAAAACAGCTCAGCAGGCGCAGTGACCAAAACTTTGGCTCATGTGGGTGGGCATTGTTTAGGGGCGAACCAGTAACTGATTTTTAAGTTTGTTACAGTATAGACCTAGCAGTATATTAATCGTGACATTAAGAGGGAACATATGTATAGACATGACTTCACAGAGTTGTCTTAAATTCTGCTCTTGCCGTATTTTAATTTCTAAGGCTTTTGAATCTCAGACAAGGTGCTATAGATGTAGTTATTAAATTCCACAGAAATATTTTTATTGGGTAAGACATTGCTTAATGATGTAGCTGCGAAACCCAAATTTGGAGACTAGCAAAAGGTTCTTTATCCATGCATTTAAGAGGAAAAATATTTTTAACACTCACTTATTGAGATAACTTGTTTTAAATTTACCTTCTTTTTCCTGAACGTGTGTGTGTTTAGTAACAGCCATGACAATGCAGGGCTTATTCTCTTTGCTACAGGATCATTGATAACTTTGTCATCAATAGTGTTATCATCAGTAACACACAAGTAGAAACACAGCTTTAGAAACCAGATGTTTGCGGAAGGCTTACTCAGCCAAGCATTCACAGGTCCGGGAGGTTCCCCCAGTGCATTGATGATAACTTCTCAATGCAAATGGTGGGTGAGTCAACTAGGAGAGGAATGCTGCTGGATGTTACACTCACTAATGAGGAGGATCTGGTTGAAGTGGTGAAGGTCAAGGGCAGCCTTGGCTGCAATGACTATGAGATGGTGGAGTTCAGCATCTTGTAGGAACAGAATACTAAGCAAGATCACAACCCTGGACTTCAGCAGGGCTAACTTTGGCCTGTTCAGGCAATTGCTAGAGGAAATCCCATGGGACAGGAAACTGGAAGGTGAAGTACCTTCAAACACCTTCAAGGCTGATAAGGGAGTTTGCTTGCAGTTTTGGGGCGGATGCTTTGGACAGACCAATAACTGGCTGTTCCATGGAGTTCTGTCTACATTCCCTTATACCCTGTGCTAAGTACAAAGTAATTTGAGGCATCTTAGGCCTTTATTTACCCCAGTGGAAGTGCTGACACAAGCTATTACCATGGAATGCCTGCCATTTAACTATACTATCAAATGGTGAGAAAGTAGCCTGAAGCACTTTGCTGAGGTTCATCCAGTAAAAATTCCTATCGTTTAGTTGTTTGTGTCACACACCATGATAGCAGAGCTGTATCAGATGGCAAAGTCCTGCAGTTCCTTGCTTGTAGCTGGAAAATAAGAGTTAGGTGTCAAGTTTAATTGGCGGTAATAACAATCTCTGTAGTTTAAACATACTAGAGATATATTCCATCAAGGAATTTATCAAGAGAAAGTCATGTATGTAGAATTCTCCTCTTCGTGTTTCTTTGAAAAGCACTTGTAGCAGCATTGGTACATGAAGTCCTTCGCCACAAAACAGGTGTATGCTGCTGCCCTGCCCTGCCAGGATTCCTTGGTCGTGGCTTGGAGAGCCAGAGCTTAGCCTGTGTGGGGAAACTGACAGTTGTATTGCAGACACCTACATAACAGGAAGTGCAATCACTATTTCATGTAGCATTCATTTAGACCTCTTATTGAAAGTCACTGTTTCCCTTTCTCATCTGCTGAGCCAGCTCATCCTCTAGAAGCATTTAAAAAAGATGTGAGTGAAGGGTAAGAGCATGAAATTTCCCAGCCCCTTTGCCTGTGTCGCATTCTCATACACTCTGTTTAAGCCTTCAGTTCACTGTTCACTCTTTAATTCTCAGGTGTTATTTGCCTTCAATTTCCATGCAAAATTCTTGGACACCAGAGATGATTCAGAAGGGGATGAAACTCTTGTCCTACAAGACACTTCCTGAAGTAGGCAAATGGTTTCCTTTCTTGTGAGGAGCAAGCAAGTGCTCTGTGTCCTAGAGAGCCAGCTTGGTTCTTTCCTCTTGACACACACACGAGTCAGAACACTTCTGCCAAGAGCTTTACTTGCACTTATGTTACCGGAAATGTCCCTGATAAGAAGTAGTTCTTGTTGAAGTCTCCTGAAGGCTTTTCTTTTCTTTTTTTTTCCTGTTTGCATGAGGACTGCTGACCTATTCATATCCTTTGTTGTTGTTGTTGTTACATAAAAATGTGAGTGAGGGTTTATCTTTGCCTTTGAGATGTATGGCATTAGCTCTGGAATTGCTTCCAAGTTTACAAAATGAGTCTGTGGTTTAGACCTCTCTGATACTCATTTTTTTGTTGTTGCAAAGTTGGGTCAGTTTTTTGTTGTCGTAATGGTTGGTGCACTTGGCAGCTTGCTTTTTAAATAATTAGGAGATAAAATTGGACTATACTTGAAATCCACAATGTCTGGTATTTTCTTGCTTTGCTTAGTGATGTTTTTAATCCCCCTTTCAACTTTGAAGACCAATGTAAGGCAGTTAAGAACTGAGGGTTGATAATTTTTTTTTGGTCATTTTTGAAACCTAGATCCAAGCCAGCTTCTCTTGCAATATTTCAGCCTCACCCTCCCAGGACGCTTTGAGATAAATCACTGTCCTTATAAAAAGAAGTAGGCCTTTTGTGGTGCTAGCATTGTAACATTAAATATTCATTTTAAATTGCAACAATTATATTGAAGTCCCCAATAAACTTCAGATTTTGAAGCTTTAAATATAAGTTCCTTGCCTAATTTCATTCTTCAGTAGCCAGTAAGGGTGTTTACTGCTCAGATACCATTGAAAGTGAGGTGGTAGGGAAAGTTTGTGGAAAAGCTGTGCCCTTCGCGGCCTGTGAAATGATGTGACAAACTGAAAGGCAGGCATGGAGATTTGGGAAGGTCTTCTCTTTTTGGTTTCCTTTCCTTGGTGCTTGGACACAATGCCATAGGAGTGCTCAGGAAGGAAGAAGAGCAAAAAAGCATTCTTCCCACAGAAGGAATCTCTGATTCATTAAATGTATATGTTTTTTTCTTTATTTAATGTATTTTTTACATAATTTTCAATCCGGTCATCTTGAGGAAAAGGATCTTCATATGTAATATTGTTTTTGACCTTCTAGGAGCTATTTTTTTCTAGTTCTGGTGTAGAAGTAATTTTCTGTATCACTAGAATCAAATTCTGAAAAAAAACAAGTAAAGTTGGCATAATTAACCATAATTAGGCAATATAGTCTGTATTCAGCAGAAGATTAACAAGGCAAAATTTATGACAGTGTGACTTGAGCTGTATCCTCTATGGCCTGTCTTACCAAAGGAGATGTGGTTTGGAATTAAGTAAGACAGACTGTGGTCACTGAAGTCCAGCTTATATGCAGATGTGTTTAATTTCATAGAAATCCTTGCCTTGACTTTACTGGGTTAACTTCTTTAGCCTAGTGTGAATCGTGTGAGGAAGGAGAACCAGAAGTCTCAGGTTCACAGCTGACTATGTAGCTGTAAGTGCCACTTCCAAGGGAACATTTTTTGTTAACAGTCTACCAGATATGCCACAGAAGGATAGTTGTGGCACCTGCTCTCGCTTCACATTCTCATAGGCATCTTCAAACAGAAAGCACAGAAATTCAGAGACTTTGAATTCACCCTGTTTCCTTTGTACTGATGGTCCCTCAAGTGAAGAATCTAACATGGCAGCATGGAACAACATAACCTTGCTCTTGTCTGAGCTGAGTCTGTTCTGAGGATAAATTGACTACTCAAACTGCTTTATTTCAAAGGGTCTAAATTCACTTTATTCTTTTTAAAGCTGATTTTCTGTAGAGATTGGGCCTCCCAGTTTTTTCCTCTGGGCAGCTCGTGGGTGGAGATACAGATGCATAGGCAACTGGCAAAGCAATTTTGTTCAGCTGCTAGTGGCCACAATTAAACGTGTCTAGATTAATTAGCTGATACATTTGTGGATGCAGTGTTTGGGGGAGAAAGTAACTGGGAATGTTGTAAGCCAACGATTAGGGCTTTTGCCTAAATATGAATAAGAAAGCATCCCTAGCTGGTATTTTCAGAGTAAGTTTGCTCCCTCTTTGTGCTTACTGTGCATGCATACACACAATTTGAAACTTCTGCTTTTACTGGTTTAAAAAAAAAAACACCATTAAAAAACACACAACAAACAACCCTGAAGTTTAAATGTAAAGTATATTTAAAATCAGGCTGTTTCCTTGTGGAATGGGACTTCTGGAGAGGAACACCCAAGTTTTAAACTTCTTCCTTCAGAATCTATGGAGGCCTCAGAAATGGTCTTTTTTTTTCCCCCTCTTATTTTTAATATGCCAGGATCCATTTCAGGAGGGTTTTTTTAAACATTATGGGGTTTTTTACATCATGTTTCACAACTTGATTTAATTCAGCTTCCATGCGCCTTGAATACAATAGTGACTTCTGAAACCAATATTTCTTTAGAGAGCAGTAAAGTTGTTTCTTCACAACACCAGTAAGTAGTTTTCTTGCCAAGAAGTATATAGTAAGATTTATTACACTCTCCATTGCCCTCCCCCAAGTAACCCAGATTTTAGCTTCAAGTAAAGCAAACATGTTCAAAAAGTACTTTTTAACTTCAGGCTAGGCGGATACAAAATAAAATCCTCCAGGGGTACATTACAACTAAAAGATTCACAAGCCTTCCAGGGGGTTTAACTTTTTAAGTAGGCATTTCACAAGTATTTGTTGCATAAACCATTATATGCTTCAGGCTGGGTTTCTTGCAGATTTTTTTGTTTTATTTAATACAGAAATAAATGTATTTTTCTGAAAAATAATATCTCATTTTTGCTTCTAAGTGATGTTCTGTGCATTAGAGCATGTATTTTCTTGATTTAGTATTTAATAGCAGATGTCTTTGACTGTCAGTTTAGTCTACTCAGTACCTTGAGTTGCTGCTGCAAATGGAAATGGGGATCATGCATTCCAATTACCTCCCTTCACTCATTTTTCTAAATTCACTGCTTTTGTCTACTGCAATTCCATCTTTGGCAGTTGGAAAAACAAGTTTTGGAGCCTGCAGAAGCAAATAACGCTCATCTGTATGTTGTCCTTGCTTGACTGAGTAGACCAGATGGAAACAAATGCCCTGTAAAACAGTATATCAGCAAGACGGCATAGGTAGCCTTGCAGTTTTAGGACATCTGGTGTTGCTTTCTGTGTCTTTCAGAGACTTCTCTCTAAGCCTGGAGAAGTTATGTTTCTGTATTTTACATGTTGTTCATCCTTCCCACAAAAATAGTCTGTCTTTGTTTAATTTCTAACTCCTGGGGCAGAGTCCCTCTGCTCCAGTACTGTAATGTGCAAACTGCTGTCTACGATTTCATTGGCACCTCCAAATGCTACTGAAATGCAAATGACAAATAAGAATATGAAGAATGGAAAACACAAGTAATATAAGGCAAAAAAAGTGTCCTTTAAAGATTGTAACAGGAAGCAATATAAGAAGTTTAATCCAACCTTGAGCCTTCCAGAAATGAATGAGCCGCTGTAACTCAAAGAGATTTTTGGAAGAGAAGCCCTTGAGTATTGCAGGCTACCAGGTGATAGGAAAATGTAGGAAAAGATGTCTTGATTGTCTTTTTTAGACAACTTGTGAGTTGAAAAGTTGCATTTAAATAAGAACGATGATCAGTTTGAAGTAGAAGTAGTAACAGAAATGCTTGTAAGAAGGGAAATGATGTGTCTGTCAGAATAGTGATATTCAAATTATCAGACATAAAGAATAAAATCAAAATACCAAAAGCATCAGAAAAACAGGAAAGGAATATAAATCCCAGAGAACTTCTTTCTTTCCAGATGTGAATCCCTGACACAAGAAAAAGGCAAGCCCTGATACCTGTAAAAGTGCCTTCTTTGAAAGAGGAGTAGAAACCAAAATACTGTATGCATCAAAAGTGAGAGTCATATAATAGAAATCCTTAGCTATTTGATAGAATGATAGAGTTCCTGGTGGACAGAGAAAGTCACCCTGTATTTCAAGATCTGAAGGTGGAGGGATAGCTGCTAGACATTACTAAGTGAAGCAGTGTTTGTCTTGAGACTTTAGTGTTGGAAAAGGTACCTGGTAACACAAGCTCTGGAAGAGGTCATTCTCTTCACTTCCATTTACCAGGACAGGATAGTTCTGTATGTGTTCAAGCCTTTGAAGCCTTGCTTTAAAGCCCTAGTTTGAAGCAAAAGAGGATGAAGCTTGCACTATGGTTTAAATCCTACTGCTCTGGCTGCAGAACGGCTAGTGGTATATTTTCTTACTGCCAAAGGACTTTGCTTATGCTTTGCTTCACACAGAAACTTGAAAACTATTCACGAGAGAGCAGATTTGCTGAATTGTTGATTCATTCTGCATCTTGCATGCTTTGTAAGTCATATTTTGCATAAAAGTAGATGGACGGTACAGTCATGGAGACATCACTAGTTAGTCTAGCTGGCACGGCAAACTGCTGCATTTATGCATGGCATAAATATGATTTACTTTGATGCTTGGAGAAGTAGGATGTTTTTTCCCCAGTGTGGGCTTGTGCTAGTTGGGGAAAGAAAAGGTGACAGCAGAAGGTTACCAGTCCATTTATGTAGTTAATTTTTAAGCAGAAGCGTGCTGCTTGTGATAAACTTCTTTTGTCATGTCCAAACTTCTGTACTCTCTTTTGCCTTTCCTGCATTGGAGGAGTTAATTATTTTAACAGAATTACACTCAATTATTTATCTTCAAGGAGATTTCTCTGTAATTTGTGTACATGTTTTGATGTCTATTGCAGATCTTCTTTGAGATTTTAGAGTTTTGACCCTGTCATACCAATTTGCATTCTCACATTTGGACCTGACAAATGACATCCATTTCTGTTGAGGTTATGGCTGATGCTGGTTTTCCATTCTGTGGGCCAAATAAAGTCCTTGCATCTGTATGTGCAGTTCTCATCAACTTCAATCATTTATATATTTCTAGTCCTTTTTTTTTCCTTTCCCAGACACTCATAATTTCAGCATGACAATAGTATACAAATGTTGCAACCTCCTGGTCTCCTGTGGCCTAAACAAAGTGAAAATGAGTCAAATTCTTTTCACATTTATACAAAGTGCCTCACTTTGGGAGTGAATGTGTGAAAAGGAAAAGATTTGTTTCAACATGCTTGAGATTTTGAGGTCTCATCCCTTCTCATACAGCTTGTGCAACTTTTGTAGTCTTAACTACATGAATGACAAAGTAAATTTGATTATTAGAAGTGCTGTTAGTCAAATAATATGCAGGAGTAAGATAGCTGGCAATAATGACTGGTATTGTTTCAAATCTGTCTCACTAAAAATTGCTGAAGTGAAATGTTAATTACGTGAATAAAACTACTAGAAGTCCTTTGAGGGCATCATTGTTACAGAACAGTTAATTTGCTGTTTACCTGGGCTGAAAAGAAATACTTGAATTTGAAAAAAGACATTCTCAGTAATTCAAGATGTCTTGCCTCATGGGTAGTAATACATCCTAATAACTAAGGACTGTTCTGTTGGTTAGATACACATCTCTGGTGTTTTGATGATCCTCTAAGAATTTTTTAAAGAGTTCTGCATAAAAATGGAGATTCAGAGCACAAGATCAGATTTTCTTGATCTCTGAGAAATTTGTTGGAAACTTAGCATGGAAAGAAGAAAAGAATCTTGGATATCTTTCTGGTGAGCATCTTGGTTTATGTGAATTATTTTCCAGAGCAGAACAAAGCCAGGATATATTTATAGCCATAGAGAGAGCTGCGACTCCTGATAGCTCACCAGCTCCTCTGTAGAGTACTTTTTTGGTTGGGGAAGTTCTAGAGAGTTGATGGATCTGACTTCAGACTGCACTATCTCTTCTTTGGGGCTAAAGAAGATTTGGAAGGGAGCCAGGGTGATGAACTTCATGAGTTTTCTTTGATCTCTTCTTGCCAGTATGATAGAAAGCATTTCTTTAGGACTGTAGAGCGACAGTCTGTCCTGTGGATGCAACTGAAACTCATTTTGGTGTTGCAGATCTTGCTAGTCTCTTTTCTACCTTTACTTAAAGGAGAAAGATTAACATCAGTTTGCTGCCCACGTATTCCCTTGAATAGGATGGACTGAAATGTGAATAGAGCTCTTAAATTCTGGCTGTTTGATTTCTATGGAGAGCCTGCATATCTCATTTTAACTTTTCTTCTTTTTTTTTTTTTCCTTTTCCATCAATTCTTCCATTTTTCAGTCATTTGAAAAAAGGAATGTAACTTGAAACTGGAAGCAAAAAATTTGCTTTGAGAGATCAAGAGCCTTCTAAGCGGCTTACTGGATCAGCAGTTGCAAAGTTATCATGAGGCCTGAACTCTTTCTATGGGTTTAACAGAAGCAGCAGAGTGCAGGAGCAAACATCACAACTCTGTATCCTCAAGGGAAGACTTAGTGCTTTACACATACAAGCAGAACTAAATACTGTACTTTGATGTACTTTTTTTACTTTTTATTAGGCTCAACCTGTTGGGAGTAAGTTTTTGAGCACTCCTGGTTAAGAGTTCCCTTGATGTTTTGTGAAGCCCATGTACATTATGTAAAACTGGAAAGGACACTTCTTATGGATGCTAACCATCCCAATAGCTATCAGCTGTGGATCTGCATCAGTGTGAGTTTCCTATGGTTCCATGTGTAAAACAATAGCCATCGTGTGACAGGATTACTGCAGTGTGTGGTATTTAGGAATTGCCTGGTACTCTTGCCATACTTGGTGAAAGCAGAATGGATACCCCATGTCCATTTTGCAGGGCTGGGCTGTTGTTCCATGTGTTGGATTAGAGTTGGGGTCTTTGATCAGATACAGTATAGGGACTCCAGTTTTTCAGACTGCGTGTATGTGGTAGGTAGTTATTATAGTACACTCTGTTGCTACTCACTGCATTATCTGAGTGTAAATCTGGCTGTTGACAGGTGAGATAGGGTGGACTTCATTCTTGCAAAAGTGTGTTTATAAAATTCTTGGTACTGTGTAAGCTATCTTGAGGTAAGACTACAGTGAAGACAAGGTGTTGCAGCCAGAGGGTTAGCTACGCAAGGTCCAGTGGTAGCCAGGAGGTGACTGACTAGTTTCCCATGTGTTTAAAAAAACACTTATTTCTATCTTGGAAGTCTTCTGCGCATTGGAAAAATGGAGTAAAGGGCTGGATTAATCCTTTGGGTTGTCAAGGTTATCCTCTGTGGTTACAGACAGCCATGCCATATAAGCACATTTATAAACTCACCAAGATCCATTAAAATAAAATACCCTGACAGTGCCCAAGGGTTTTTGATTGTTTGTTTGTGAGTATAGGGAAAGAGAAGGTTGCCCCATTTTTCCTGTTGAAAAAATGTTTCATTGCTTAACAGTCTGCCTCTAATTTCAGCCTAAATTAGTTATCCTGAAATATGGAAACATGACTTTTTAGCAGGGTAAAAAAAAAACAAAACAGGCCCTAGAGAAGGGAAGCTGACATCAGATTCATAGGTATCAAGTTTCAACCACTGAAATACCCTGGTGTGGTAGATCCAAATCCTGGCAAAGTTTATGTTTGTCCTTCAAAAATAAATAAATTGAGCACCGTGGATTTCACTGGCTGGAAATGTGTTATAGGAGGGTAAAATTTCCTTTAGTTCATCTTCTTTAGGACCACAGGACAATCTCGTTGATAAACACAAATTGTGTTTGTCACATGTCCCTGATTTCATTTTTTTTCTTTCCCATTCTCCACTGTATAATGCACTAAACTGAGGTCATTGGGTTACTAAATGCTACAGACCAGATATAGGGACATTGAAAACTTCCTTGATATAATGCTAGTGTGCTGTGGAAATTGAAGTGCAACATAGTCTTGCTTAACTAATATCAGTAAAGATAGAAGGACAGGCTGAAGCTGCTTTGGAATTGTACCATAAATTTTATTTCCTAGATGATAGGATTTGTGGAAATAGACACAATGTGTCAGAAATCTCATTTTAAAAAAAGTCACATTTTATTCAAAACATCTGAAACATCTGATTTGTACATCTTTGAATCTTTATTTCTAATGTGGGAGCAATTTTTTGTTCGGAACTTTCATTCTTGGCAAGAAGCAGACAAGATTGAAATTGAAACATAACTGTTTGAAAATTTTCTAGATAAATCTCTGGATGCTTTGATTGACCCAGGAAGACTTTCAGAAAGAGATGAATATGTCACTTGTGGCTTTTTTTCTTTTTTTTTTTAATCTTAAGACATAATTTTTCTGAAGTTTTGAAAATGATTATCCATCTCTCCAAGGTTTTTGGCTCACGTTACTGTACGGAAGTCTGTGTTTAAAGTCTGCTTTGATCTTTCCTTGTGTACAGAACTATATGCTGTGAACATTTTGTCCTTTGTTTGCTACCCAAAATAATTGAGACCTGCAGTGCCTATGCAAGAGCATGGTAGTGAAATAGTGCTGAACTTCCCATGTGCAGCACAAATGTTGCCTCCGATCCAAGGGCTCATGTGACAGCTCTTCAAGAAGGTTTAGCTATACTTGCCTTTAAAGGCTGTCTTAGCTAATTAGTGTATTAGAGCTCATGGGCCACGGCTTGTGAGTTCAGAGCTTCTGCTAATTAAGGTTTGAATGTAATTTTAGTTAAACTATTAAAGCTTTGTCCCAGGGCTGTTCTCATTAAGCAGAATTCCAGCTCTCCTGGATTTTCTTTGTTCGGAGCTCTCTCGCTAAGTGCATGGAGGCACATCTGGTATTAGCTATGGCATTCACATGGGTCTAGCACTGCTGCAAAAGAAACAATGCAGTGAAATTTATCTGGGAAAACAATGAGATCACAGCATAACATTTCCCTGGAGAAAAGCCTGAACCTTACTTTATGATCTGACTTAGTTCTTAGTATGGTACCCTTAACCATCAAACTTCAGGGTGTATGAAATCCCATAGGATGGGAATGGAAATATTCTTTTGTTTAGTGAAAGCTGGAGTACACCAAGGTAATGATTTAATCTCTTCCTCCAGGCATCCATTAGGGACCTCAGCCCCACATATACAGAAGGTAGTTACTGCAGATGGGTACATGGGATCAGGGGCTGTGGACCACCTGTGACTTGAATTATGTTGCAGTCTTGGAAATCTGTGTTATGCTTCTGGTGCCATACTATTACTTTGTTTACCAGCTTTGGGCTTTTAATTAAGGATACTTGCCCACAAAATGGTTTAGGCCCATCACTGTGTTACTTGGGCAGCAGAGGTGGGTGGGTGGAAATGTTATCAAACGTGAGGCTTCAAAATTGGCAGTTGGTTATTTTTTCTTAAGACTTAAATAGGCATGTCCAAAGGAACATGGCCATTTCTTTAGAATGGAAATGAATACACTGTTTTGTTAGATCCCAGATCTGTGTAATAGACTGTGACACCTCCTGCTGAGATACCAGGTGAAAATCCCTTTCAAAGAGGCCGTGCCCCACTGTTGCCATTGGCCTACAACACCCTTTACTCCCCATTGGCCCCGGCCCTGCTGATGGCTGGGAGCCTGCAGGCTGCTGAGCTGGTCACTTAGCTGAACTTCCACGCGAGTGTGGCTGCATGGTGCACAAATATGGAAAGTTAAGTGGAAGGGTAAAACTAAGATGGAAACTTCAGACTTGATGTTCTGTGGAGGTGAACAGAAGAATTCATTCTCATTAGATGTGGATTTTTCCTTTACATCTTTGTGGAGAGCCTGTGTAGCAAAAAATACTTGTTGTCACTGTTTGGCTTCAGTTTTCATGCGCTTATTCTAACACCTTCTCCTTCCTCCTTGCCCCCCCAGCTAATTGTTTTCTTCCTTTTAATTGTGTAGCGTTATCTTCCTAATTTTTTCTTCTTTTCCCCCATCTCTCTGTACCTGGCTTTTTACAGTTCTTTTGTTTTTCCTATCTGTCTTGTTCTTTTATCATCTCTTCTTTTTGCTTATAGAGAAAGAAGCTGCTAGAGTGACAGCATGGTGTTTGGACTGCTGTGCTAGGGCTGCAGCTGCTGGTCGCTGCAGTGGTTCATCACTTGGAGGGAGTTGGAGGGAGGCTATCAGCTGGGAAGGGCAGAGGGAAGCCAGGAATGCACATTTGGCTTGCCAGACATGAACACTTTGCAGCAAGCAGTGCCCAGCACATCTACATGGAGATGCTACCCTGTAGGGATGCTGACAGATCACTACTTTTCCTGGGTATACCTTTGCTATGGTGTTAATTGTATTTCCATGTCTATGATGGAAGCAATTGGGTTTTTTTCTTAAGTGTTGAATTGGGATTGAGGTTCCTGGATAGGACCCTTCTGAAACTCCAAATGAACTTCAGAAAGTATCCCCATAGTATAGACATGGTCTTGGTTTATCTAAGCAGTGGGAAGTCAGAGCACCTAGCGCTTGGAGAATCTTTTGATTGTATTCAAGGATAGTATCTCCCCATACCCCTGACTTGCAGATCTGTCCTTCTCACTTCTCCTCCATGGCAGTAATAGGTCTCCTGATTCTTCCTGGGGCAATAAGCGAGCCTAAACACTAGCAGAATTTCAGGTTCCAGCTCTTTGCATTTTTTCTCTGGTAGCACTTGTTGAGACTGTGGCATGTTTTACTAAAATTCTGGTTTTCTTTTTTACCAAGGAGAAACCACACCATTCCCTCAGCTGGCTTGGCAGACTATCGCAGTCAGCTAGCAGTCTAAAGCTCAGTGAGGCTTCTGTTGCTGCTCAGATTTTTAACCCTTTTCTTATGTGTCATGGAAAAGTCACAGCTGTAGCAAGATAGCTCAAGTCCCATCCTGCTAGGCTGATGGACTGTTTTGGTTTTTTTGTCTTTGCATCCTCTAAATTGCCAGAGTTGGGTAACAGTTTTGTAGATAAGATTTATTTCACCGTAATGAAGTCTTGTGTTTACTTGTGTCTGTGATATTAGCAATCTTTTCTTTCTTTTTTTGTTTTTTTTTTTGAAGGGAGCAAAGACCATCAGAACTTGGTGAGCGTGGGACCAAACATAAAGACAGTGCTTGTCCTCCTACAAAAAGGAGATCTTTGCATAAAGCATGTATTAGTATATTTAGAAGTTGTTGTGGGATGAGACTGTAGCTCTTGGAGGCAATAAACAATACAGCTCTCATTTCCTGTCAAAGACTAGCACCACCACTAGATATGTTTTATCTAAAATCTCAATATTTTATCCTTAACTTACTCTTTTTGTTGTTCTTAAGGAGTGTGATGTCTGTGTTAAGGTAGAAGTTCATAGAATCATCAAATCAACCAGGTTGGAAAAGACCTCCAAGATCATCCAGTCCGCTAGACCATGTCACTAAGAGCCTCATCCAGTCTTTTCTAGACCTGAGTCTGCCTTTCCTCTCTCTTCCTTGTTGGCATAGATTTGTTCACAGAATCACAGAATTAACCAGGTTGGAAAAGACCTCTAGTTTCTTCAAGTCCAACCTATCACCCAACTCTTCTAATTAACTAAACCATGGCACTAAGTGCCTCATCCAGGCTCCTTTTAAACACCTCCATGCACCATCCAGTATAGAGATGTAGGAAAGAATAGAAGTCTAACTATATTTGAATAATGCTGAAATTGCCTGGCGTTGTATCTTTGTCCACTCACAAAGCAAGCAGTTATATGGAACATTTTATCACTTCTATACAGCCTCAGGGTCATCATTCAGGGAATGGGATGGAGTGATTTATGCACTATTTTTGATCTTTTGAACCTTTATGTGACTAGAAACAAGTAGTGTCACTTCTTTTGGATCTTTTTTCCTCTGCTACTTATGGCTCTAACCTGTTAAGGCTATGTAAGATTGATGTATCTTCTGCTTGTATTTAGAGACTGAATATTGCTTGGATTTTTTAGACACTTCCAAAATGCAACTGATGTTTTCAAAGATTGATTCATTGTGTAATCAGCTGTATTTCTAAGACTGTAAATTCTCTGTTGTCTTAGCCGTAACAGATATTCTTGAATCTCTCCTATGTTCTTTTCATTGCAGAGGAAGTAGACCCCCTTTTGTATATATCAGATTTGTTTAATGCAATTAACTGTCCTCCTTACCAGAATTATTTTGATTATTTAATCCCTATGGAATTTGATAGGAAATGTAATCTTGTTCTTCTGTGTAACACTTCAGTTATGATCTTCACAGCTGTGAACTGGGTTTCCCTTATGCTTGTCTTACTTCCTCTGTCTCTCTTAATATGAATTTGGCCAAGTGTGGTTTATAGTTAGATTTCATGCTCATTACAGTGTGACATGAAGTGGTAGCCTGCTGAAATGGGCATTCAGAGGCTTAAGAGGTGGGAAAGCTTGCTAGTGTGTTTGAAAAATAAACACTGCAAGGAAGTTTCTTCATTAGCTGTAACTGGGAACTGTAAACCTTAGGAATTTGAGAATTATCTATGTACATATCTGAGCACTTAGAGCTAAACCAGGGAAGGTGTGAGATTTCAGCTTTAAGTCATACCTGTCAAGGGTTAATGGAAGTTGAAGCTGGGCTGCTTCCTTTTCAGCAGTATCCCTTTACATACATGCTTTTAAGAACTGGCTAACCAAATACAATCTGGCTCTGGCTCTTGCTTAAAAACCCATTCTCACTTTCCTAAGGTTTAACTAGGGCTGTCTGTCCGAATGTGCTCACATACCGTTTGATATCACATGGGAGAATCATAACAACCCCTGGCAAAGGCCACAGTTTTGTCCTAAGACCAGTGTCTTCAAAGACTCCAGATCCTATGTGACACTGGAGCTGAGAGCTCAGGATTATACCTCCTTCGCGGCATTTCCTTCTCAACTTCAGTTTCTCTTAAACTTGGTGTTGGTTAAATGTTGGGCATGTTCTTTTATAAATACATTAAAGAGAGTAGTTTTTGTGTGTTTTCCAGAATTTCCCTCTATCACATACGTGCTTACTAAAATTAGGGCATCCAATTGGTTGTATGCTCGACACAATGAAAGGAAAGCTGAAAACAGGAATGCCAAAGCACATGCAAGGTGATTTTTTAAAAAAGTGAACTATAAAATGACTTAAGAATTCAGTTTTCATGAATTTTCATTTAGGAAGACATTCTGCTGAATGGAGTTGTAGCCTGTTACAGCCTTCTCCTCTGACTAAATTTGCTAGAGGCAACTGTTCTCTTTTAAATCAGATCCATGAATGAGTATTATGGGTGTTGAGTAGAGCTGTTGGCCAGGAGAAAATTGGGTTGTAAAAGTAAGTTTTACGGGTTCCCAGATGTGTGTGAGCTCAGCCTCATTTTGAAGTTTGAGGTTTGATAATCCTTTCTCTGTGACAGGTATGAATGACTGCTCAAATCAATTTGAGGGATGTGAGTAGAAATCAGGCTGGCTGTTTTGGTTTTAGTTTTTATGGTGAATGCTAGGCCACTGCTGTGTGTACTTCTAGCCAAACAGGGGTGAGAGTTGTTCTTCCTTTTTTGTTTAATTAAAGATTTTTCTTCTTAAATCATAGAACATTTTTTTCAGGCATTTTATTGTTTCAGAAAAATTGCTCAAAATTTGTAAACCAGCAAGAGAGAATCTGACTCGTGCGTTTGATTTAACCACAGCAGATGCTGCTAACTACATTCTTTTTCCCAGTGAAGTAATTTACCTTGAAGATGAGAAGTGAAAACATACTGTTTAACTACCTGGCTTGATTGCCCAGAAATGAGGCTGACCAAAATGAGTTGATGATTTGTACCTTAGGACTGGGCTATTAACCAAAACTAAACACACAATAATATCGGCAAAAGCTGTCTGGGAGAATCAGACCTCATTGCAATGGGGATGCTATGAGTAATTCTTTAAGCAAATACGCATGCTGAATCAAGCAATAAGGCAAGTAGTGGTGTGATTTGCCTCCAAAACTTCCATTGGAGCCAGGAATGACAAAAAAAAAAAAGGGAAAACCGATGAAGGACCAGAAAAGAGGGCACTGGAGGCATGAATGTTGTCTATAACAATGCACAAAAAACACAAGCATGCCACATATGACACAAAATAAATTATTCTAGATTCATTAATGGCTTGAGCTGTTGGAAAAGTTTTGAATAAAGTGGGGTGAAAACCTGCAGTGCTTATGGAAATAAATTACCATAGTTGTATTTACTCTAAGACTTCCAGCATCTACAAGTAGGAAGTTCATTATTAATTTGGTGATAATCTTGTTAATTGAAAGAAAAGGGGCATAGGCAAACTTCCAGATTTTATTTTACTTGTGTGCAGAATCTGCTTGTAATATATGGTTACCCTTTGTCTTGGTAGCGCCGCTTGTGACAACTGCTGAGGCACTGTGTGGGTACACTGCACTGCTTGTCACGTCTTGAGCATAGTTCATCTCTGCTAACTTTAGATGTCTACAAGGTAAATGTTGATATCTGAGCTAGTCATGCTGTCTCCTTTCATCAGTGGAAACAGAAACTTAAGTGAGGTTCATTTTAACACTTGTGACTGTTTCTGGTAAGCCACGTGAGCAGGAATGTCTGTTTTGCTGTTTGTGTTACACAGAGCAGAATGAGACCTCATCTTTGGCTGACTTCTGTAGCTGATACTGTTATATATAGACCATGGTTGAGAATTTTCTTAGAGCACTGGGAACGTTGTTATTTTTGAATATATGGCAGGAGGTAAGTAAGGTAGGATTAGCTGCTCAATGTCTAGCTACTTTGAAATTTTACAGTTAGTTGTGCTATTTTAACCAGAGTAGGTGTATCATATTTCTGTGGATAGACTCATGTTCACTGTGTGTGCTGGAAGTCACTGCCATGTCCAGAACTGTCACTCTGTCTTGGGGGAAACAAAAACCTAACCATGTGAGTGATTGAGAAGGAAGAAAGTTGCCAAAAGATATACTGCAAAAAGAATGTGGATATGTATAAAAGGAGAAGAGCAGATGGCAGAAAAAGGAGAAAGGAAAGCTGCAAACTCTTTCCTTTAGTCATTTCTGCTAGAAAGAAGGCCATTCAGCTGTAGGGCAGATTGGAACGTCAGCAGTGACATGCAAGCATTAATATCATGTATCTGAAAAAGGGTAGATGTAGGAACCTTTAACTGTGAAGCTTGGCCTCTGGGGCGCTTTATGTGTGTGTGTTTAAGTGAGAGTGTGTTTGTGTGTATGTGTGTCACACAGAGAGAAAACAGAGGACCAAGGCTTTATCTTTGCAGAACCAGAACATGACACCCACTATCAACAGTGGGAGCATCTTTTCTAAGAAGGGGAGGGTACCCCCTGTTCATCTTGTTTTCTGTGTTTTCAGTATTTGCCTGTGTCACAGAACTGGGTAAGCTCAGCTTTGTGCTAGAACCGTGACCTATCCTATATCTCTCTCTATCTGTTTTTCACATTGAACAGGCAGAAAATTCTCGATTTCCCCTAGTAGCATAGGTCAGAGTAGCATCTCCATTGTGCTAGAGGTGAGATAGAATCATAGAATCAGCCAGGTTGGAAGAGACCTCCAAGATCATCCAGTCCAACCTATCACCTAGCTGTATCCAATCAACTAGACCATGGCACTGAGTGCCTCATCCAGGCTTTTCTTGAACACCTCCAGGGATGGCGACTCCACCACCTCCTGCGCACAATTCCAATGGCAAATCACTCTCTCTGGGAAGAACTTCCTTCTAATATCAAGCCTAGGCCTCCCCTGGTACAACTTGAGACTGCGTCCCCTTGTTCTGTTGCTGGTTGTCTGGGAGAAGAGACTGACCCCCACCTGGCTACAACCTCCCTTCAGGTAGTTGTAGACAGCAATAAAGTCACCCCTGATGTGCACCAGCAGCAAGAACAATTTCAAGCTGTACATCTTTTTCCAAAATGGTTCACTATAACTAGCAAAAGGAACCCTTACGTTAAAAACAACGCTGTCACTCTGCTTTGGAAGAATTACTGGCCAATGGTTATGAAGTAGATGAGGTTATAAGGAGTCCTGGGTTCTTTGATCTCTCTTCTTGAGCTCTAACTTCCATGTGCCATGCTTTATTTCCCTTCCTTGAAAATACCTGTGAACTTTTCCAACCTCAATTGTATCCCATGTAATCTTGTACCCTGCTGTCACTGCTTACTACCACAACTAGTTGTCAT
This sequence comes from Pogoniulus pusillus, assembly GCF_015220805.1. Classification (NCBI taxonomy): domain Eukaryota; kingdom Metazoa; phylum Chordata; class Aves; order Piciformes; family Lybiidae; genus Pogoniulus; species Pogoniulus pusillus. The sequence goes on from NC_087283.1 coordinate 15,797,694, forward strand.
ACTTATTTTACAATGTTCTGTTTGTACTTTCTGTCATGGATTTTAGTAGTTTCTTAATATTATTTCAATAGCATGGTACTTAGGGACAAGATTTTGTCTGCTGAATAATTTCTCACTTTAGATTGAGTAATACCAGTGCTTGAAACTCTTGAACAAAAGATGATGTCAGCCTCTTGCAGGAAGGAAGAAGCCTTGCCTGTGTTTTAGTGGCATAGATAAGAGGAGGGGGAAGAAAAAAGAATTCCTTCCCTAAATACTTGTGCTTGAAGTAGGAGGAGCTGCTATCACTCAAGATCTGAGCTGCTTTATTGTAGCCTGGTCTTCCTCTTTGATGCCTTCTTTTCCTTTAGAGCCCTGGAGCTAATTAACTGCCTTGATTAAAAGCAGAATGTCCAAACTCTTGGGTCACCACGCTTGTGAAGTTTAGATGTCCTGTTTAAAAATAGGCACCAGCACCTGATACGCCTTTTGAAGACAGTGGGAGCCAGTCCTGCATGAGCTGGCTAAATATAGTGGCAGCCTACCACTTGCCAGAGAGATTATTAAAGGGAAGAAATTCCATTAGATCAGGTAAAGTACAGTGGAGCCAGAAGATTTCCTGTCTGTGCAATTTGGTGGCACGGGCTCATAGTAAGAGGAGAACTGCTTTGATTTTAATTTTTTTTCAGTGTTGTGGTATAAAAACTTTCTCTGTCAGGTGTTGTCAAGTTGTGAAGAAGGGTTTTATATATTGTTTATTTCTGCTCTGTCCAGGTAATGAGTACTTGACAATTGCTTTTTTACTTCACAACTGCTTGCAGGGGCCAGCCCTGCATGCACCTTCACTTACTGAAACGCTGAGAAAATTAAATGATCCTAATTGCAGGCGTCTCCTTCACTCTGTATTTTAGCTGTCCTTCGTTTTGGTTTTAGGTTTACTAGCATTCCACACAGACCTATCTTTTTTTTCTCATTTGTATTATTGTAAATTCTTGGCATCACCTGAAAGGGATGAAGGTGAAGCTAAAGGAGCTGGACTTGTGAATTACTTAAACTAAAGTTGAATTCTGCAAATGTATTCCTTGGGTTCTTCAGTTTGAGCATATGTTTTAAGTCTGTGAGATTTGGCAGGTTGGAAGGTTTTGATGTGTGTTGACTTCTGTACATAAACACAAGCCACCAAAAGTCCAAAAAAGGAGAAGTTAATCCAGTGAAAAGGCTAAGATCCTAAATGAGGAATAGAAACAGTGGGGAAGAGAAGAAAGGGGAGGGACTAGCCAAATTAAAGATACTGGAATAAATTATGAAGGCTGATAACTAGCTTTTGGAGTGCTTTTACTCCACATGCTTACAATAAGTAATCCAACTTTGGATATCACAGAATACATCCAGTTGGAAGAGACTTCAGAGGTCATCCAGTCCAACCCCCAACCCAGCATTGAAGGGTCAGTGCTAAACCATGTCCCTAAGCTCTAGGTCCACACACTGCTTAAACAACTCCAAAGATTATGACTACACCACTGCCCTGGACAGACTATTTCAATGTTTGAGAACCCTTTTGGTGAAGAAATATTTCCTAAAATTCAGCCTAAACTTCTGCTGGCACAGCCTGAAGCTACTACATCTAGGCCTGAAAAGTTATACTTGAATCAACCAGAAAAATTGCTTTAACCGAAGGGGAAGAACTATTGTGGAATTTCTGATTTAGGTGATCCATTTAAATTTCTTTGCCTGACTGCAAAGTTGACCTGACCTTCCAGTTTTCAACAGAGTACTGAGTGTAATGGCCAAAGTCTACCTAACATTTGCAGGCAACAGCAGAGCTGCTTGTTGCTGCCACAGAAATCTTGCATTTCAGAAGTGGGATCAGTAAGTGTCCATGACAGTTTTGAACAGCATTAGTGTTCTGCTGCTTAGGATAAACTTGTATAATCTTCATCTGTCACTAAAGTTGTAAAGTAAACTTGGTATTGACTAGATTTTGACATGCAGTGCAATACAGTGGTCTGCTGTCATAATGCAGATTCATAGAATCAGTCAGGGTTGGAAGGGACCACAAGGATCATATAGTTCCAACCCCCCTGCCATGGGCAGGGACACCCCATCCTAGATCAGGCTGGCCACAGCCTCATCCAGCCTGGCCTTAAACACCTCCAGGGATGGGGCCTCAACCACCTCCCTGGGTAATCCATTCCAGGCTCTCACCACACTCAAGCTGAAGAACTTCCTCCTCACATCCAGTCTGAATGTCCCCACTTCCAGCTTTGTTCCATTCCCCCTAGTCATCAAAGATTAATCAAGCACAGCAAATAAGTCCAATGCAGGAAGCCCTGAAAAACTGCAAGAGAGAGTGCACCCCTTTGTATTTTCACCATTGGATTTGTAAATTATTCCATCCCTTCTCCAAAAAAAAATCTGGTATTTACAAATACATCTACTTACTGCATGTAGATATTCTGATCTGGGAACCCTCTTCAGGTAGTAATTTGGCCTCTTTAAACATACAAGCTTTTTTATTCTCACAGACTACATGATGCTGAAACAGATGCCTGCCTGACCAGGAGGGCATGCTGATGAACTGTCAATACTAGCACAAGAAGGAAAGAACAGTGATATGAAAGGATGAGGGGAAACATACTCTAAAAACCCTTCTATGGTTTCTGTATAAAGAGTCAAAACATGCTGAGAATTGTTTGAACACACATACCACAAAAGTGGCCCTCCTCTCAGTGACCTCCATCTTGTATTTTCTCTCAGTAGGTGTGTGATGCAAGCACACAGGTCCCACATTTCAGGTGGGGATGACAGCCAAAATGTTACTGCTTTAGTTTCTGCTCGTATTAATGAGCTTCGGTATCAGTTACTGATGGAAGGTGTTTACCAGTGACACCTTCTCCCTCCACAGTGAAATACTGCTGTTAAAATAATGCATCTGTACGAATTAAAACAAACAAACAAAAGGTAGGGAGATTATTTTGTCAATACTGTTGTTGTGGTGTTCTGGTTTCAGCAGTTGCAGGACAGGCTTAGGATCCAGGTGAGTACTGCAACGGAAGAAGAGACTGACAGAGTATGTATTCCATGGAGATTTATCAAGTAATTTGTGGCCCTTTATTAAAAAGGAAAACAAAAGCATATTCCTCAGGCTTTGTAGCTGTTCTGTCCATTCTCTATTTATTCAGTTCGTATGGGAAAGATAGAGAAGAGCTTTCCAACAACCTGTCTTCATTAGGGGAAAAAAAAAAGTATTTTTAGTACTTGTGCTGCCCTGGAAGTAGTTTGCCTCCAGAGAGCCTCATGTATAGTTGCTCCCCTCTGAGATAATCTGGAGTGGTTAAGGCAGAGTGATGTTGATTCCTGGGGAAATGCTTTCTTGCATGGGATGACAAGGAGCCTTTTGCACATAGGACAGCCAGGAGCCTGGTAAACACTCACAGGCTCATTTAAGTGGTAATTCAGTGCTTAGTGCAGGGTTCCAGCTCATCGATGTGGCATGTAGGCATGGCCGTAACACAAATAATTATTGCTGCTGGCCTGTCACATTTCAAGTGGCAACAAGTAAGAGCTCTACAGCCAGTACTGCATAGGGGAAAACCTAGAGTCTGTCAATCTCATCTACTTTCAGGAGTTCTTCCTTTGTGCAGTATGTTTAGATGGAAATTAATGGTCTCTGTATAAAATTTACCTGTGTTTGAACCTTCTCGACTCTTTTGTTAGAAGTTTTACTCTTGGGAAGCTTCTTTTCCAAGTAGAGATCAGTATCATCTTCTGGATACTCATCTCATTTTCCCTTTGTAGTTGCAGCTTTTCCCATTTTGTGGAAGAGTGTTAAATATTTTAAGTTTGTTATATTGCTGTTTTTCAAGGAAAAAATGTGCTTGGAAGTATGCGAATTTCAGGTTGGCCTAAGTGACTGTTGTTATTCTCCCAAGATGTTGACAGTATTTCTAATCATGGCTTCATTTTCACACAGGTGCTATTTAAACTAGCAAAAAACTCCAACCTTTTGACTTTCATCAAAACTATACTGTCCTTTTGCCTGTTTTTCTCATAAATGTAGTGACACAACTTTATAGTCTCATAAAACTGCAGAAAGTAATTTTTTTTCAAGTGGCTTCTGATCTTAAGACATTTTCTATTTTCTGTGCTCTTAAAAGCACCATTTCCCTTCCTGAATTCTTGGTCTGTTTTTGTTTCTGCTGAAAAACTTGGCCAAACAAGATTTAAGAGAAAGAAGAACAGAAACAAGAGGATAGAAGATCAAGAGAGAGAGAAAACATTTAGCACCATCCCTGGTTTTAAGAGTGTTGAGCAAAGATACTGGTGTACCAATCTCCTTGCAGTCTGTGCTCCTGTGTAGTTTCTAAATGTGTGTATCTCATGAGTTTAGGGTAAGGAATCTACTATTTATTACTTCATATAACAGGAGCTGTTTCTTTGGAGCCTTTCCCAAACTTTTCTTTGGGGCCCAAAGAGGGTGGATGGAAGCTTTTGGAAATCCACAGCATTCCCCCTGCCGACTGTGAACAGATAGGTAAATCCTGATAGACCAAGACAAATTACATGCACTTGCCTGTCTGTAAGAGACAGTAATATACTGGAAAAATATTTCTTTGCCAGCACCTTTCCCACATTGATTCATCTTGTTCCAGCAGCTTAATCATGGCCATTTGAATGTGCCATTGCAGATATTAATTCAGTTTGACACATCCGTTTTCCATACGCTTGGGAAGGAAATCTCTTTCTACTGGTTCCCTACTTTAAGACACAAAGCAAAACAAAAAACAGAAGGATGTTGTGTGCTGGGTACTAGCACCAGTTGCTGTATTTATTTGTAAGTTCTTGTTCCTTTTGAAACAAGCTTTAGTGGCAAGAGAGGCCTTTAGACGATCTGGAGGGGATATAAAGAATGTGCTTTGTTTATACTGAGCAAAAATAATTGAGCTTTTCTGTTGCTGCCTGAAAGCCATGTCTCCTGTTTCTGGGACCTGTTTACTGTGTACTGTACAGAGCCTGCAGCCTTTCTGCAGCAGATCGGGACTCCCCTAGCCTTTCTGCTGTTTCCTTTTATATGGTTGGGCTTTTGAGCAGCCCTGGTATGCCCAAAACACCTGCCAGATTTGCATATCATTCTTGCTTGGCTTGAGCATCCACTGCAAAGTTGGCACATGAACTGTGGAGAAGCAGGGCTAGCGTTTTGATTGCATGCCAGAGCCTGATACTGAAATAGGCAGTGGGAAGGAATCCAGTAATTGTTGGCCTCTGATCAATGAAAACTGTCGTTAGGCCAGTAAATCGTCGGTATGTGGGCTTAGTTCTATATATCATCTTTGGGCTGGTGTCACCCTGACTCTAGGACGAGAACATTATCAACATGTCATCAAGTCTGCTGGGAGCTTTTTATTACTTCTTCTCCCTTTGATTTATATCCATTCTCAAATTTCACACAGGTCAGGTTCGACAACACACTGGAGCGATGTTGAGAGGGTTGTTTCTTTGGTGCAGAAATAGATTTGCCAGCCCTGTCTATAGCAGGAAGCCCCTTACTGTCTACCTCTCTGTCCCCCTTTCCCCTGTACACTCCAAATTGCTGCTGGTAGAGCTCTGGCCTGGCAGAGCCTCCCTCCCACATTGCTGATTGCTGTGGCAGGAAGCAGAGCCTTCCATTATCTCTGCTCACTGTTCGCTCTGATTGTGGTAAGACAACACCTGATTAGCATTGGCCTTGTCCACGCACAAGCAGCACAACTTTGGTTTAAGTAAACTGCAACTTAAATTTGGAGTGGATGGTGACGATGAAGACTCTATTGTAGAGTGTTACAGATTCTGTCTGTCTTTTTGACTTGGCTTAAAATGTTTCTGAATCAATCAAGCCAAATCAAAATAACCACACGTAATAAATATCCACACGGCCTTTTGCTCTTTAACTCAGTTTAAAGCTAAGCCTCCAGTATAAATCCACCAGAGGTTTCTTTTGCAGACAAGCCTGGGGCACCTGGGGTACCGCAAGAGCGCCCTGGAGCAGCCTCTGTGAACAGTGTAGAGGTACCAGCTCAGACAACACTCTCCCCATTGCTGTTGGGACATTTCAGCCTGTTCTGCCTACAGATGCTGCAGCTTCCATGGCTTTGCTTCTGTTTTTCTAAGCAGATGAGTGGATTGGCATTGCTATGTGTGGATGTGGGATAATGTAATTTCTTATTTAGGGTAATTTATTGTAATTGAAGACTTTTTGCAGTAGCACCTGCAAGAGAGGAATACATTGGTAAAGCAGTAGCAGAATAATCATAGTTGTGATAGATTAATAATTTCATTTGAAGCAAGTTTAGTTATGTCAGTGTAAAATATTGTGTGTCTCTTTGAGCTGGAGATGGGGAATTGGATGAACTATATATCTTCAGTATTTTTTTCCTTTGTTCCTACATGTATCCTGTATTTTCAATGGGAAGTAAGGTTGTTTTGCAGTTACTGCTCATGAGAATCGTGTTTAAATGTATGTGCCATGTGCAGTTAAAGTCTACTGCAGGATAAAGGTTTGAATCCATCTTTTGCAGGCAAGTAACAACTGAAATCTGGAAAAGATCATAGCTCAAAAGAATTTGGCCAGAAAATATGGCTGTTGCCTGTTGAATTACAAAAGCATGACAGCACCTTCTGAGTTAAGGCTGAATGCATAAATGGCCGTAGTATACCAAGGGTATGCTGCCTTCTGCACACATAGGCACAGCGAGTCCAGATACAGTTAAGAGTCCAGGCTTCCCCACATTTAGCTGAACTTGAAATATTCTGTCCAAAATAACTCTTTGTGGATTCCTTCCTTATGCATAAGATTACAAGGTTAAATAAAAAGTTGCTGGTTAAAGTGAATGACAAGCTTTTTAGAGTGGATTTTTTTGAGACCTTTTATTCTAATGAATAAATCCTCGTTAAGGGACCCTGTTTAAATCTGTTCGTGGTCCCATGAGGGAAGTCAGTGAGATTGCTTGGATGCTTACAGCTAAGCAAGTGCAGCATTGAATTGGGATGTACATGAGCACAAGATTAGTTGCTACACAAGTCCAGGCCTTATTACTCAAAGTTAGATATTTTGAATTCTTTTTTAATCTTCTTAATGGGAAAGTGAGTTGGCTGCCTTGGAACTCTTTTCTGGCCAAATTCCATTTCTTAAATCAAAGCTCACGTCTGAGTTACATGACCACAAGAAGCATTATAAACTAATAAACCTCTGAATTTGTTTACAGTTATATAAATTGAAAACCACACAAACTAGCTTAAGGTCTCTTTGCTCTTACTTTTCCTTTGTTTTTTTCTTTTCTTATTTACTTTCAAGCTTGGGCCTTTGAATTGTGTTCTTTCCTTGGCCTCATTATGCTCTTCCCTGGGCCAAGCAGACAGGGAGGGCTTGTGACAGCTGCCTATACCCAACTACACAGGTAGCCTTGTTACCTCTGTGTGCACAAACTCTCTTCAAAGGAGCTACTGTTTTCTGTCAGTACAGTTTAATATGTCCAGAATGACGTACTTTATCTGACCCAGTCTGTTGTCAGAAGGCTTAAAGGCAACCCTGATCACAGAGGACTGCACAACTGTTTCAGCATGGTGACTTTTTCTGTGTGTAATTGGGAAACTTGTGTTCTCCATGATTCCCCTGCTGCTTTGGGAAGAATGGTAGAATGGACTTTGTAGGCAGAGAGCTAAGGCTTTATGTGCAAAGGTGTAACAAAGTAATGATAGTTGCCTATTCCATTTATTTAGTTTAAAATCAAATAGTGTACTACAGCAGCAAAGAAAGCCAACAAGATGCTGGGTTGCATCAACCAGAAGAGATAAAGAAGTTACTGTCCCACTCTACTCAATGCTTATCAGATGACACCTGGAGCACTGCATGCAGTTTTGCTCCCTGCTGTACAAAAAAAAGATGCAGACAGGCCGGAAGTGTCCAGAAAAGGGCCACAAGAATGATCAGAGGACTGGGAGACCTGTCATATGAGGAAAGGCTGAGAGAACTGGGTTTGTTCAGCCTTGAGAAAGCTTAGGGGACACCTCATTACCACATCATGAAGGGTGGCTATCAGGACAACGGAGACTCCCTTTTTACAAGGAGTCACATGGAAAAGACGGGGGAGATGGGTACAAGTTAGTCCTGGAGGAATCCAGAAGAAACTTTTTCACAATGAGAACAGTTAATCCTTGGAATAATCTTACAAAAGAAGTAGTAGATTCAGTTTTAAGACTCAGCTTGACAGGTTGCTGGGCCATCTTATTTAAACTACACTGCCACATTACAGTTAGTAATTATTGGCTATGCACAGTTACTTGCCATGAAAGCAGAGAAACTTGAAATAAAGTAGTCTGTTAATAGTACTGTGTGACCAAATGGAGAGTACCTTAGGTTCCAGTGCAAAATCCATATACTGCCAGCCTATGTGAAACACTTCATCCTAGGACAGAGAATTGTGAACTGGTGTGCTAAAACCATCCTAGCCACTGTGTTTTATGATCTAAGCCAGGTTGAGTTCATGTTTCTGAATTCAAAATTTTGTCCCGTGTTGACACTCTCCTCCTAGGTTTCATTGCAGTCTTTGAGTCTAGACTATTTTTAAATCCAAATGGACCAGAACATTGTGTAAAGTTTTGTTCCTGTGCAAACCCCTCTGTGCCTCGTTTGCAGAGCTTGTCAGTCCGCAGCAGGTGACTGTCCTCTAGCTCATTCTGCTGAGGCTTCTGGCTTGGTCACAGAGACTCTGGTAAAACTCTACAAATAAGGTCTACAGCAAACATCTGAGCATCTTGGTGTAACTTTTACAGCCTTTATCTTTACTACGTTGTGTGTTTTCCTAGCCTATCTCTATATGCTTTTCCTACTCCTCAGGTTTTTAGTTTATTATTGTCTAGCATCCACTTTGTGGATTATTCCATTTGGGCAATGCCCTTAGGGATGGTTACTCCTTTCTTCTTCATACAGCACATATGAGGGGAATATCTGTGCTGTAAACACTGATAAATGTATAGCACATGTAGAAAAATTGAGGATTTCTTTCAAATGGTTGCCTGGGTAGACAGTGCATGGCAGCACAAGGGAGCTTGGCAGTGAGTGAGGTCAGCTTCAGCAGTAATACTTTGTAGAAAGTTGTTAAGATGGATGGCAAATTAATCTGCAGAAGGTATACAGTTGAAGAGCTTGACTGAAAGACAGCTTCCACAGAATTGCATTCTTCACAGCTTTTGAATTCTTGATTTTTAAAAATACATTTTCAAGGCCAATCTATGTATGTGACAGGTGCTGATAAGTAACTTTATTTTACATATATGTGATGTGAAGGAAGTTCATTTACATGTTAAAGAAACTTCTCAGTGGGGCAGTGTCCTCGGTGCTTTCTGATGTTTCAGCCAGCAGCCTATCTCATTTCTGTCAGATAAGCAGTAGAATTTGTCCATAATTTCTCAGAAATCCCTGTCTCCACTGAATATCTGTATTTGCATTGAACCTCATTTTGTCATCCTCCCAACAATTCGTTCTCATTTGTATAAGGCTATGGTTGCTGGAGCCGTATTGTAAGAATAATGCAACTCTGAAAGGGTTGTGAGCTAATGAGTAAATCCTGCAGATGCATGTGTGTGCTCATTCTGAAGAGATGCCCTCACAACTCCCAACCTAGGAATGTCTTTAAGAGTTAGACCCAAGTCACTGAAATTCACAGCAATGGCTGTGGCTTTAGTGTTTTCATCATATGTTTAATATTTACTGGCTGAGACCCTGCATAGACCAGGGAATCTAGACATCTGGGCACCTGTCTACCTGCATTCCATTGTCTTTCCAGCTGTAGTCCTTGATTTTTTGCCTTGGTTTTGCATCAGTCTTTCTGATTACTTCCTTTCCACTGCATATTCTATTATATACCTTAGCCTAGTTTCTATCACTACTTTTATATCTTGTCTATATTACCATTCAGGTTGCTTGTTCCACTTTGAAGTTTATTTTTAATGAGAGTTAATTAACATTACTATTAGTGTGATGTATTTCATGTGCCATTCTTCTTTTATAGATGCCTTCTACCTTTTTTCATTGTTTTAAAGCATTCACTTCAGATGATTGATCTTGTGAGCTGTAAAATGTACTCATTTAAGGAGTCAGGTTGGTTTCAAAAGAACTGTTCATTTCAGTAGGTTTTAGTGTCTGTGCAAAGGTTTCAGTGTCTGGGTACCTTTAATTTCATCTGTGCCTGTTTTCCAGTCTTTTGTGTTGTTAAGCCTCATCTCTACTCCCAACCACAATGGCTTTGTGTTTTTAAAAACAGTTATAATAATAATTTAACAATCACATATGTACCTTCTTTAGGTTTCTTACTGCTTTGCTCCTTCAAAAGAAGTTGGTAGTTTGGAGTAAAAACTGTAAGATAATTATTAAAGCAAGTAAAGACAGACTGGCAGAAGTTTGTTTTGGGGTGAAAGAAAACTGTAATCTAAAGTGAAACCTGAAAGGCATGATGTAGGGTCTAGGATGTTAATTCTGCAGATATCCTGTGCTATGCAGTGAAAATAAGGTACCCTTCATTTTAAAATCGATGGCAAAACTTCTGTTCACGTAAGTAGGAGAAGTACCAAATCCACTGTGTGTATTTGGTATAATGACACACATCAGAGTGGAACGATTCATACATTCAGACTTTTGAGGAACATAAGTATTTTCTGCTGTAGTGCATAGTTAAGTATGATAAGATTACCACTGGTTCAGCTGGGAAAGCATAGAGATGAGCAGTGAGCTTCCAAACTGTGCTCCTCTTTTCCCAAAGGCCCCAAATATCTTCTTGCTCTACCTGGTCTACTCTTTTCTGCTTTCTCACTCTTGTAACTTTGGCTTTTATAAGAGAAAGAGGAAGGTAGGCTTTTGTGTAAAGCAGGTAAGTAGAACACAGTTCTAAGGCTTCTCTTGCTAAAGAACACTAGATTTGGCAGTTCAGCTATTATTGTCCTCTGTTTTTTAAGGCCTTAAAGTGGAATATGTGTAAGAAATTGTTGTTGGTTAAGGATGAGTGTTGGTGAGAAGTTCTTTGGTTGGAGCTATGCCCACTTTGTTTCATTTGTCTGTTAGCTCCAAAATAGTTCTTCATATAAACCTCTGGACCCAAACCTGATGTACAGTAGAAGACTAGATTGAAAATAATAGCAAGGTAAGAAATCTTTCAGGCAATCTTAGCTTCTTCAGTCCATGTGGGACAATTGACCAAACTTCATTCTGCTTTTTCCTGATGCACGCTGATGTTTATGAACTTGCAATATGGAGACTTAAATTCTGTGTTCCTCTAAATCAAATATGCATGTATTTGAAAATTACACTGTAGCTTTAATTGGTGAGCAATAACCTTTCAATAACCAGGAAAGACTGATCAAAGGTCATTTGCTGCCTTGTGTTTTCTCCTTTTGTATCAAGAATTTCTTACTCTCTGCCTTCTTGCTTTTCTGTTTGCAGTGTTTTAATTTATGGTGAAAAAGGAACTATAGCCTCCCAAGAACTAAAGAAAAAAATGAGGGAATGTTTAGTGTCTAGCATGAACAGGTGACTGTTTAGATAATGAGGCTCATTAAATATGGTGCAAATAGTGGTGCAAATGCCTTTCTCACTCAAGTGGCCCTTTAGAAGACTTTGGAGCCAGGATATTTCCTTTCATCATTGTGGCTTTGCTGAGGTGCACTGTCGATTAGGAACACTGATGTTAGACTGTCAGTGTGCCATGCTGGGAAAGCTTATCTGAATAGATTCCCAGCAGGAAAATCACTGAGCCACAGGTGAAATAAGGTGGGAATTGAGAGAGAAAACCACTGTTAATAGAAGGCAGCCAGCTGGGGGTGAATAGTGGCAAAAATCCTCATTATTATTTGTTTCATGGTAGATGTCACCTGTTCTTTACAGCATAATCAGTGTCTTCTGAGGAAAGACAGTGACTTTTTGCACCTTCATAGAGACTCACCTATTGCACTTGTAGACACTTGAGATGCTCCAAGAGAGCCTTTCTGCAAGGTGCTTTTCTCCATTGTAGCAGTCTTGTTCACAGACAGTGAGTCCTATGGCTACTGCTGCACTACCTGGCTACTTACTAAACGTACACAACAGGATGAGTCCTAACAGTACAAAGTAGAAGGACTTGGGAGTCTTTCAAGATCAAGTTTGATAATTTAGAAGCAAAACCTCTGTGGTATGGCTTTGTGATTTCCCCCTGCATGTAAAAAACAAAAAAACAAAAAACAAAAACAAACCTTAGAATAAAAACCAGTTTTCTTAACAGAGGGCCGTCACAATGGAAGCCACAGTATTGAGACAAGGTGTTGGTGCCATGATTGATAGGGCAGAGACTCCCAGTGCCACAGCTTACAGTGTTATTTGGAAGTTTCAGCTTGCACCTAAAAGCATTTCTGCTCCTGTAATGGAGTTTGAACCAGTTTGCAGTTGAGTACAAGCTAATGCAGACCAGACTATGGTTAAGTGTTATTTGTACCAAGATCCTTTTATGCGGTCTTTGATTCAGATGCCTCAGTCTCTGCTGCTTGTCACTTATTGGCCCATATGTGCTTTTGGCCTTGTCCATTCTTAGATTTCTAAATAACAAAATCTCAAGTGCCCACAGCAGTTTGAATCATTAGGCCATGTGTGTGAAAAGACAATAGCTACAGTACGCCTGAAGTGGAGGTGACTGTAGTCTTTGTAAGACACTGAGAACATGATGGCTGAGGAGTCCTTTCTGTTATATCATCCTCTGCCCTCTGTGACAAGCATGGCAGCAGAGGTGCTTTGCAGTGGCATCCTACATCCTCCCCACTATGTGCTCCTGATTATATACAACCGTGTAGAAGTGCAGTAGACTGTATAAAAGGCTTGGCTACTGCAGTGGTCACTGTGGCAGGTATGCTGTACTGTGCTGTGCCCACAGCACTGACAGTTGTGTCAGTACTGGTAGGATGGGCTGCTCCAGAGGTTGAGAGTTTGTACAGCAGCTTGGGTTTGAAGCAACACAAAACTGCTTTGTGCATGTTTTAGTGATTTTTAAAGATTTTTTTTTTCTTTTAAAAGATGTTGTTCCTGATTCTTTTGAGTGCATGTATCTTCAGAAATGTTTTTCATTCTTGTCTGCTTCCCCCTGCCCTTTATTGTTGTTGTGTGGTTTGTTTCTTTGGAGTTTTGGAGGGTTTTTGTGCTTGTTTGTGCTGAAACCTTTTTTTCTTTCGCAATTTGATTGATCCTCCTCCTCCTTTCAATTCTGCGTTGGCTGGCTGCATATGGAACCCTGCCTGGCTTTAGCTGAGACAAAATCGACTGCACACAATTTCCCTCTGACAGCTTGTACAAGAGCAAACATTTCCGAAGAGCTGAAAGTCTAGAAATTCAATCAGCGGAAAACCTACTGTGTGGAACAGCTTTGCTAGTGCTACAGCTCCCTGCTGGGTAGAAAAGCAATCCAGTTACAATAAATCCTTAAGAGTGGAGTCATTTGGGTAAAAGGAAAAACAAAAGCTGGTTTATACAAACTGATTGAAGTCAGACTTTTTGACTTCCCATTGAAAAAGGAGTCAAGGCCCAGGCTTGCTTGGTAAATTAAAGGGGAGATTGGCTCCTTTCATCTTTCTCTTGAGGAAGGTTCTTAATATTTTACTTGTGCAAGAAATGTAAAGAGTTTTCAACTTAAGTTTAAATATCTGCTTTGATACCAACATTGATGTTACAGCTGACTATAGGATGAGTTGGTCCTGAATGTTGCAGCAAGAAGTAAAGGCACTGTTCTGCTTCCAGCCACTCTGATGTTGTTCCACTGCAGTTACAGAAATGTGAAACTAGGATAAAACTGGGATCAAAATCAAGGCTTGCATGTCTTGCCAGGAGAGCTTGGGCAACATTTTGTGCTATGTTGCTGGTGTGTCATGAGCTTATGAAGCTGTTGATGCAATCTGGGCTGCCTGACAGACTCTTCTGAGTGAAGTTAAGAGTTGTGCCTAGAGACAGGGATCTGTTTCTGTTAATTTTCTTGCATTCTTTAAATATAAGCAATTAATAATTAGCAGCATTAAAAAAAACCAAACCACCAAAACCCACTAAAATAACAATGTTGACTGAGATGCCAGTAATGACTGTGGTGAAATAGTTCTCCTAGCTTACATTTAAAAACTTAAGTGAAGGTAGCTTGGGGTAACAAAGTCTCCTTCTAATTTTCATTTATTTTAATAATTATTTGTACCACTCCTTGTTGTGTGCCTTTCATATTGGAGCATGCTAAATGGACTAGGAGTCTCGAATGGGAAAATAAGGAGACAATTTTTGACAAGTCAAGTGAGCAAAATAAGCTGTCTGGAAATGCTGAGGTTTCCTTTCTCCTCTCAAAGCTGTGCTGGGCAAATAATTTGAATTCAGCTGTCATCCCTCCTCCTTCTCCTCCCCAATGTGTCTCATAGTTCTCATGGAGAATATTAAAGATTAGCTAAGCATTTGAAAGGATTTACCCTGGCCTTTCTATTTGTTGTAGGTTGAGGGAAGTTAAGAGTTAATTGGTATAACCATAGAGCAGACCTCTGGAGGGGGTGGAAAAGTCTGTCCCAAGAGGGAGGTCCAGGATATTGTACTTTGCTGTTCTGTTCCCTTTGCCTGTGTCTCCCTATGTGAGGGGCAGACCTCTACTCGGAGCGTGTGGTTGCTGCTGTTGCTTTGGTTTGTGTGGCAGTGAGGCCTTGGCTGGCAGCCTGTGTGAGGCCTACACTGGGGCTATCCGGGGGGGGTTGGGACAGGTTGGGACTGAGGCCTAGTGCAGGCCTGTTGGGCCTAGTGTGGGAGGAAAGGAGAGGCTTGACTAGTTGAGGTCTAGCTAAGGCCTGTTTTGGGGTCCAGCTGAAGAGCTGTTGTGCACAGAACATGGAAACACTGCTCTTACAACTTTTGGCAACATCTAATATTCTTGGTTTAATTAGCTCCTTGCTGTGCTGGTTTTGGCCTTTCCTGTTTTGTGCAGTCTGTGACTCCAAGGTCAGCTTTTGTCAGCCACATGCGCTGTAGCTGCAGTTACGCAGGGCAGTGCCTGGAGGTGGATCCCTGGTGTTTGTGGTTGATGGTGGAGTTGATGGTGCACTGGTGAAACCTGGGCTGAAGAATCCACTTTATGTGGCCACTGGAGCACTCATGGAATCATAGAATGATACTGGTTAGTCCAACCTCCCTAGAACACAGATTTGATTGCACAGATTTTGAAAGCCTTCAGGGAAGGAGACTCTGCAACCTCTCTGAGCAGCCTGCTCCCGTGCTCTGTCACCCTCAAAGTAAAGAAGTCTCGTCTTAAGTTGAAGTGAAACCTCCTGTGTTCTAGTTTGGACCTCTGCCCCTTCTTCTGTTACTGGCCACCACTGAAAAGAGCCCACCCTCATTCTCATGACCTCCATCCTTTAGATGTCTTGTCATCTTTCTCTGGGATTGGTCACCACAGGAAGGGAACGAGAGAGCTGCCTTAGATAGCAGAGTTTACTTCTCTACTGTAAGCACTTGCAGGTGGCAAGAAATAGGTCCCCAAGTACCTTTTGGAGTGCATGCTGTTGGGCCAAGGGACAGTTTGTGAGTATTCATAGCACTGGAAGTCACAGACAGTGGTCTCAGTAGAGTATACTGCAGAACAGTAATAGAGAACAGTAATACTTATGAACAGAAATAATCAAACAAGGGGAAAAAGGCATAGAAAGAGAGTATTAGCTTGCACAGTACTGCAGAAGTCCAGATGTGGCTTTGTCACTGCAAGATGAATTCCTTTGTTTCAGGCTAAGCAGCTGCATGTATGTTATGTGAGACTGCATCATGGCTTTCTGTCAGTGTTTCTTGAAGGAAAACTTAGCAAAATTCATCTTCCTTTTCCTTAGAATTTCTGTTTTCCTTGCCATGTAGCAAATGAAGATGCACATGTTGAAACATGCAATCAGAATTTTTTTCCCCCCAAATGGTGAAAACCAGCCATCAACCCTGGTCTTTGGATGTCTCCGGGTATCATTCTGCCCAGTTTGGGAGGGAAACCTATAGCAGTGGTCCAGTGTTCACAGTTTTGCATGTCCAGAGTGTCACAACTGCATCAAAATGAGGATCTGCTCCATCACAGCAGACTGAAGTTGTTTGTTCGTTGGTTTTCTCCTATCTGCATATCAGGAAAACCTTGTGTGAAAAAGACACATATCTGAGATTTTGTCTTGACTTTTAGTGTTCAGGGAGACAGAACTGGAAACATTTTGATGGTATCTTTGACAGTGAAAAAAAGAAAAAAAAAGATGTTTGGGGAAAAGGTACATATTTTTATTGATGTTAATTTTTCTGCTTGAGACTGGAATTAAGTGTTTCTGAAAACAAGAATACTTGAAAGCCTTTCCACATGCTAAGTAGTCCCTTTAGCTCAAATGTGTTGCATTTTTTGAGGTAACTTGGAACAGCAGATCTTACAGGTATGATGTGTGGAGAATTTGCTAAGCTTTTGAACATATGAAATTTACAATCTTCTGATTCTGTGCTTTTAGAAAAGAAGACCCCATAAAGTTTTTAATTCCATGTTGTCCCCTGTCTCTTTTTCTGATCTTTATCCATCTTGGTCCTGCTCTGACAGTGTGGAAATCTTCAAGTCCACAGACTAGATTTGAGTTACCTGAGCATCTCTGCTCTTTCTTCTCCTGCTGAAGTTTCCTGCCACTCTGAAATGTGGTGAATGACCTCAGTAATACGGTATTTTACTTACCAAGGCACACAGCTTAAGGATGCCATCGTTGTTGTTCCCTGGAGGAAATTCCATCCCCAAACAGTGAGCCAGGAGAGAAATTAAGGGGCCATTTGATGAGGAACCACTTTTTTATCCTGAACAAATCTGGTTGATGGAAGATTTTAGTTTTGCTTTTTCTAAACTGTTTGCTGGTTGTTGGGGGACAATTATTTTGGAAGGAATGTGTGCATAGGAGTAGCAGCAGCTGAAATGGGAAAAGAAGTGCTACAGTGAAAGTGTCTGCAAACTGTGGTGCTTGGAAATGAGCAGCAGTGGAAAACTATTAATTCTGCCTATTGTGTTATGATACTATGGTTTCTAGTTGAACCATTCAGAAAAGGAGACCATGTGTTGTTGCTGCTGCAGAAGTAGGGCAGATTGCTTTTGCTTTTCCTTTTCAGTGTAAATTCCTGGAAAAAATGTACCACAGGCCAAGCAGAACACACCTGTTTGTCTAACTCCCCTGAAACTCTTCCCATGCTAATTGTTAGATGAGAGTTGCCTAGGATTGTGTGGTGTGCTAGATTTCCCCTGCCTGTTGCACCCAGTATTTAATTTTTTGTTGTTACTTGTTTTGTGCACAATTTGGAGTTTGCTGGCAGGAAGTTTATACAGACTTTATGTAACAACTGTAGAGGTGGGGGGGTTTAGGAGTTTCTGTACGAGGGGGAGAAGGAATTTAGCACTGTTGCTATATTTGCGTTTGTTTTGATTTGCTATCCACCGAGAGGTGCTGCCAGGTGTGGCTTCCTACTGCTTTCTAATTCCGTGATCACAGAATCCCCGATTCTGCAGTCCTTGCACAGACAAGTCTCCCACCGATTTCAATGAGAAATTTGCCTGCATCAGGGATAAAAGAGTGGGCCCCAAGTTGTGTACAATGATGCAATCTGATCCTCCTGCTGTGGAAATTGATGTAATCGCATTCTCACCCTCCCCCCTTTCCTCAGCCCTTCTCCTTACCAGCCCCCGGTGACTCCTGGGGGGCTCACCAAACGGAGGGGAAGATGCAGCTGTGCGCTGAGGCAGCAGGGGAGGGGCGGAGACCTGCTAGAAAAATTTATGAAGGGTTGCATCCTAGATGTAACCCTAGAAAATGACTAAGAACACGAACCTGCCTGCCCCGAAAAATTTAATCACCTGGTCTTGCTAAATGAGCAAACCTTTGTTTTCTGTAATTGTGGCATTTGTGACCTGCTGCCCTGCGTATGTTGTAAGGCTGAAGTGCTCCATGAACTGAGCAACCTCATCACTGCCTGCATTCATTCTGTGGTGAGGGACAGCGTTGTCTTTTTTAGGGCTCTCTGTATTGTTTTTGTTGACAGTCTCTGCTTTTCAGCGGTTCTTTTATGCCCTGGCACGTTGCAGGTTGCTTGGGAAAATTGAACCTCGAGAATGCTGCGCTTTGTTGCTGGGCGAGCTGGGCAACCTCTAGGATGCTTCCTTCTGCCTTGCCATTTACATGGGGTTTGGTTTTATTTTTGTCCTTTGGGAATTCTAGGCTCAGCTGAATTTGTTCTGTGTTTTGCGGAAGAAAGGGCTTGTTAAAGAATTCCCTGATGACTTTGAAGTGAACTATTTATTTTCTCTCAAGGCTTATTCAGTGTAGCCATTTGCCCCTTCTCTGTTTTTTCATCCTGGTGTTTCCTGAGCTACAAGCATTCTTGGAATATACTATTTGTAATGAGTAATGTGGGCATCAAAAGTTTTCTTTGAAACTATACAGCATCAACATCTGTTAGCTCTTAGAGAACAGAGACTCAGACAAAGGGGCTGATGGGGGGAGGGAGGAAAAAGATATTAAATTCTGGAGTATGAAGTCTCTGGCTCAAAGACTCAGGGGGAGGGGAAGGGGAAATCTGCTAAACTCCACGTCTTTGATGTGGTCCTCTGGCCCTGGTATTCCTTTTATGGGAATGTGCGTGGCAGACAGTCCCGCACGGCCGCCTGCCTTGCCTGACCGCTGTGCCTGCCAGCCCTTCCTGCCTGCCCTGCTTGCCCTGCCAGCCTGCTCTGCCTGCCCGCCCTGCCCTGCCCTGCCTTCTTGCCCGAGTGCTCCTTCTTAGCAGCCTGCCCAGCCTGCAGCATAAATCCTGCCACAGCCGTTGTTGCTGCAGGAACGTTTTCAAGGGAAACGCAGTGTGCTCAGTTTTCAGCTATTGGGATGAGGAATCGAAGTTTCTAATAATAGAAGTAACGTTTAATTAAAAAGTAAAATTAAGTGTTTAGAAGTGAACTTTTTATTTGCTTGTAATCCTCCTGACCCTGAGGATCAACATGCAACTGTTCACCTAAATTAGGTTTTTAAATGGTGTGTCTGTGGTTTTTTATTGCCTGTAATTAAAAAGCACGTGCCTGTTTCTGTGTATGCAGCATCAATCAGCATTAAGGCATGATCATTGGTGCTGTACTACTTACAGGAATGTGTGGGGATGGGTTGTGCTTTTTCTGTTATCTTTTTCTGCAGAGCCTTACAGTGTTTGTCCTATGTGCCAGGGAGCAGGAGAAGTGTAAAAGAAACCTCTGTGTCTATCTTTTCCTCTTGTTGGCTCTGTTTTCAGCTGTAATGCTGGTGGCATTGTGCTTCATTGTGACTTCCTGGCCCATTAAAACCCTGACCAGTTATAAAATGATTAGTTGACATACCTGGGCTTTTGGGACAAAGAGGTGGTTTAAAAAGGAATGTGAACCATCTGTTTTGCCAGCACCTCCTGTTGACAGATTTATGGATCAACATTAGCATACGTGTCCAGGGTCACACACCTGTGCTTCCTAACAAGGTAATATTATTTTGCAGAGTATGTTTTCATCCTGAGGATTCAGAGATTTTTGCAAAGGTGGGCATCAAGAATACTGTTTTACAGCTGAAAAATGAAGGCACAGAGAGATTTAAGTGACTTACCCTGCACCACACAGTGAGTCTGTGGTGGAGCAGTTATTGAATCCAGGTTTCCTCCAGCTGCATAAATATACGTCATCCATTAACAGGAAAAGACTTAGAACTATAAACATAATAGAGGAGCATTGATTATCATTCTAGGGTAGTTTTAAGTCCTTGTGCTATATGAAAACCAGAGCTGTGTAGGAAGGCACAGACTATTATCACAAGAAAGATTTGGCATGCACTATATTGAATCTGCCCTTGCTTTCAGTGATCACTTCTTAAATGAGCAAGTTATTCCACACTAGAGCTCTGTAGCTGTTCTCTGTGTTTCCCAGTATATATACCTGGGTAGAATAATTTCATTGCTCTTTAGCCTCTTTATTAGCGTTTCTTGATAACCAAATCTGCCATGAAAGGAAGTTGAAAAGAAAATCAGATTTATTATGTAGCTATGCACATCTGCCTGCTGTGCTGAAGAAGCCCAAAATAAGCAATTTGGAAGAGTTATTGAGCTTCTCCAGGCAGATGAAGATTTGTCCTCTTTCATTCATGTCCTTACACTTGTTCATCAGTATAATCTGTGTTGAAGATAAGGTCTTGGGGGACATGGGACAATTGATTTTGCAATCACCACAGGGATTAGAGAGTAGCTAGAACAGCAAAGTAAGGTAAGTAGCTGAATCTGTAGAGTGAGTTCATTTATCCTTCTGAAGTATCTTCAAAGTAAATTTAAATATAGCGAAAAAGCAGTCATTTCTTGTTTCAATTCTATTTAATCTCAAAGACTGATGATCTTTTTTAGCTGGAGATGGTAGTACCCTTCAGTTGAATGAATTCAGCAGTTACTTTCCTACTTTCAATTATGGCACCTCTCATCTCTCAGAAGTCCTTGAAAAACTCTGTCTCACTCTATCACCTTAAAAAGTATAAGCTGTAATAGGTCCAGAATTTTACTAACAGTGTTAATGGAAGATGTCACTTTGCAGCAGGTAACAAGAGTTTGTAAAGGTCCATGAAATCCAGGGTAAAAACATCATATGAACAGTAATGTTATCTTGAAACTGGAACAATCTAAATAAAACTGTCCCCTAAAGGAATCTTTTGGCTTATGTGTAGGTCTTAATATACATTGCATAATTTCATTGGGTAATTTTTTGTTGATGTTGTTCTTGGGTTTTTTTGGGGGGTTGGGTTTGTTTTTACTGGCTATAAGCAATACAGGTCTATAGTACTGATGCTGGGGTTATTTTTACTACTTTCTACTTTTATTTTTTTTGAGTACACAATGTAAATATATACATATATAAGCCTACTTATCTTCCACAACACTGAGGAATCTTGCAATTCAAGTTAAATGAGCAGGTTGGTGTTTTTTGCTGAATGCCTGCTGCAGTGACTGACTACTGCAGCAGAGATGAAAAAGGTACCTGCAAAGAGCACATGTCAGTATTGCCACTTCCTGGTTTTCATAGAGTGGAGAAAAATAAATCAGAAGAATGAATAAAGAATTTGTGGTTTATCCTGTTGTAAAGCCTGGTGCGGGTGTTGGATTGGGACAAAAGAGCTTCAGGTGCATGTTGCAAGCAACTTGGAGCACAAAGTACCATGTTTCCTTCATCATGAAGGCTTGTGTGTCTGTCTGCTTTGTGCTTTCACTTCCTCAACAGCTGTATGGTCATGTTCCTATAGATGGGATATCCTTTAAAGTATACCGTACATGGCTCCTTGTACCATTTGAGGATCTGTAACAGGGATATAAAAATATTGGGGAAATATAAGCCTCCTTTGTAACTGGAGATTAAAGGATTGGGTTCAATTTTTTTTTTTTTTTGTTAGTTTTATGGTTTTTATCTTCACAATTTTTTTACCAGCAGCTGGAATTGCTCTGCAGTCACCTTCTGTGAGATGACATTGCAGGGGCTCCAGTTCTATCAAATTGGTGCATGTAGTAATTTCAAATGGTATTGCTGTGAAGTTATGGCTGGGAGTTACTGGTCCTAGTAACTGAATGTTTAGCTTTTAGCTAAACTTAATGCATTTGTGGGCTTCATGACAGTTTTTGAGCTGAGATATTAGTGTGAACTTTGTGTGAAGGTACCAAAGGATGAATTTCAGTATCTGTTGTGCTATGCCTATTGTGTTCTGTTATCTCTCTTAGGAAGACTGTAACTTTGGATATAGAGAGCATCATGGTAGGAAAAGGCAGTGAAATTGTAAGCCATGACAGCTAAAAGCATCCAAGATGATCTATTGGAGATCTTAGATGAGAAACCTGTTTTCTTAACAGCTCCGCCTGCTGTGATTTTATTATGAAAAAAATTTATCTGAGAGAAGCTTCCATGGATGGTGGAGGAATTAAAACCTGTCTGTAATAGATCACAGAGCACCAGGTTCTTATTTAGGAGAAAGGAAATGTAGAAGTTGAACTTGTTGCTTTGCTTAACAAACTGCATGATTTCTGCAGGAGAAACAGTATTAGGCTAAACTAAGACATAAATGTGTAATGCTCTATCTTGTTTTTGTCTGTGTTGTGTACTTTGATACTTAATAATATTTGCCTGGTTTTATTTTGCATTATAGTGAAGCTTAGAACGTATACTTTTTCTGTACAGGGCCCTAGGTATGTAGATGACTTCTAAACAGGGAAGGAAAGGAAGTTCTTGTCCTAAGCAGGAAACTGTTACACAGAAGTGAAGGGTTTATTTGCAGAGGCTTATGTGGGGGATTGTCAGTCATTTTTTAAAAGAATATTGATATGCAGACTTTGATTCCAAGTGGGGAGAGAGACAAAACATGCCCAAAGAACATCAGACACAGTCTCAAGCTGTGCTAGGAGAGGTATAGGCTGGATGTTAGGAGGAAGTTCTTCCCAGAGAGAGTGATTTGCCATTGGAATGGGCTGCCCAGGGAGGTGGTGGAGTCGCCATCCCTGGAGGTGTTCAAGAAAAGCCTGAATGAGGCACTCAGTGCCATGGTCTAGTTGATTGGGTAGGGCTGGGTTATAGGTTGGACTGGATGATCTTGGAGGTCCTTTCCAACCTGGTTGATTCTGATTATGTTTACCTGTGTGCACAAACATCCACTGGTGTGCATATTTGACTGTATGGATTTGTTTACATGGAAGCTTCTAGCCTAGCAAAATGTCATCTTCAAGTATGTCTGACAAGCAGTTTCATTCTATAATTATTTTACTTTTGAGCTGTAAGCCTGGCTATAAAGCTGTATTTCTCAAGAATAATGATCACCTCAGGTAACTGAATACCTTTTTCACTTGCATTATCCTGAAAGAAATGAGACTGTATTTTGAGGTGTAAATAGGTTTCCTGGTATTGACAACTAGCCTTGAGTAGTCCATAGGAAATTCAAATACTTGAGAGCTGGCTTCCTCCTATCAGGTGTTTTTTTGAAAAAAAGGCTTTTACTTCTTTCTTTTTAAGTCAGGAGAAGATGAAAAATGAAGTAAAACAATAATAGCAACTGCTTAGGGGGTTGGATGGGTTTCCTTGAAGCAGCTTCGAGAGACCAGGTTTCCAAAATCCGCTAAGGACTCGCTATGTGAAAATCTGACTTATTTCAGAAACTTATTTCCTGCAATTGAGACTAAAACATTGAGAATAACCAGTTAGCAGGTAACAGAACCCTCAGTCATTTGGGTGAATGGCCAGCGAGCATCCTCATTCTCCTGAACCTCTCTTTCTCTTTACTGTTGTTTTTGTCCACAGTAGGAGTGGAAATTTGTACATAGGCAGTATAGCATTCTTGTTGGCAGCTGCTTTAAAACAGTTGTAAAATCTATTCCACAAGATGTTAAAATTACCACATAACTTGTCCCTTGCAGTCCTCTTGTGAAACATGTTTCTATAACTTTGCTCTTTCCAAAAGTACTGGAACTTTATTGCATCAGTATGAGAACAAAGAAAGGAAAAAAAAAAGGGAAAAAATGTTTCAATTAGTTAAAAATAGTAAGGAAAGTTTGCTTGGTTAACAATTTGTCATTTTGAATGTGTTTTACTAGCAGAAAGTGGTGGATATGATACCTTTATAAGAACTTCACTAAACCAGGAAATCTCTGCTAGTTTTCTATCCAAAAATGTGGAAAATTCAGTATCTTAAGGCTAAATCAAAGGATCTTCATGAGATGTTTGAAGGAGGAGTAAAGCAACTTGTTTCTACTTGAGGAGAGCTACATCTGTTAGAGAAAAGTTAATTAACACCCTATTGACCGTGATGTAACACAGGGAGTAGGGGAGTCCAAACTTTAGAAATGTGATTATTATAATGATAGATAACCTGAATCCAAGATTATCCTTTGGTATACCTGATACATCTATGGATGTAGCTGTCTGTACTTACACTGAAAGCAATGCTGTGTTTAGCATCACATTAGTCCAAGTGCAGGTTGCTAAAATACACACTCTGAAGTCTGTAGCTTTGACTCCTATGAGCTGGGTGTCATAGAGCAGTGCAAGCAGGCACTACTGGGACTTGTAGGAGGAGTCATGCTGGTCACCAAGATTAAAGGAATTGGTGGGCATAAGGTTGAGGAGGTAGGGCTAGATGTGAATGTGAATAAAACTGTGTAGAGCCTGAAAGGTAGAGACAGGGAGCTTAACCTCAGTGTAGAAGCAGAAAGGGAGCCAACAAAGGCATCAGAGGAGTAGTGTGATGTAATCAGAACAGTGGGTGAGGATCTGGACATCAGCCTTTCAGATAGCTGGTGAAAAGGAAGTCAATAGATGGAAGCCCCAGAGTGAGTACCTGGCCTTTAGTCTCCAGGGACTTGTATTAATGAGAAAGCTGCACAGGGTGGTTAGGGCTGACATTGGGGTTAAAAAAATGAAAGTCCCAGAAGTTAGAATTCAGTGGAATCTGATTGCATGACAGAGTTGGGAAGCAAGTGACAACTGCCTGATTTATAACCAGATAAATGGAAGGGTGTGGGAACTTTTAAAGATTGTTTTTCTTCCTCATGTATGTATATACTTAGCAGTTTTTGTGAGGGAGTTGCACTAATGAGCTATTCTTTCTACCTCCACCCTCATAAATGTGAACTAAGTACTGAGGCACCTATCCGAATGGGACATATGTGACATCAGACTCTTTCTACCTAGGCCAGGCAGCCAGCTGTTCAGAGTTTGGAAGCAGATGTTTGAGTCTGATCTTAGTAGTTCTGGTGATTTGTGTTGGTTGCTAACAGAGGCCAGTTTATCTGGGAAACTCCTGGTGAGGTAGGGACACTTATCTAGATGGGTTCCTGTTTAGCAACTTATAGAAATGTCGTGCTGGAATAGTCCTTCTACCTAAATGTTTCTTGGTTTTATTTTTTTCCAGTGCTCTCTGTGTTTCACAGGATACATCTGGTTTGGGTTGTTTCATGACTCAGTGCTCCAGTTTGAAAATGCAGTGTTGTGATTTAGAACTTATGTCAAGACAGTGATATACAACTACCTATGACCTAAATGTTGTTTCTTTTGCTCTCTCGGGCACTACTTCTGCTGTGAGCTGGGCTCCTGCAGCTGTGCAGGGGGGCTCATGCTGCAGAGAGCAGCCAAATGACAGAGCCACTGCTGACTTTTCCATCCCCTCAAGCCTGTGTTTCTTTTGTGCTTGAGCACACTTTTCCCCACTGTCAAATAGTCCTACCTGCCTGTAGTGTTCAGTTACCACTACAATTTCTTGGGCTGCAAATGATGCTTTATGTGTTTACCCTTTTCTTTTGGTCAAGTCCATTTTCTGGATTTGGGTCGCTGTGGGTGGATGCACCCTTTTATTCACATTAAGGCAATTGGTACAGGTTACAGGGAGAATACTGCATTATACATATGAGCTGTGGTCACAGTTGTTTTCTCTGGTGCTTGCTCAGCTTTTATACTCTTCTGTTGAGTGTAAGTTTGCATACACTGTTCAAATCCTTTTCTCAAGCAGGTGCATTTCAGTATTCATCCAGGCTGTGGCATCTGTCTCAGTAGTGCTGAAAATATTCAGATAGCTCTCTTGCAGTTTTTTTACAGAAGAATTAATGATAATAAGATGAGTGATACATTTTCTTTTGTTTGTCCACACCTTTCACACATACACTTCTATCTATCAAAGATAATACTATGTCATAATCATACATTTGTATGGTAGCTAAGGAATTCAGCTTAAACGTGCCACTAAAAATGTTCTAATGGTACTTTCATCAGTTTCTAGATGAAGCTATTTAACAATTATGTTATGGTTCCACATCATAAAAACACTTTTCTGGAATTTGGTAATCTATAATAATTTGGTTTAAGGCAGAAACACTTACTTGAAATTTCCTTGCATTAAGTTACTACTTCTACTTAAATAACCAGGAGCTAGAGGAGGAATGAAACTAGACTAGAATATAAAACATATTTACTTAAGACCCATGTAATGATTAAAAGTGAGAAAATAAGGAAGCTGGCTTAATGAATATTAATGCTTCACTCAGCTGTTTTACACTTGTGTCTTCCACTCTTCCATTGAATTACTTGATGGGGCGTTTTGCATCCACAAATTTATGCTCATTTTAGAGTGACATCTTTTGACAAATCATCAAAACTCATGGGTTTATAGAGGATGAGATTAATGACATTGTTTTAATAGGCAACATTTGATACCCTGATGCACTGTTTGCTGTGCTAAAATTTTGAGAGGTGAAGACTACCAGCTAGATAGAATTCTCCTCGGAGATCTATCACAAGAGAGATCATGCCTATTCGTTGCATATTTTCTGATCAGGTAACAGAAAATAGGGTTGTTGGGTTTTTTTTTGCAAGAGAGCAGAAAAGAGCAGATATTCTGAGTTTAGTGAAGAAAAAACAAAGCAGTTATTAAATATTTAGCATTGTAGCAGAGAAGAGAGGTGCCATATATGCCTATGTAGTCACTTCTACATATCTCATTATCTACAAGAGCAGTCAGAGATATTCTCTCAGAGCTTTGTGGAGAATGATGACATGGGGAAATTTGATCAAACAGAAGTAAACCAATTTGTACAAACCTTTGGAAAGACCATCTTCATGCAGAAATAAGATATGTCAGGATTGAATGGCTTCTTTTTGTTTACTGTCCATTTCTATAATTTTTAAGGTAGTGATTGATATTAATCACCACGTACTCAAAAAAAATGCTGTTCAGTGGAATGAAAACTCAAGGAAGCAAAATAGTTTTTGTGATTTGCTTCTTGGAAAGCTAAATGCAGAATGACAGCTTTTATAGCACCATTGTGCTGTGCACAATCCTAGCATTCTGGGCCACGTTGCCAAGATTTCTGAGAGCCACTTGGCCCATGACTTCTGACTTTGTTTCTGTGTATTTGTTCATGAACACAACAATATACTTAGGGTCTCTGGCTAGCTATCCAGTAGTGTTTGTGAAAGCTCTTTTTAAAAGTAATACTGTTGCAGAAATTGGTACTGAAGAATTTCTAAGGTACTTTTTTGTGGCTTAGTTACATCCTGATAACTAATCTCAAAGAATTACACTTGGCCACGTGGAAGGCAGAAAAGGACATCTGGCAGCCTTCAAAAAAAAAAGAAAAAAAACCAAACCAAAAGAAGAGGCATACTGCTTTTATCATGATGAAATTGCTTTAAATTAATACAACCAGGCAATTCTCTCCAGTTATTCCATTATTCCTATATTGTGTGAAAAGGTCTGTACAGGCAATTTCCAGTTCGTAGGTTGATGCTGAGGTGTTCCTGGTATATTTTTGCAGATGAAGTTAAAATAGCCATGAGTGCAGGACTCCTCCTTTATTACCATAAGAGTTTATCAGTGGCAAAGAGAGTCTAGGGAGACAGACTATAATGTAAGGAATGGAAGAAGGCAAAACATGAGGATAGCTGGTGTTGCTTATGGTTTAGCTGGAGTGTGGAGGCATGGAGCTGGAAGGGTCTACTAATAAGAGAGCAAGAGTGCTTTTCAGGGTCTTTGTAAGTGGGATTAGCTCCAAATCCTACTGATGCCCTTTATTACTACTTCAGCACCATTAGAGAAATTATTTTGGGTCTGAGATAAGATCATCTGCATATCTATGACATCTGCTTCTGTGTTGCTGACAAAATTTCATTAATCATGCAATGGAAGGATCAAGCAGCTTGTCAGAGTCTGGTATCTGCTTTTCTAGGATGACCTCTAGTATATGAGACTTTTCTGTTTGGTGGTGGAATAAAGTGATAACATTCCTCTGTGGGTAGTGAAGGACTTATTTCTTCTTTATCATTTTCATTTTGAGGATTTTTATCTTGCTTGACTGATAGAATGTTGAAATGCTAAATATTAATCTACTTTGTAAAAAGATTTTAATAGGGACATTTATTTCTTTATTCTTTACAAGATATTAATCTCTCTTAAATTGTTGTCCTAAAGTATGTCTAGAGCATTTTAAAATACCACCAAATGTCACTAATAAAATTATTTACTTCTTTCCTAGCAAAAAAATTTCCTGTGATCTCTTTGCTTATCAACTAGGATTAACTTAAAAACAGTAATTATTGTTAACAGCTTAATGCTTTGTATATAGTATATTTGTCATGAATGTCTTCTTTTTCTCTTATTTTTAAACAGGATTTATCTGGGGAAGGCTACAGAGACACTATTGCTGATGAACACTTTCATCTAGAAGGTATGTAAAGAACAAAATTTCTTGATTAATGTTCAAGGATATTGGAGTAAGTCAGTGAACTAGTTAGCGTAGGAATGTGTGTTAGAGTGCAGTACTTGGTATACTGATCTGTTGCTTGCCTGGGAACAGGATAGTATTTCAGTACCTCCTACCACTGTTGTTCTAGTATTGAAAGAAGTCACCTAGTTGTATCATAGGCAACTTTTTGTTTTTTCAGTTGCTTGGTGTCAGTAGCAGAAGTCAATTTCACTGCCCCCAGCAGAGGTGGTAAATGCAATCACTGAAAATGTTAGTGTTAGGTTTTGTGATATGCTCCATGCCCTTCTGTGTTACAGAAACCAAACTTAGAAACTCCTGCTTCCTCAGCACATTTTTCTTGAATAGGAATGAAACTATTGTCTCATATAACTTCTTATTTCCAAGACTTGCCTCTTCCTCAGTCATCAGGCCTCTCTGTGCAGTGGAGATGTAGTCTGTGGTGGTTTGGGTGTTACCCCCGCCCCCCGAACTTTGGAAATCACCCAGACTGGACTCAGCCAGCTCTGGAAATTGAACAAAGCTTATTATTTACAGCTTAGCAGAATATACAAGCAGATATTTACAGTGTATACAGTTACTTACAGAAATACACAAGGTAAAAGGTAATACAGAAACACAACTCCCGTCCCAGAAACCTGAGTCCCCAGGAGGGGCTCCCAACCACCCCTTCACCTTCCCCGTACCCCTCTCAACCTTACCGCAGTCCCAGGGAAGAATGGAGGTTCGGCCAGGGGGTTAGGAAGCAAAGTGGATTAGTCAAAGAAACAGCAGAGAGGGATGCGGTTAGAGATGCAGCTCAGCCAGTTCCCCAGCAGAAGTGCTGTTATCTATGTTTTGATTCTTCTTCTTCTATCTCTCAGGAAGCCTATGAGTGAAGTAGACATCACCATTGTTTTCCTTTCACAGCCTGTAATCTGGTTCTTCTCATCAAAACATTCTAGCTAGCTTCAAACCAGCACATAGTCATTGCTGTGGAGGGAAAGGTCTTCGGGAACACATCTTGAGGTACCGTGAACTGCAGTTGGGGAGTGGAGGTTGATGACTGGCAGAGGTTCATTTGAGCACACTGTTGCTCATTCTTTAAAACAAACAAAAACCATCAAGGAAATAAGACATCAGATGTCTCTGGAGAAACTTTCTGGTTTAAGGAGTAGTTGCATGGGCTATGTGCTAGATTGACATTGTGGGCTAGTGGAAGCAGTATGTCCAACTTATTTAGAATAATGAGCCACTTCAAGGTTAACTTGGAAATTTCTCTCCTTTTACAGTCTGTTTCTGGTGTTAGAGACTACTTCTAAATAGAACTTGGAACATTCTGTGTTAAGAATCTCCATCTTCCAGTTTCTTGCAGTGTGAAATGCATTAAAATACTATGTTTTTTTGGATCCCGTGTTTCTGTCATGTCTGTAGTTGACAAAGATTGTTCCCTCATGTGCCTGTAACACAGAAGCTCAATTTCAGCTGCTGCTTGTAGGCTACTGGTAAATGCAAAAGCGAGATATACTTATCATGGTGGAGTTAAAAGTTTGACAGTATTTAACTTCACCCTAGTTTTCCACTTATACTACAACATAACTGTAATAAAATGTGGCTTTTTCATTTTCAGAATTATAGAAGAATCTATTTAACAAAAGACACTAAAGTGTCAGTGAAGTGAATAATTTCATTTTTCTGTGTCTCCTTCTACCTTTCCTTGCCTCTAATTATTTCTTACTTTGTTGTGTAGAATTGTCTTGCACAGCAAACTTAATATCCAATGTATAGTATTTCCAAACTAGTCAGCAGTGGGATTGTTTTTATTAGAGTGTGAAACCTTTTAGGCTATTGTCTAATTTCAGTCTTTCAGCAGTTTTACATTATTAAGTCTGATGTGTTTCATTTCTTATGAAGTAGCTGAGTAGTGAAGACAAGATTTAGATACCAGCAGGTGGTCCTTTCTTTGTGTGCTGCCACCAGGGAATAGCTGTTCTGCAGCATCTTTCCAGTTAGGAGGCAGGTAACTGTTCCCATGAAGTGCTTAAGCAAACGTGTGCAGATTGCTAAGGCTTGGTCCTCATCCCTTCTGCTCACAGATCTCCAGGCAGCACTTTCCATGCTGAGATAAGTGTTAGCCACTTGTCTTTTGAACGGAATATTGCAAATCTTACAATTAAGAGATGATACTAGGAGCACTGTGTTAAAGCAGGGTGCTTCTGCCCTTTTTGTATAGCTTCATACTTTTAACTGGCAGAATATTTTTGGATAATTGTGATAATACTGACATAAAATTGTAAAATTAGCAGAACATGAAGTTGAAGCATGGTTTGAGACCTTTCTTAGGGCATAGCTTGAGCTCTGTGTGGCATGGATAGAAGATAACCACTGTCATAGGTCTTTTCTGCCTAGAAACATTTTGTGTGAAAATGTAATTAATCATGTAGAGAATATATTTATATTTCCATCTAAAATAGTTCTTCTACTTTTATTTGGCTGTCTCACAGTCTTTGCATATGTACTGAGGTAGCACATGTTGAATGATTCTATGTTAATGTGTAATAAGGTAATGCTAACACCACTGATAACTAGTTTCATAGACAAGGAGTTGCAACACACTGAAACATGACCGGTTGAGCTAAGCTCACAAAGGACATGAATGGGAAACAAAGACCTGAACACAACTTGACCAAGTACTAGGCGATTGTCTAGTCAATGAACTGTATTCTGTCTTCATAAATACATGGTAGAGATGGAAAAAAATTAAAAAGAAACATTTCATAGATTTGCAAAAAAGCACAGCAGGTGCCACAGTTGTTCTGGGTTAGGGGGAAGTTACAGTCTTCACACTCAGACACTTTATTGGAGAATAAATCTGAGTTCTTTAGAAGACTCACTGAAAAGACAAAATGGCAATAAGAGAAATAATTGAATTCCTTATTTTGTTTTACATAGCCAAGTTCATTACCTTTTTTCCCCCCTCCCTCTTTTTTTCCCCCTCTCAGCCGTCTGAGCAGTACAGATAAAAAGAACTCTCTTTGCTGGATTTAACTTCTGTGTTGTTATGTAAAGCTTGATCAAATCCTTTCGTCTTAACAGACTTAACTGGCCAACAGCAAAAGGCTTGGGAATCTGGGATTAAGATTGTATTTGGTAAGAGGACTGGTGCATTAGTGCTTTCTTTTGAACTATAGAAAGAACAAAGTAAACATCAAAAGCATTAAGCCATGAGAGCGGATTGTTGACTCAATGTTGCTGCATGACAAGAGGTTAGAACTCAGTAGTGGCGACTCTGTTTACTGAGTGCTGTGCAGAAAGAAACAGTTTGACCAGTATTGTGTATTATATCCAGCACCTGCCTTTGATTTGCTGCTGAGCAAGTCACTAAATTGAAATTTTGGAGTTTTCTCTTATGTGGTTAGTTGTTTCCTTAGATGAGAGACACCAGAGGAAACCTAAGTCTCTTTTACTGTGCTCACTTTGCTTCCTTTCTTCCTCTTTCATTAATAGCTTGGCAATTGGACATGTTTAATATAGGTTCTGTACTAGAATCATTTGCAACTTTAATCCCAAGTTTGTTTCTTTTCCAGTTAATTCTGCATTTCAGAGACTTCCAATTGCTGAACTTTGAGTACTTTTGCAGTTTGCTGTGGCTGGGTAGGAACTTATCATGGTTGAACTTCCTTTTTCTGCAATTTCTGCACAGGAAGCATGTGTTTCATCACTCTTCATATTTAGGTCAAAAGAGCTTGCATTTTCTCTTCCTTGTCCCTAGATAGAATAGTAAGTCACCAGAACTGAAGGTCTGGAGATGGGTCTGCTAAAATGGCAGGCAGAAATTAAATGTAGCATCAAAGAGCAGGTCACTCTTCCATCATGGAGACATACAGGTGGCTCAGAAAATACCTGCTATTAGTATGTTCAATAATGACATCCAGGTTCTCTCTCTACTCATCAGGGCATAAGCTAACCTTTTAAATTAATCATTCAAGACCACTGTTGTTGTTGTCCAGAACCTTTCACCTTCCCTCCCCAGACCTTTGGGAAATTTTCATAGCCTAAACTAGGAAGGCTGTCTTATCTTGACAACTCCATGTCTTTATAAAGTAAACTGAGGTTCCTTTGTCTTATCGCCCATAAATATTAGAGAGCCCTCCAGCAGAGTTTGAAGCACATGTGCTGAAAAAAACCCAAAACTCTATCATTTCTATAAAAGAACTATGTGTGGCACTTTCTACACTTTCACAAAACATTATGGATTTTCTAAACCTGCAAGCAAGGCATGCTGCATTCAACAAATCAGAGAAAGAATTAATTCTATTGATAATAATCTGGTTTTTAAGATGTTACTAGTATGTCCAGTCATTCCTTCATCTCTTCTTCCTGCATCCAGGGAATTGGTGGTTGAGTGGGCACTGAGATGTGGTTAACACAGCTCTGCCAGTGTTGTTATTTCAGACTTTAGTAAGAATTAATAGGTAAACAACAGTAAAAAATTATCTATTGGGTTAGGACTGCAGGTCTTCTGCCCAATGCCACCAATCTTAGTGGACACGTCAACATGTCTGCTTTTGTGCATTACAAGATCATTCCCTCTCCTGTATCTCTCAGCCCAATCAAAAATCAGTAAAGACTTCAGTTCCTGGAGTGGTTTCTAAAACTGGAATAATAACAAATCTGAGGAAGGATGACAAGGTGTGGCACTTGAGCCCACTCTCTTAGCTGCAATAAAGTCATCTATTAAGCTAGGCTGAGCTATGAATGGGTAATAAAACACAGATTATTTCAAACTGCATGTTCCATTCTAGTTAATGTTTTCAGTTATGGTGGTTGTGTAATTAATTTTCCATGTGTTATCCATAATGAAATTCCAACATACTCATAGAAAAGGCATACACAACATCTCGCACACAGCGAAGTTGCTTCCCCTACATTGGGCAGTTTTGAGATTCAGCTTGACAGGGCGCTGGGCCATCTCATTTAAACTATACTATCACCTAGAAGGGTTGCACCACATATCCTTGGAATCCATTCCAATCTGGTTTTCTGTGATTGTTATTGCCTACCTGGTACTATTGGTGCAGGCTTGGCACTTTGCAGAAAATGAAGGTCCTTTCTCTGTCACATTCTTAAACCACCAAATACCTGTTCATCGCTGACCCTGCAAACAGAGTGCTAATAATTCTACATTAAAAGTGCTCTTGTGGCTAGCCTTCTGGGATGTTGCATGGAAACTCTGCATTTTAATGACTTGTTGCTAATCCTATGCACTTATCATAGATTTGCTGTATGTGAATATGTGCTATGCGATCACCTAGGCTGATGATCACTTGCTCACTGGCAGTATTTTTTGAGTTTGGTTGCCAAGAGGTTCCTACTGTACACTTTCCTAATATTCAGTATGATGTGAAAGACCTTCAGGGTGACCCACTGGCACCAGTCACCATTATCTGACAAACAGCTAGGCCCTGCCTAGGCTGGAGGCTGATAATCTGGTTAATGTGAATTGGAAGGAGTACCAAAGGACATGAAGGGAGGAAAGAAAAGGAGCAGTAGGAGAGTGCCAAAAGAAAACTGCTTAGTTTGGCAGTTAGAATAAAAGTCACCAAAGAACATGAGACTGGTAGGATTAGCAGAAGTTTTCCTGCGGTCATGCACAGATCCAGGAAATTATAAGAAGCAGGTAGGCCATTTGCCATGAGTGGGAGGAAAATCTGATGGCATAAGGCACTTAAAAAAATATTTTAAAAATATAAAACTGTAGAAGTGTTTCTTAACATGAGCTGTTCCAGTTGAGGGAGGTGGGGGGTGTTCGGATCAGAAGCCTTTACTTCTAGAGCTGCTGTTTTAAGTGCAGCCAGGTCAGTAGTGATGAAAGTCTGTTGCCATCCAATGGTTGTCCATGGCCCGTGTGTAATGAGTTAGTGGTCTCCAGGTGTTTCCAAATGGACCTTTACAATGTCTAACAGTTGCCACCCATGTTGGCAAGCAGAGCACAGAAAAGCAGTGAAAAGTGGGCTGCTATGTCACCTCAGAGTCAGCTTTTGCCTCGCACTAAGCTGCTGCTGTGCAGAGGGTATGTGCTCTGCTGCCCATGCTGTGCTTGTTCCCTGCATTTTGGATATTGCACTTCAACTGACAACCCACCAGCTCCTTCCAGTGCTGCCTACCAGGTTTTGATAGTTTGTTTTGTCTGTGGTTTCTGGGTTATTAGTCTTCTGCATTAGAATGGCAAGATCACACCTGCTGTAAGTAGTGGTTTCACATTGATAGCTGTATTCAAGTCATTCTACAATGCTGAAAAATTATTATTCCTGAACACAAGCACGAGCAAGTGGAGTGTTTGATATAGGGACACGATATCAAAGCTGAAAACAGAGCATGAGATTTCTTGCATCCATCTCTTGCAGTATGACAGTGTTTCAAAGTACAGTGCACAAGAAAACCTTCCAAACTTAGAAGTGATCTCTATTCTTTATGCTGGATGATGAAAGTAAAATTGTAATAATCATTTGTGTGTAATGGGTAATAACTATTTCAGTAAAAAACTGAGGTAATGAAAGAGAGATGAGGAAGCACCTCAAAAAAATGCAGAGAGCTGATCCTTAGTGAACAATATAAACATGGAAAGCTTTACAGTGATGTTGTGTGCATGTTTCACATTTATAGCTATATTGGTTTTCCATACTCTCCTTCCATGGAAGACTGGCAGCTTTTCCTTCTTTCACAGAGAAGCTGATGTTCTGAGTGGTCGTTAGAAAATCAGTGAATTAGCAATACAAATACTAATTTACTTGCAGCTCTGGGTAGTCGTGAACTTGTTTTGCTAGGAGGCAAAAAGTCACCTGTGGGTGTAGCTATTGAAAAATCTACATCTACAGATGTCTCAAGCTGCTTCTCTTGTAGCATGTGAGAGTCAGAAGATCAGGATGCATGTGGGAAGCAGGAGAATCAAAGGGCAAAAGAACCTAGCTTAGGCAGATCTCATCAAAGGCAAGAGAGCTCTTGTATTTGCCTTCCACACCCCAAAGGTGAACAAAGTTATCACAAGCAGAGTTTAGGCAGCAGACCATGGGCACCCAACTGGCTGCTAACCCCAATGAGTGAAGTTCAAGGGAAGCTACCATGTAGTGGGACTGAGATAGGGGTAAGAGATGGATGCCAGTGGTATGAGTGTCATGCTCTCTGCATGTGGCTGGGCCTCAGCAATCTGAACTCTAAATCAGTCTCGGTCATTGATGGTTTTCCTTGGACTGTCAGCATTGTGATTCAGAGGAGGAAGGCAATATAGCATGTGTGGGTGTTCATCTAGTGCTGTGTGGGTAATGAATACACTGAGTGCACAGGAGCACAGGCTGGTGCACAGCTCTGCGTTAGTGTCCCACTGCGTAGGTACACCTGTCAAACCCTTACTGCCTCCCAGGGATTGCCAAGCTACAGCTAGCCACCTCTGCATGTCCTGCTCTCCTGCCACTGCAGTGGGGACTAACCTAGGAGCCAAGGTCCACCATCAGATGCACCTTGGCAAACTGATGGATTGGGGCATACCTGTGAGAGACAGCTGATCTGTTTTGTATGGTACAGAGGTAAAGCTGCATTACTATACATGAGCAGCAGTATAAAAATCTGCTTGATCTTTGCCCCAGGACAATCCACCACCATGAACAAAGAATGAAATATGGGAACAAGTCAGGAGTTTGAAAACAATCTCTCTGGAAACATGATGAATGCCAGTGGTTTCATTTATTCTACTTGTAGAACAAAGGTCCTTTTCTATTTCTAATTTCCCAGCAATGATTATTACCAGTTATTTTTCTTGTAGCTTTGACCACAGTTCGTGGAGGTTTTATTAAAAGTGAGTCAAAATGCCATTCTTCTCTGACTCTCCCGTGACTCTCTCTTTTTTTACCCATGTGAAACTAGAGCATATTTCCAGGCAAAGATTTGGGGTCAGATAATACTCTCATGCTGATGTTCATGGAATTATTCCAGTTTTATGCTCTTGTAACTGAAAGAAGTTTTGGCCCTTGTTATTTCAGAAGACAATGTATTTGTTTCAAATCCCTTTCCTTTACATGAAACATCACATTTATTTTTATAAACCTTGAGTACATTTAGTAGACACTGTGTCCTGGTGCAGCTCCTGAATATTCCTAAAGCTGCCAGTTCTCTTGTGTTTGACTTGACCTTGGCAAAGCCAGGCAAACGTGCTTCAGAGTGCTTCCTTTACTGGGTTTTTGATAGCTTTCTGCGATAGGCTTTTGTTTAGATCCCATGTGTGTGCTGCTGTAAGGTCCTTTGCTCCTGCCTGTAGAGATTTCATAGCCAAGAGTGTCTCATATGGGGATACGGTTTATGACAGGATTAAATAGTTCTTGCATAACTAGGATCAAATTTAGGAGACATCATTTTATATAGATGGCTAGATAGATGTAAAGCTAGACAGATGCCTGAACCTTCGGGATGGATAGTTTAGACACAACAACCTGTCATCCTGCTGAACCTTACACACACACAAGCATGTACATGCAGACTTAGAGGCAATTGCAAGGAAAGGCAGATTGCTTTTTGCCATTGCTGTTTCAAATTCTAAGTATGTATCAGTCAGGGTGCTTTTGTGTGCTTCAACTCCACTTCTGCTGCAGTAGCTACAGAAACCCAAAGTTTTACCTCACCAGGCAGAACAAGTGCCCTTTGTTACCTAGACAGATTACAGCTTTTTCTAAAGTCTGCTCTTCATAAAAGCCCAGCTTGAACAGTGGAAATTCTGACTTGTCTCAGATACTGAGGAGACTTTTATAGTTTCAAGTAGCTCCAGGGTTATATTTTAAAAGTTGGATTTCATCACATGTTTCAAGTTTGGTGGAAAAAAAAAAGCATGAT
The DNA here is from genome assembly GCF_015220805.1 of Pogoniulus pusillus. Classification (NCBI taxonomy): domain Eukaryota; kingdom Metazoa; phylum Chordata; class Aves; order Piciformes; family Lybiidae; genus Pogoniulus; species Pogoniulus pusillus. Next base: position 15,834,847 of record NC_087283.1, read on the forward strand.
ATTTTTAGCAGGAAAAAAAAAAGTCCCCCCCACACCTTTTTTTTCTTAACAGATGTTTCATCTCAATCACATCCAAACCTCAAAGCACAAGTAGCAGTCAACCTTATTCTCCTGTGGAGAAAAAGATAAAATGTCATTTGTTTGGAAGAGGGTTTTTTTTTGTAACCACAGCTAGTTTGTGAGTAAAAGCAAATAATAAATGCAGCACTACAGGGTTGTGGAAATGAACCTGAAGCAACATTTCTGCTCTTGAAAGAGCTTGGAGTCCAGCTGCTCTTGTTAGATGGAAAGTCCCAACCCCCAGCCTACCCAAAAATCAAAAAAACCAACAAACAGTAATCATGTTTTTCTTGCTTTGTAAATCTGATCCAGCAATTCAGGTTCTTTCACCAGTAAAATATGTCATACAAAGTGCCCAGCTTTGTACCAAAAAGGATTTAAAACTGCAAAGGTAACCAAAAGAGAGGGAAGGAATAGTAGTTGTAAAACAAAATATCCACAAGTAAAAGAGCTGCTACCTGAGGAATTTTCACAGGGCTCTGGAGGAGCAGAGAGCTGGGCTGTGCCTTGCAGCTGGGGGTTCAGGCAGGCATGGGAGTTGATGAGGAACCCGAAGGCAATCCTTTGGTCTGTGTGCAAAAACATATTTAGGCAGGAGTCAGTCCCTCCTAGTGATTTGGAGGCATTAAGCTAAAATGTGTTGCTGCAGACCTTTTTGTTTTGTTTTGTTTTCTTACTTAATGAGCCTTTGCAGAGAGTGGAGCCATCCAGGTGTTGAAGGATGTTCTTGGCAAATCTTGTTCAGGTGAAGACTACTTTCTGTGCCTTCTGCAGGGTCCTCTGGGAGCTGCCCAGGGCACCCACCTGCCTGCCCTGTCGCAGGCTGCTGTGCCTCTGTATGGCCAGCTGCCCAGGGCCCACCAGCAAGTAGTGATTGCTGTCCAGGTTCAAGACACTGTGTCTGAATGAGAAATGAGACTGGGAGGATATAGTAGACTTTTCCACTAAAGGAGTAGCTGAAAGTGGGAAGCAGACTCTTTAGCTGTAATGCACGTGGACTTTCTAGAGCTATAAGATGTGCTGGATCCTTCCCACAAGGAGAGGTGCTGCAAACCATGTTCTCTTTGAGGGGTACATGGCACAGCAGGCTTCCATCTCTGATTGTGGTCTTTAGGCTGTACTGTAATTATTAATAATGGTGAGCTGTGTTTGCCCTGTGGGAATAATTTCTTGTGATGAGATACTGTGTGCTCTCTAGACTTTAAATAAAGGGTCAAGCTTTGATGGGTTTTATTTCTCTGTATGTTCTGCAGTATGTGATGTACTGTTCCTCATCTATGTCTAAATAAGTAAAGGGAGACATATGCTTCTATCTGCATGTGTATATGCTGGACTGTTGGTCAATATATTGCTTTTCAGTTGTGGATCGGTCTCCCTCTCCTCCATCTCACAGAGTAAGATACAGGGCTTTGAAGGATGGGAACACTGAACCTACTGCTTAGTATTAACTTTGAGAAGAGTTGTCAGATGTACTACTGATTCATCACAGCCAAAACTGGTCCACAATATCGCCCTCCATAAAAGATTACCTTCGTGAGGTGGTCTTCCTGTGGGAAGCACTTTTGACAGAATGAATAGTAGTTCATACACCTTTAGAGGCCCCATTATGATAGCAGAAGTGGTGGAAACACCATTTTCTTATTGAACATCTAAGTTAGATGTAGATATCAAAGTCTATGTTATTAATAACATTACCTACTAAGCCTTCATTTGAATAAAGGGTTATGCAGTCCTCTGTGAATCTCAAGGAAAGAGAATCCAAAAAGACAAGAAAAATAATAAGATTGAAAATCCTATGTGAACAAGCCTATCTGCAACTTGCACTGAGATGGAATTTTTAAAACACAAAATTGTTACAGGTTACTAACAAAAAAATCAGTGTATGGCCATCTTAGAGGAGAGAGGTCTTCCTTCCTTTGCTTAAAGTCACAAATTATCAGTTTGTGTCCCCATCTGTCACTGTTCAGCAACAGATTTCAACACTTTGCAGGCACATTCAGAGCCCCAGGGACACATAATGCTGTTGGAAAGTGGTAAATGGTCCATATGACAGTGATATTTACGGTTAAGAAGTATTTATCCGTGTTAAATGATACAGAGAGTTGTAGCAGACTGCTTCCTGATAATGTGGCTTTTGATATGGCCACTGATCAAACACCAATCTTGCTGCTATGAGTACCATTCTGAACTATTCTAACCAAAGCGTATGGAAATTCTCCCCCCGTTTCCTCCCTCCCCCCTTTAATTTTTGCTACTTTTTTTTTAAGATAGAGGAGGGAAGAATGATCTTCTTTGATCTCCGACAAGGAAGGGGAAAAAAGAAACTGTTCTGCTCAGGCTTTTGGCTAACACAACAAACAGTGTTTAAAATTTAACTTTGCTTAATTAATTAGTAATTCTGTTTAGTGCTGTCTGATCTTCATCCAAAAGGTATTTTGAAGCTTGAGAACTGAACATCAAAGTGTATTGGGTGAAGATGGTCAAGTAAGGCATTTAATTTGGCAGTTGCTGTTGATGAAATACAGCCAGTTGGGGAACTAATTGGAAAAAGGAATCATAATCTGGCAAAATTCAGCAAACTCCCTCCCTTCCACAAACTCGCTTCAGAGAGAGTGTGAGAAACCTGAGGTTAGTGTTTAAGCATGTATGAGCTACACCCTAGCTAGCAGAGGGGGCTGCATTGTCCATTATGTCTGTATCTTTAGTACAGATCTTTTTTTCATAAGGAAAGAGTAAAAAAAAATTTCCTCCGCTCAACCCAGCAGCCATAAAACCAGACATCAGATCTAGGCAGAAACCTGTACCAAGACTTGGAGGTACTGCTACTTAAATATGCCAAATTGTTGGAATTAGCCAAAAGGACTGAAGTTTTACAAGAGCAAATTTCAGTTTAGCAGTTTCTTAATGTCCTAGTGGTGACTTGATAGCTAGAATCATTGTCTGATGCCTGAACAATTAAAACACACTTTGGTTGTCCATTTTTCTGGATTTCTTTTCCAAGCCATCACATGGTCTGCATCACTGCCCCTCTGTTCTATGCTCAGCTGTCTCCCCAGGTCAGTGCTGGCAGTATGTCTTGTGACAGCTTGAATCTTTCAGGGTTTTGGATTTTTTTCCTTCACTGTGGTGTGCAATCTAACCTTTAATGTGTTTGGCACCATCAACAGTAAACAGAAACAGAAGAACATGAGTTCTCTCTATATATTCAGGTTAAAATGCCCAGCCTAGACTAGTGCAAAGAACTACTAGTATAGCTCATGTTAAATGGGTTTTGACTTGTCTCACTGAACTTAAAATGGACAACTAATTTCCCTGCAGTAAGTTTCAGAGAAGGCAGCTTGATCTTTTTTGTTTTGAAGGGTGTGTCTAATTCATCAGCTTCAGCTTTCAGCCAGAGAAAGTTTGAATACATGCTTTTGGCATCAACCCAGGACGAGCCTGTTTTTGTGTGTGCTTTTTCTGGTGACTGGAACGGGAATGTTGCTCTCTTGCTGGTCCTATTCTTCCTATGGTTTGTTTGCCACTGGAGAGGAGGACCTTTGCTCAAGCATAGTTATCTCTATCAGGGATGCATTTCAGTCAGTTCTGTGGAATAAAATGAAAATGTGTGCTCAATGAGGGTGATGTTCTTAATTGATGGCCTCTGGGAGAAATGAAAAATGAAATCTGAATGTGAATGTAATTATTAATTAAAGGATAAGTTCTCAGTTTAGACTTTCAAAGATAGTTATTTTTGTTCCTGTTGTCCTGCATTCAGCAAAGTGTGTCAATTATATTTGTCAAACCTGATTTGTAATGAAAAAATATTGATAGAACCAGATAATTTAGACATCAGAGACTTAAGGAAAAACAGTGCAGTTATTTCTCTTTAATCACTCTGGTCCTCCTAGGCTCATGTTCTGTTGCATCTACTAGATCTGTAACTTGGAAGTGAAACTGTAACCCTGTTGATATCAACAGGAATTTTACTACTGAGCTCAGCCAGACCAGCTCTTCACTGCTCAATTCCACCAGTACTGAGATTTGGTACGAGCTGTTACAGAAGCCCTTATGGCTTCATCTCCTTGTCTTGCTATGTCTACTCGTTTTTAAAGTGTTCCTTTTATCCCACTCCCCCGTGAGTCTCACATTGTAGCATATGCTTTGTTGTTTTTCCCAACAGACAGATTATTCTCTCCCTTTGTTTCTGGTAGTAGTTTTAAAGAATTGTGGTGGAATGCAGTCTATACAACTTAAGGGGAAGGCTAATGATACTTCATTTCAAAGGATTTGGTTACATATATGCCAGATGCTTACTTTCATAGGTGATGTTTTTGGCAACTCTCCAATTTTACCTTTGCTCTGCACTCTCTCAAAAATTACGCAGTAACGAGCCTGACATTTAAGATAATAGTCACTGGTAATGTCCAGGTATAATTTAGTACCATTGAATTGCATAGCTTCTCCCATAGTTCTGCTTTCTGAGTTAAGGCCCTGTGATCCATCACATACCTTTCAGAATGTCTGTCACCCCAAAGAGGCTCTGAAGCAGTTCATCTTTGGCCTGAGCTCGCCTAACTGCTGTGCACCTTTGGACTTGGTAACTGTAACTTAGGCCAGAACATTCATCATGGTTGCACCTTTTTTTTGTGTATCTGGCCACAAGATCCTCTTAATTTGTCTGACTGAAATGTGAAGTACAGTTGAGAAACAGTGAAATTGTACTTAATTTGAAGAAGGTCATTTGTTAAAGGGCATGATGCTTTGTTGTAATGAGGCTTTGAGAAATTGGAAATGGCAAGCTACCTGCATGAAGGTAAAAGTTTAAACAGTCACTTTTCCACCAGACTGCAGCTCTGGTTTTGTTCTTCTTCCCCCTCTATCCTCATATGCAAGAAGGAAGTGACTGCGAAGTAGTTTGGTGGTCTGAATTTTACGCTCACTGAATACATGCAGCACAGCAATCCATTTATACATTATTTCTTGGGGGGGGGGGGGGGGGGGTTGTTTGGTGATTCCTAAGGAGGATTTAGAATTATTGGCCCCCTCTTTTCTTAGGAATGAATAAAGTCCTGAAGAAAAGACTTAATTCTTCAGGGGTGAGTCTCAATATCTTTTAAACTGGTGTTCATTCCTCCTCCACCACAATTACAACAGTGGTAGTAATTAATGGTCTTAGAGAGAAACATCTGCTAGTACACTTAAGCCAGTCAGTTTGTTTTTCATGAAAGAATGGTATTTCACAATTTTTCCAAGTTAAGATTTTTCCTTTATTGTCTTTCCAATTTTAAATATTGTCCAGACACATTTTTATAGTGTCTTAAGGTTATAGAAGTGAATACAAGACCATTAATAATGAACAAGAAAAGAGAACATCATAAAGAAAACATATGCAGTATTTCAATTTATGAAACATTCTGTTAGGGAACATTGTTTTTGAAAGCATATGGTCATTCCCATGAGAAGCAGTAAATATGTTTTTGTTTTCCCTCTCTAGTTGTGGATTCCCACAACAAGGGCTGGCTTCTCTGTGTATTTGTCTATATAGCATGTTCTCTTTGTTGGGACTTGTTATCAGAGTGGGGAGATAAGTATTTTTGCACAGCTAGTATATGGTATGTGAACCTATTTCTGTTAATCTAGATTTTAGAAACATAAGCCTATTAATTCTCCATGAGATATCTATCTTGTCTGGTCAAGTTTAATATGGTTGGCAGAGCTGAAAGGAAGTTCACGCTGTGAATACTTCTGAACCTTGGCATGTAGCTCTCTGGTGGATCTCTGTTTACAGGCTGCCAGTTTTAACTGTCCCAAGCAGACATTCTTATTTATAAGTAGGTTCAGCATGTGTTTGTATCCTTCATCAAACTGAGCACATGTCAATAGTCAAAACTAAGTATAGAAACAGGATACCCAACACTTACCCTTCTCTTCTCAGACTAAACAGTTGTACTCCAGTATGTATTTTTAAATGTTCACTGGCTTTGGATAAGGCACATGAAGATATATGCATAGACACATTAGTTGATAACTCATAAATATTATTTTAATACCTCCATATTCCCCTTTAAAGCCTCCTCATTCAGATTTCATTTTCCTTTGCTGAATGAAACTTGACAGCAGGATGAGATCACCAGATTTCCCCATTTCATCTGGGCTCCAAAATGAGTAACTGATTTCAAAGGCTAATTCCCTGGAGTAGCAAGGCCAATGAGTTCTTCAGATCAAAGGTCAGCAAAGCTCAAAGAAGATAATTTCTGGCATACAATGTTTAAACTCTCTGAAGGAGCATACTGCAAGATGTATCTCCTCCTTACCCAACAGCCAAATTCTTGTTTTGAGAATTCTAATTTGTCTGAGCACATTTTTTTCCTATTACATAAATTATACATTAAATTGAAAGCCAGCGAAAGGGCTGTTCCTGAAACCAGAGGGTAACTCTCTGCCGTTCCTCTCTGAAGCACTCTGTGGACTGGGGAACTCTTTGCGTGTGCTCTGTGCACGTGCTGGCAGCTTTCAGCACAGTACAAGAACACTGTGGTGGAAGGGACAAAATGCCCTATAAGACACTTCATTTTGACAGAAAAACGCAACAAAGAGTATTTGGGCATGGAACAGACACAGTGCGCAGGATCTGTTCCTCAATGCTTTCAGCCTCATGTTTGCCATACTACTGGCATATGAGATGCTTTCCTGTAACAGATGAAAGACTGCTATAGAAATGTTTTGGCCATTCTGTACCTCTATGCATTTAAAAGTATGTGTGATAAGGGAGATGCAGTTTTGGTGGGTTTGTCTGCTGGTTTTCCATTGTTCCAACGAAGCAGAGGATCATACCAGCCCAGCTTTCATTTATTTCTCATTCCCTCGAGCAAGATTCTGAGCAACTGCAGAAGCCCCTCGTACAAACGTTTCTATTGGCTTTCTTAGAACTGTACATATGAGAAGCTGATCGCTGGTGCAAATGAGCCACCGAAACTCGAGGGGCATATTTAACAGTTATGAAGAACCGCTGTCAATGTAACTGTCTTGCTATGAAGGCCCTTTTCATGTCTTGATTTTAGAAGGAAACAATGAGGCTGGGCTAAGGTAGACAACCAAATGTCTTCTGGTTTACAGTGGTCTCTTTGTGACCTTGGCTTTGGACTTGCAGGGAAATGGAGTCATGTTTCTGGACAAAGTGGATATAAAACAAATGGCTCATATACTTCAAAGTTTCGGTTTATATGTAATATTTATTTTAATATCTGCCTTATGATAAACACTACACAAAGCCTCCTACAAAACACTCTCTGCTCATCTGATAACGCCAACTTAAAAGAACAAGGGAAGAAACTGCTGTGATGTGAGCTTTCTCTTCCTTCAGCTGACCTTCCTGCTCAGTGTATGTTTGGTGTAGAAATGAAAGAGTATCAGTGCATCAGTATGTGTGTAATAAACACTGTGTCTGCTTGTATTAGTTCAATGCAACTTAACGTGTGCGTGTCTCTAAGCTGGTGTTAGTATAACATCAAAACTGCAAATAAATATCAAAGTCAGGAAATTACAAAGTTGATATTTTCTACCTCATTTCTCCTTTCTTTAATGCACATCCAGAATCTTTTATAGGATACTGCAGTTTTGAAAACAAGCGAACAAAAAGTAGTACAATAGTGATAAATTTAAACAAAGCAGTAAGATGGGAAAATGTGATACATATTGCAGTGCAGCAATGTGAACATTGTAGCAGAAATATTAGGGTTTGGAAATTCTGAGTGTGAAGCTACAGTAAAAGTAAGTGTGTTTATTACTTTTTAAAAGCTGATTATTCTGTTTTTAAAAGTGAAAGAAAATGCTGAAAAATTACATAATAGCTCAGTTTCTAGCATGTTAGTGACTAGATTTCCTGGGAAAGAACTTGTGAGGCACCAAACACCATGAGAGCTACAGAGCAAACAGAGTTTGAAATGGGTCATCCAGAAGTGGAGAGAATCATGTTCCCTTTTTTGTAAGAAATTTGATTTTACTTAACTGGCACTTACATGAGATCTTAGTTACAAAGGCATCCCCAAGAAATTATTCCTACATAACATTACAGTGAAGGCTTTGAATAAACACAAATGCTTCAGTGCGAGAGAAAAACTTCTGACTTTGACCCCCCACATTTTTACAGTATCTTCTGGTTTTTGAGGAGTAGGCAAGATTAATGCTATACATAGCAGTGTGAGCATCACGTTGCTGGCAGAAGTATGTGGATGTATAAAGTTTCAGCGTAGAGTTAAAAAATTGATACATCTTTTCATGAGAGGAAAGAATATAGAGTTAATTTTCTTCAGATACAAGGTTTCATCACGTGCAAGGCTGAATGCTTCTGCAGGATCCAAAAGCACAGCCATTAACTTTCTGGGCATTTGTATTTTAATTGACATGAGAAGTATATGTATTTTTCTGTTATATAAATGTTATGATATTGTGGTACATAGAATCATGGATTCATAGAATGGCTTGGGTTGGAACGGACCTTAAAGGTCACCTAGTTCCAACTCCCCTGCCATAGGCAGAAACGCTGTCCACTAGACCAGGTTGCTCATGGCCACGTTCAACCTGGCCTTGAATGCTTCTGGGGAGGCAGTGTCCACAACTTCTCTGTCTGATAGATGTTAATGTTGATGCTGATTATGAGTGAAAGTGAATCACGCAAGTGTATAATTTTGTAACATGAAACTTAGGTGAAATATGCTTTTCCCAACATACTTTGAGAAAATGCTGCTTAAGCTTTTTGACAGTTAGTGTCACCTTTTAGGAAGATGGTACGGTTTGTGTGCGTTTGAAGAGGGAAATCAGAATGGAATGAGACCTTCCTTTCAGAATTCATTACTTCATTCACTGCTGGTGGATGCAAAGTGTTTTTACAATATGTCACAAACTGTCAATACTTTGCAAATTATTCAACTTACTCGCAGTAACAGCTCTGCTGATTTAGATTTTCATAATATTGTGTATGAACTTCTGGTGACTTTGGTGGTGTTTCTGGAGAGGCTGTGTACCAAAAGCTTTTGGTAGATTGTCTGCTGAAATTATACCAGACATGTGGAGAACACAAAAACAAATTAAGTAGAATTATCCTTTCATACAAGTTAGCTGAAATAATTTTCACCTTAAATATAAAGACAGATTTGCAAATAGAAGACTACTCTGACATTTTCTTATAAGTGCTTTTTCTTAAATGTATTTTTTTGCAGTGGCTTTGCCTCCAGAGAAGACAGATGGAGTTTGCAGTGGAGATGAAAAGAAAGCAGAAAAAGAATCTGACACTCGCACAGCATCCAAGAAGCAACTGAAATTTGAAGTAAGTCCTCTGTATTTAAAAGTTTCACTGTAGTGACGTAATTATGGTCTGGACTTCCATGGACTTCCATTGGTTAAATCAGCCTGGTGTGATGATGTTTGTGAAAGCTTCTTTAGCCACTGATCTCCTGTGACTTGGCCTCTGAAGTGAAATAACTCTGCCCTGCTATGTGAGGAATCTATCTGATCACATGGCAGGAGGAAAAGGATCCTGGAAGGGAATGAATCTGATGGTCTGTTTCCTTGTAGACTTAAAACCGTCATAAAAAGTCCAGATATTGTGTGTCATTGGCAGCTTTTGTTTATATAGGGAGCAGTTTAATAAATGTGAGTATTGAAATATGCTGTCATCCTGCTAGAGGGTTGTCTGTCTTGGTGAAAAGGAAGGTACTCTGGTACCGGGAAAAAACAGCATAAATTTTGATCTCTCTGTACTCCAGCAGATGTGGCAAACTTCTACCTTTCAGTGCTGTCAGCCTGTCACAGTAATGAGCTTTGCGTACCTCAATTGTTATTTAAAAGACTGTGCAGCCACCTTGCAGCATGGCTGGAGTATTCATTTTCCTTCTCTAGAGCAGATGGAGTAGTGTGATACAATTTATTTTCCATGCTGTAAAGGCTTATTGAAAGGAGGTAGCTTACCCATCGGCAGTTCAGGCGTTGCTAGGTACTTCTGTGCCTTCTGGGGGGCGGTGACTTTTTCTGCCTTTTAGGTTTTTTTGCCCAGCACTAACTCTTTTCTAGGCACATTTTATGTTTTACCTTGAGTAGCAGACATTTGCAGACAGGAAAGGCATGATAAATTGCAATTAACAGTGCCTTGATATTTGAACATTGGAGGACACCTGTCAACATGGTTGGTGCCAGGGTAGCTGGAACTCCACTGTACCGGCAAAGTCTGTGTTTGTTCCCAAGTAGTTCTTGGCATGCCATAAAGGTTAGCACTCGGTACTAGGCACCATGACTAATGCAGGGAACACTGCCATGGCTCTTAACTAAGCAGAGCACATCCTCACTTAAAAATGTTATGTTAGGCAGTGTGGCAAGAAACCAAGCATTGGTGTTTTTTCCCTTGTTCTACAAATGAAAGTTTTCCAGCCATGTAAGCTAGGAGCTAAGAGACTGTAAATGTTTCAAAGGTGTAAAGGAATCAGAAACTCAAGTGTTGAGACAAGAGGTCTAAATCTGAGGTGGATATGATTTGGCTTTTAAGGTGCCCGGAATGTTTATGTAATGTGAAACCGTGTTTCCACAGTACAGTGTGGGACACTTGGCAGCTTTCAGCTGGGCTTGTTACAACTGAGCGAAGACTGCCTTTGAACTCGGCAGGGGACAGGGCATACCGGTAACTGCTGTAGGGAATCGGTTTCAAGTCAGATCAACCAGGTATTTTGAGCTCTATCATGCTGAAGCTATTTGGAGCTGTTTATTTAACTTGCATACGGTGGCTTTCATTTTAATTGCACTGTAACTTTTCTGTTTTGCCTGTCATGGCTCTGGATAATTCTGATTACACAGGTCTTGAGTGAAAGCAAAAGATTTGTACCCAGGTGACTGGAGTCAGTCAAAGTGCATTCTTTGTTCTTGACTGAAGTCTTGGTTTTGGTTTGGGGATTCCTCCTCCCTTCCCCCTTAACAAATTTATTCTTTCAGGCTTCCAAGAGATCACACGCTCATTAAGAGAAGCACAGTTAAAATAAGGACCAGGCACTACTCCCAGGTCGTTGTTACCTACCACTTCCTAGGCAGGCTCCATTTCAGGACTTCAGTAGCATGATGCCATACTGCACTAACTCTGATGACCTTTGAGTATCAAATATCTGTGACAAGAACAAGTCTCACTGGTGGAGATTTGTGCCATATGTCCACTTTGTATTAATGACTGCTCCTAGCTCTGTGATGTATTGCCTGTTCTGTGAGTCTGCTTCTTTTATTTTCTCTTCCTGAGTTAAGCAGGCTTCTCTCTTTCTCACTTTACTTGGCAATCTTTTATATTTCAGGGAGTAGTTTTCTTGTACCTTTTTGTGTTTTCTGCAATGGTGTAGAAAGCATCTTGCAGATTTCCCAAAGTCTAGCCCCAGGGTCCCCTGGACCTATTCCGAAAGCTTCCCTGAGAGAGGGAGGAAGCAAGCAAGCAAGCAGCCTCCTTCTGCAGAGAGTCTCCTTTGCAAACAGGCCTTTTGCTTTAGGTAATCAGCTGCTCTTTGCATGTTTCTTAGGAATTGCAATGTGATGTATCTGTAGAGGAAGATAACAGGCAAGAATGGACCTTCACACTGTATGACTTTGATAACAACGGAAGAGTCACACGTGAGGTAAGCAAAGTACAGCTGCCCCTTTGTGTGCAGCATTTGCTAACAAGAGAAGTGTTTTAATAACAGGAACATTTTTTTTCCTATGAAATAGAGGTGTCCTGCCAACTTAAACAGCAGTTTCCATGGACCCTTCTCTCCTAGAAACAATTCTGCCAGTAGTTTACTGTTTAGAGATGTACTGTACCACTTTTTAAGCTGGTTGTTGTTTAATAGCTAGGATTAGCCTTTAAAAAAGTAGTACTGGCATTTGACGAGGAAAAATATCTGAAACAACTGAACAACTAAACACATTGTCAAAATAAACCCCTGCAAATGTATATTGTTCTGGCTTCTTTCCTGCTTTTCAGAGTTAAGCTAACCAAATAACCAGGTTGCTTTCTGACATTCTTTCCAGTAGGACTAACTATACTGTTCTGTTGTTTTCATTAATATTGGGCTGATCTCTGCCTCCAAATATAAATAACATTGATGATATTTGCTGGAGGACCATAGTGAAAGGCTATGAAAGCATAGCTCTGTGTAATTTTTGTTACCAGGATGTCTTCAAGTTGTATTTTCTGTCCAGTTAAGAAGCCAAATAAAAGGATTATAATACAGTCTTTTTTTTTCTCAGAACTATTTCTGCCCAAATTGAAAGATACTTCTAGAACAATATATCTTACTGAGATTTAATGCTGTGTGCCATCATCGATTTATGTTGCGAGGTGCTTTCTGGCTTCTATGCTTTCAGATAACCAGCTGAAAATTGACAAGATTTGTCACTCGTGCTGGTGTCTCTGAAAATTACTAAGCACTGATGAAAAGAAACAGGATAAGTACTGAAAGTTTAGTGGCCTTAGACACCAAATGGGGAGAATTTTTTTTCCTAGAATACTGAGGCAAATCTCTTTTGACATCTTTGAATAACTAGCCAAATGTGGTGGTTGTTCAGGCTTTTTAATGTGTGTTATGAACATTACTGATAGGATTTTTGAATTGTCTCTGCTCTGATAGTGCTTTGGATAGATAGATGAAATCTATGCCACTCATGCAACAGGATAAGGAGATGAAAAGTTACAGGCCAAGTCCAGAGTTTCAAATGGGAAGATGATACATAGAGAGAGATGGCAAGGAGAAGGAGGGGTGGGGTAAGGAAGTAGTATTGTGGCTGTTATTTTATGGGGAACTGAGACCAGAAAAATAGAATAATTTGCCTGAAGTCTCATGAGAACCTCGTGGCAGATTGAACCCAGATCTTTTGAGGCTCAGAGCTATCTTCATTACAGGATTATCTGACTCTCGGAGAATAGAGGAAAAGCACACAAAACTCAAACCCACACATATGGGTGTCCTTTACACTCAGGCATAGAATTCCCATTAATGTCAGTGGGAGTTCTGTGTGCTGAACATAACAAGAACATGCTTTTAAGTACGTATGCAATAATTATTTGTGATGATGTGGGACACCAAAGAGCTAATTTGACTGTAGTTAGAGAATATGTTACAGCCATATTCTACCTATCCTTTCTACAAGAGCACTGAAAACAAATCTATGCAGGGATTGAAAATTATACTACTCTGAGGCCTGGAGATTGCTACATTCAGACTTGAACCTGTGCCAGAAAAAATTCTTTTAGCTGAGGGACCGAATAGGTTGATAACTTTCAGCTCATTACATGTGACCAAAGATAGAAACTTATATTATGCACCATTGCTGAGTTTCCCAGTTATTTTACCCACTACTTTTACAAGCTGTTCCTGTGCCATTTCTGTAATCCATCTTGTTGGTTGTCTTCTGTGGAATCCAGATGCAATTTAAGAGTGGTTTGTGCAAGAATGACTAATGATAGCAGCTCATAGATATTCTTGGCCACAAGAAGGAATTTCAGTCTCTTCATGTGACATAGAATTTCTTGTTCTACTAGCCCCTGAGAGACTAGCAGTCAACACGGTGAGCCTCATACTGTCATTTGTTAAGCAGTTCTTCTCCTGATCCAGCAAAGGGCTTAAGTGGTGACCATTAAACACATGAAGAGTTTCAGTTAAAATGAATGGGACACATGCTTTGAGTTACAAGTATGTGAAGCACATTGCTGGATCAGGGACAGAACAGACAGTCTGAGGAAGAGGATTGATCTGTACCAGTGCTGTTTAGTAAGTTAATGAAAATACTTTCAGAATCACTCAGCTTTTCTAAACAAAGGTCCAGTGTTTGGGTGAGAAAAGCTTAGTATGGACCTTTTCTCCTTCTTTGAAAACAGCAGTTTAATGTCTCCTGGATTTATAGCTGGATTTAACAGAAAGATTAAATTTCTTAAGTCAGATTTCTCTCTGTAGACCTTGAGGTGCTTTACAAAAAGAAGTCAGGTTTATCATTCTTGTTTTTCAAGTTGGAAAGGTGAGACACTGGAAGAGGAAGTGACTTGCACACCCACATCCATTTTATTTGATTCAGAGTCATTGTGTTTAAAACATTCAACTTTATATCTAGAGAATTTCCAAGTAAATACATGGTGTTAAGTTTATAGGAGATGTGTAGGTGGGGTGCAGTTTTGCAATTGTCTAAATGTTTTTTTCATTAAAATGTTTGGAAATGGTAAATAAGACATGGATTTAGTTACTGGATAAAGTTTCCCTTGGGTTTTATTCAATGAGAGATCACTGCAAGAACATTCAAATTCCATCTCAGTGAAATTTCTTCTGGATCTTCACAACGTCTCCAGAATTTAATACTGCTTTGATTTCCTTCTAGAGTCTGTGTGACTTTTTCCATAGTCCTTATGATTAGAAATTCAGATCTAGTCATGTGTCTTGAAGAGATGTACTCATTATGAAAGTGTAATTATTGGGATGGCAAATTACAGAATTAGCATTACTGTATGTTATTAAACTACTGCTTTTCTCTGTCTTAGAAGATGACCTTTTTTCAGTCTTTTTGGTGTAGTGGGAGACAACTTTTGCTGCTGTGATATGTATATTACAAAACTTGGCTAATGTTTCCCTTCATTCCATAAGCCATAAGAGGACAATTCATTATGTACTGCAGGCCTTTTTAGAACAGACAGCTGCACTGTAATTATCTTCACACAGATATTTGTAATTGGACTTAAAACTTGGATAATTGAACTAATGTGTTTTGATCCATGAGGTTTTATATTGAGCTCTCTGAATGCAATTACACTTCATAAGCACTAGCTTTTGTTGTTGTTGTCAATCAGTTCTTTCTTGGAAAACTGAGTTTTTTTGGTGAGTGGATGCACAGGAGTAAGCACACAAGAAAGCTGCTTGTCAGGAATAAAAAAGGGAATTTCTTCTAGAGTAGTTGTTGAAGACATAGCAAGTGAAGCTCCTTTCAGGTTCCATATAAGAATGATTCCAAAATGTGCATGATCAAACAAAATTGATGGTGGAATTAGAACATCCTCTGTATGTAAAAATCAGACTACCAGCAAAGCATAAATGAGACATTTGTACTTTCATTTTTCTGAGGGAAAGGTAATGAACTGATGTTGATGTTTCTCTTCATTTTTAATGATAAAAAGCTTTTTGTATCTTATATTAAATACCCAGTTTTTCTTATGTTTCTTTTTTTTTTCCCCTTTCCCTTTTTAGTTATTTGTGCTCATATCCTCTGCAATGAGTTAAAAAGTTTGAGGTTATTTCTACATTCAGAACTCAGCACCGAATCTTTGCCTTGGGGAAGGAGGATGGGTTTTGGGGGGCTGCCACATACCACCCTGATCCTTATTTTGAAATTTGCTTGTTTTCACTGTGTTTGTCAATATTGTATTAACTTATGATATAGAAAGAGCAATGGAGTCAATGGATAAAGAGGTAGCACCTGTCTGTATCGCAGAGGCTGTCATTTCAGTCATTAGATTTGGTGGTTTTGTTTCAGAGAGACATATTAAGAGAAAAGATGATGTTCTCCTTTGGCTTTCAGGAGAACCCAAGACATCTGTCTCAGACAAGTTACAAAGAATCAAACTGTATTTTATTTCAGCATTCTTAAACTCACTGGGTGGTTTTGGGAGGGTTGGGGTATTTTGGGAGGTTTGTGGGGGTTTTGTGTGCAAATATTTAATTCCATTAAATTAATTGCTCTGGAATAGCCTCTTAGTTTCCTTTACAGAAGCTCTAGTTTATTAACTAGTCCTATGATGATAAGCTATGCTAATTCTGGAAAAATAGCATGGCCCTGTACTAATAATATTCCTGACATGTAAAATATTAGTACCTGAAATCAGGGACCTTCTCAATCACATGAATTCTGTAAGGAATGAAGAATAATTCAGTGTAATTTACTCTTGTTCTTTTTTACAAATCTATTTGTTTCTCTGAATGTTCTAAATTCCTGCTAATCTCCTACTGAAAATCTGTAAAGTATTCTGTGGACACATGTGTGAGTGTAACATACATAAGTGGCCCTAACTGATTGCTTTTTAATATTCCTAATGCCCATATTTCTGGCATTCTATTGGAGTTGCTCTTTATAATAGACTTTATTGTATTAACTGCTTGACAAATTAGGATGTAAAAAGCATACAGATTAACACTCTGAAGTCCTCCAGCCCAGGAAAAACCAACTGTACTGCTCAATAAGTAAGACAAATAAATATGAGTATGGCACGTGGTAACTGTTTGGATACTACCCAGCAAGCGTTTGTTTTCTGCTTAGAGGAAAAAGATCATAGTTTCAGCTTTCTGACTCTTGATTAAACTAGCTATCTCAGCAGAAATTCTGTACTCTAGAAGCTCTTCAGAAGGTAGATTCATGAGCCTGCTGTCATCTAAATATAAATCCATTGCTATAAAGGAGATATTTATTTTCTTTTTTGTTGTCATTTGTTTGGGTTGGTTTGGTTTTATTTCTTTTACCCATTTAATATACTAATGTTAAAATCTGCAATAATTTTAAACTAGAAATATTTTTAAAGCATATTTTAGTAAAAAAAACCCAAGCAAATTATATTTTTTGAAAAATGGGAAACACTGAAAAATCTGCACTTAGTTATTTTTTATGTTAAAAAAAGGGAAAAGCTTGAGAAATAGGGGATGAAACTTTTTGTGCAGGAATTGCCAAGCATCCTTAGGCAAAGCAGTTGCAAATCATGTAACTATTTAAAATCAGAATCTATTGTGCACAAAAGTTAGATTCCTTGGTAGATGGTCTCCAAGAAATGCTGGAAAATGAGGAAAATGTAACTAACTTTTATTCTTGATCTTTGATGCTACATTTCTTGAGGACAGTGAATGCACAAGATGGTGTGTAGAAGGCAAAGCTGTCTCAATGGTTTTAGACAGTTCTTTAACTTAAATACATATAATGTTCAGTGGGACAGCTTTCAAGGGGAACGTAAATTGCCTCAGTCTCCTGGCAGTCTGTCGGAAGATGAAAATTCTTTTAAGGTCAGTATAGACATAACTATGAAAAACACATTTTATAAGATGTTTTTAATAGTCTAGTGCTGCTGCTTTGACAAGAATCCATTACCATATTAGCTGCCAAAAAAGGAGTTTTGAGAAGGTAGATTTAATCACAGTTCAAAACTCTTTGATGAAGATCATTCCTATCAGTTCAGTGCCTCAGGAATTTGTATGTTACAACTGTGAAACTTCACAACTAGGAAGCGATAGCAGGTTCAAGCTGTCTTGTAGATGGTATTTACTGAGCCAGGGCTTTGGTAGATGATGCAGTAGTGAATGACTCAAGCAGACTTATTTGACCAAATGAGAACTGTCAGTTTCCTAGAATTCCCGAGATTAGGACCACAAGAAAATGAATGCTATAATAAAAAATGTTGTTGTCTGTATTTAAAAGATCAGCATAAGCATTAAATGGTTACTTAAGGATATTACTAACCTCGATCTTGGTATGTATCCAGTCTGACAGCCACATTCATTCTGTGCCAGAAGGCACAACAGTTCAGACCATTGTGGAGGGAGCTGGGTGTTAAATGTATCAAAATGAAAGGGCAGCAGTGTATAAGGCCAGAAGGTGTCCTGATACTTCAGTGCAGCCTTTTAACCTGATGGGGCCCTGGATGTTAATTTGGGTTCATTTGAACTTGTTTGGCCAAGAGGTGTAACTTGCCCTGTGATGTGTGTGCACATTATTTCTGAGTGTATGTTGGACGGATGTTGCATCTGTCCTTCCTTGACAGTGTTTGGGGGCACTTTTTAAACTGCTGAGTCAAGCACTTACTTGAGAAGGATGCTCACAGAAACAAAGGGCAGATGGTATGCCAGTTAGCAAGTTAGACTTCATCACTGGGAAAAAAAAAAAAAACATATATAAGCACAGTGGAAGTAAAGACTCTTTTGTCATTGCTTATCAAAGTTAAAATGGACTGGATGGTCTGCTTGTACAAACATCTGGTTTGTTTGAACAAAGGAAGGAGGACAGGTTATCGTGTTGCTAACAAACTCTTGATCGTGGCCTTGTATAAAAAATGCCATCCATGTTGGCTAATCAACACTCGTTAAGAATGTATGGAGATGGCACCATGCGCTAAAGCACTGAGTGTGTGAAGCTTTGTTAAGAATGAATGTGGTGCTTAAGAATTCTGCTGAAGGCAAAGGTTTGGAGGAGTAGGATTAAAGCATAATGCTTCTAGAATATAGTTTGTGAAGGGTGTATGAAACAACAAATATGTTTTGTTTGTCTCTCTGTTCTTTTTTGGCTGGATTTTTCACATAGATGATGTAAAAGTTTAGCCCTTCAAGCTGGCTGTCTCCTGTGGCTGTGTCTGTCTTGACCTCTGGCTGAGTTTCAGATTAGAGTGGAAATGTGAGAAGTTAGATGTTAGATGAGCAATGAGGTGTCCACCAGATTGTTACTGAGCAGTTTTTCCTTCATTCAAGCTTTATACGGTTCATCTTGTGAAAATGATGGAAAGCAGCTACTGACATGATAGTAACAGCCCATATGTCAGTGGGGAAATACAGACTGTAATTTCTGCTCTCTTTTTATGAATGTTTTGTCTTGAAATCAAAAGTTTGCAGAAATTCCACTGAGTACAGAAATGTTAGAGAGGCTACATATTAAGACAAAGTCTGAGCCCTGTAGAATTTAGGTTTTCATTCTACCTGTTGAGCTAGAAAACCCTGTAGTATAAAATCATTTGTCCTGGCCTAAGGTCAGTATTTCACACTCGCTCTGTGAGTAGAGATTAACGTTTCTGTGCCACCTTTAGAGTTGGTTAGACAATGGGGGCTGTGTGGTATATTGATACTGAAGTGCTAGGACTCATTAGGTCATAGTAAACTTTGAGCTGCTGTTGTTACACACATGCCCCCCATGCAAAAGAAAGATTGTAGAAGTTTTGAATTTTTGTAGACCTGACTCTCAATCCTCAGACCCAGTCATACTTAACAGAAGATCTTTTACATACTTCCTTTGTGCTTGTTGACATCTGGAAAGAGCTTGGTTACTAGGGTAGGCCAAGGAATAGGAAGACCTAAATGGAAAAGTTTTCAGATATATATCTTTGTATGCTTTGCCTTAGGATGGTTCTCAGATCAATCTAGGCAAAATCCCTCTGAGGAAATGCAGTGAGCCAAGAGATCTCCTTTTTATTCTGGCGGTTTAAGACAGCACCCTGTTTGAGTCTGACTGATTAACCAGAGAGGCCTTTGTGCATCACCAGCTATTCAGCGGTGTTTCACCTCTTTGAAACAACTGGTTTATTAAAATTGGGTAGTGTTCTTTATGACATAGTCAGACAAGTAAACCTTTGTTCCCACCCCATTGCCTTCAAAGAGATGTGTGGAAAGTGTTCTGTCACAGGCATGATTAGGTCTGCTGCTCAAAAATCTGACTGGCTGGAGTTCTGTAAAATAGCTAGACCCCAAGACACATATGGTAGAGTGACACTGAGCCATCATACATTTCTAAACCCAGAGTTTACAGTTCTGCCACTTCTCTTGTGGGTTTTCCTCTACGTAATCAACCATTTAGCTATCTCAAGAAACGGCCCTGAGAAGCAGTAAGGCTGCAATGTCTAAGATTTTATTCAACTGTGGTATTTGTTTTGATATTGTAAACTCAATTTCTAGCACAGTATGAATAGTTATCCCTGGTTTCTGTTGAAAACAGCAGAAAAGAAAAGGCAGAACATGGTTCTGCTGATTCACAGGTTGGGAAACTGGAATACTTTGTGCTTTTTAAATGGTTTTGATCTGGTTTGCCTCGTTTCCTAAATGTTATGCCGTTTGATGAAGATTCTAAGGTTGTGCATGAGATCAGCTCTTTCAAATTCAGTGACTTCTAAAGATATTTCCACATTTAACAGTCCCAAGTCCCAAAGAGTTTCATAACATTCTCACGATAGTTTGTCTTTTTGTGTTTCAATCCAACTATAGGATATTACCAGCTTGCTTCATACCATCTATGAGGTAGTTGATGCATCAGTAAACCATTCTCCTAGTTCCAGCAAAACTCTGCGAGTGAAACTTACTGTGGCACCAGATGGCAGTCAGAAGAAAAAGAGTATCTTGTTAAATCATACTGGTAAGGATGTGCAATCAGCCATTGGGAAAAGAAAAAGTCTATAAAGACTTCAAGAATCCCTTAAAAATCCACTTTAAATTTTGTTAATACAGATAAATGCTTACTTAAAGGCAAATATTTTCGTGGGTATTTTAAACCCCATGAACCTGCTTATGGTCTTGGATGCACAGTTGCCTACCCTCCTAATTAGGGTTCCCTCTCCTAGTTGATTGTTTATTTTTGAAAGCAGCAATAATCCATCTGTTGTGCTGTCTTTTGTGTACCTGAGGGTAGATTTCAGGCCTTCTCAACTTGTGCTGCTCTAATGATATCATAGTACCTAGTTTGCATGGAAACAGGTGTAGCAGTATAGAACATGTTTTACACAGGTATCACAGCTGCTGGATAAGGATAAGTAATTAAGTGTAAGTAATCTTTATGAACCTATGGATTAAAATTGCACATTTTTCTGTACCGAGTCTCTACCATTATAAAATGGCTTATAATTTGATAGTTTATTCACCTTATAGTCAGTCTAATAGTAATTGTATAAACATAATTTTTTCAGTAGGTATAGTATTACTAAAGCAAAGGACTTGAAAAGTATTTAGACCAATACTTCAGTAGGAAATGTGGGTACCTTGTCCAAAAGGAGAGTCTGATTACCTTGGGTTTAATATATGTATATGTGCACTTCAAGTGAATCATAAGCAAATTTACACTGCTGGGGAGCTATGTGATACGTTACTGTTAGAGCAAGTCCAGAGGAGGGCCATTATCAGAGGGCTGGAGCACCTCTGCTATGAGGACAGGCTACAAGAGTTAGGGCTCTTCAG
This sequence comes from Pogoniulus pusillus, assembly GCF_015220805.1. Classification (NCBI taxonomy): domain Eukaryota; kingdom Metazoa; phylum Chordata; class Aves; order Piciformes; family Lybiidae; genus Pogoniulus; species Pogoniulus pusillus. The sequence goes on from NC_087283.1 coordinate 15,855,834, forward strand.
CCTGGAGAAGAGAAGGCTTCAAGAAGACCTTATAGTGGCCTTCCAGTATCTGAAGGGAGCCTACGGGAAGGCTGGGGAGGGACTATTTGCAGGGTCTTGTAATGACAGGATGAGGGGTAATGGGTTTAAACTGCCAGAGGGAAAATTCAAACTAGATGTTAGGAAAAGGTTCTTTCCAGTGAGGGTGGTGAGACACTGGAACAGCTTGCCCAGGGAGGTTGTGGATGCTCCCTCCCTGGATGTGTTCAAGGCCAGGTTGGATGAGGCCTTGAGCGACCTGTTCTAGTGGGAGGTGTCCCTGCCTACGGGAGGGGGTTGGATCTGGATGACCTTTGAGGTTCCTTCCGACCTAAACCATTCTATTATTACAGCATCAAGCTCCAAACTACCAAGTCCTCCTGGGGAACAAGTATGTCAGTATGAATGTGATCAGTGAGGACAGTAATGCGAGAATGATGTTCTTTCTGTTGTTGGCAGATTTGCAGAGTGCCAGGCATAGAGCTGAAAGCAAAGCTAATGACGAAGTAAGAAGCTCAGAGAAGAAGCAACGGGCTTCTCTCAGGTAAGGGGAAAGAACAGTGACTCCTGACAGGCACTGCACACTTCTGAGGAAACATCAACCACTGACTTGTTCTTTGCTTCAGTTTTTAAAATTATATTAAAATGAGAGGAATTCCAGGACTTTTCACTATGAAACTATCTATAAATACCACTGGTGCTTATTTTTTTATAATAAACTGGAAACAAATAACAAAAAAAAGGCAAAATCTATAGCACCCATTATTCAAATTTTCTTAGTCTGTTGACCCTTTGGAGGACATGCAGTGTCTTTTTAGGTGCCATCTGCAAATATTGCGCCTACTAGTGGAGTTTTTAGCACAGCCTTTTGGCTAAAAATATCCTAAAACTTCTTTGCAGATGTTAGCTCCTTTCTCTGTTCTCCTTCCAGCCTGTCTTTTCCATTGGCCAGCCCAGCTCACAGGTTTATTAAATCAATGTTGTTCACTTTTCCCGGCCATCTTTCCACCTAAAGGAAGCAACTTTGAGCTTGCACCAGGTGTACAGTACCTAGCAGAAAGAGGAAAGAAGAGAGCAGCAGAGTAGTAGACAGTAACCTTTACAGCAAGTGGTCTACACAAGCTTTGTCCCATGGAGTGAGTGACAAGAGCTTCCAGCATGCTGGCTGCTCCATGCTCCATTGTGCTGACGTGGTTCTGGTTTATAGCAGCTGTGGGATAGCTCAACACCGTTTATGAAGTGTGTTTGTACATTTGGTGGGAGAAACAAATTCATCTCTTTCTTGCCTCACAGCGACTTAGCAGAATAGGCATCTCTGCTGAGTCCCTACCTGCAAGAAACCATGCCTCCCTGCTGCCACATCAGCTTTAGGTCAACTTCCTTGCAGATTTAGTTATGAGGTAGTTCATATCTAGGAATTAACCTGGTTGCTTAGAATCTTTGTATTTAATCTTACAGGAAAATTGGGATCATTGATTTTAATTTTTTCAGAAGTTTCAGAATACATTTTACCCTTTGAAAAAATACCTGTCAGATGGAATCTAGCCTGTGTGATTCCGTTCCAAAAAAGCAAAAGCACAGTGGTTTCTTTAATGAAGAGCTGCAACTATACTTGCAGCCATCACATATGAAAGAACAACAAAAAAAATTCTTCCCTAACAGAATGTACAATATTAATTTGGATGCCAGTCTTTTTGCCTTGAAAATATACATGCATGTGTATCTCTCTAGTTATCATGAGTTCTGCCTACCTGATAGATACTACCTGCACTGAACTTTAGAGTATGTGATAAGCATTTACAATGAGGTTTTTTTTTTAATACTAACATTTTTTACAGATAAGAAAAATGTTAATCTGTCAGTCCATGTAGGTGTGGTAGTCCTTTTCCGACTTGGATATTTTAATGGTTAGAAAGACACATCAAAAGCAGGTGATTTTGATGCATTTTAATCAGTTGCTCCAAATGGGTCAGCTTGGTGTATAGGTTTCATCTCTTCTAGGATTTTATGTTTATTATGTTTGCAGAAATGCTACAGTGATGACATTGAATCATTAGTTGCATGTGTTTCTGCAGCTGCAAATTGAAAGAAAAAAATCCGCTTTTGGCTTTCCTTGGATTTAGGGATATTTGTCCAAATGCAGAATATATTTATCAAAAGAAGGAACACTCAGTCTTATTAAAAGTGACAACAAAACTCTACCTCCTTTTTTTTGGACAGAGAAGAAAATACTAGTGAGTTATCCCAGTGAGTAGATCTGAGCACAATCATATTTCAGATTAAAAGACTGAAATAACTTCTAATCTTCTCTTAGCAACTTTGTAAAAAATCTTCTGTGAACTGAAGAACACTCTGTGGTTTTGCTTGCTGGCCTCGATGTTGTGTCCAGATTCCCTCTGCCCATTAGTGAGGTCTCTTGTGTGGGAATTTAATGGACTGTTTTTGTCTGATACTCTGCAAAAATTCCTTTTAGTGTGAAGTCACTCTCCCATCCACCTTATTGCAAGTGTTTTGTGAACAGCAGCTATTTCCACTTAAATCTACAATCATAAAGGCATCAAATGTTAGGGTACAATCTTAGCTCAGTTGTATTTGTCCTTATTCCTTTGGTTACAGGCTTCCTAGATAGAGCAAATCTGTATCTAGAGCCGAGCAGATCAGCATCAGACAACTATTAGCATCTGGCAGTTTTCATTGCATCTCATTAAACACGGACAGGACAAAGAATGTCCTTTTCACACTGTGTGTGTGGTGCAGGTGTACTTGTGCACTCTTACCAAACTGCTAACCCTCAGAAAAACTCTCTGAGGCTCATTGCAGAATCTCATGATATTAATGCAGAAGCTTCCCCTTTGAAAGCAGCACTGAGGACTCCTGAGAAGTGCACACATTTCACAAATTCAGTCACTTAGGAATTCTAGGCAATATGTGATTAATATTCAAGATAAAATGGATAGAAATGTTTTTATCCTGAAGGTGGGTGATAGATGAGTTAGACTTTTCATCTTCTCAAAGCTACAGGCAAGAATTTTCACCCACAGGGCTAAGACAAGTATTGAGATCAAGTAGCTAGATTCACAGCTAGCTTGCCTGGCATGTGTAGTACAAAATGGATGGTGGAAGAGAACTGGGAGACAATATTGTGGACTGGATATCTTCACACCATTGTGATTTTCTCTTCCACTTACCTACTATATAGCTATGCACTTAACACCACTGGAGGACCCTGCAGTGTGGGAATTTTAGAAAGGGCTTTCATACACTTCACAAAGAGTTAAGTGTATGCCTTTTGTAATTAAAAATCAAACCAAACCAAAAAGCAGTGACAACACTGTATATTTTTTTACAACTATGCTTGATGCATGCTTGTCTTCCCATGTGTATGTAGGACAGCATTGTGGGGCTGGATGCCAGACACTTCAGCTCTCAAAGTACTTAAGGTTCTCTTTGATAGTGGATCACATCTCTCATCAGTATACTAGTGAAATTCGTCTGCACCCTCTTGATGAGAGATGGAATTTATTACTGTAACAAAGAAACAGGTTCCCCATTAACTTGGTTTTCAACAGCTAGCCTTATGTACTGTGTTGCTTAATTGTGTTTGGTCAAGCCAAATAATGTTTTTTTTCCTGAGTTAACTGAGCATTGTCTTCAGGACTTGTGCAAGGCCCAATGGTTTCCATGGGCAGTTCTTGCCAGGCAACTTCAGTTAGCCGAGTCCTAACCCCAGAGATCTTTTATGTTGACCTGATGAAGTGTAACAACCTGGAAAGATGTGCCTGAGGCAGGAAAGGTACCAAGTTGGCTCTGTTTCCAAAAAACTAAAGAGTATCTGGACATTCCCTCTTATTTGAGAGTACCCCATGTCACTTCTGGAGTTCAAAGCTGACTGAAAGTCTTTAAAGCTTACCTGCTTTCCAAGCAGAGTCTCCTCTATTCAGGAGACTCTACCTCGATCAAAGTAGAGCAAAAATCATCTTCCAGGTAGGTCGAGTCTTGTGACTGTTGTGTTCTATAAAAGAAACTGCAGATGTGTGTCTGACAAAGAGATGCAGGACTCAGTTCTGTTATATGGTAGACCAGGAAAGCAGTTCGTGCCAAAGCTCAGTGGGATCAGCAGCCTTCTGAGGACTTGGAAATGTGTTAATAGACTAAAAGCAGAGTACCAGGCACCATGCAGTACAGAGCCCGTATTTAGCAACTGGTATAGTATGCAAGGCCAAAATCTGATTTTAAGTTAACACCAGTGCAATTACACACGTGAAGAGCAAAGTCAATCTTGTGGTCTTCAAGACTGAACTCTCTGAATGACACAGATAGTGACTGAATCAAGAGCTTTCTGCTTATCCTCTTCGTTACATTGGAAGTACTGTTTGTGTCTGCAGACATCCATTTAAATTGCTAAATTAAGTTGTTTGGTATGATGGGCTACAATACTGTAAACCTCTGCCTGATTTTTTTTTCTCCCTCATAAATGAATGGTATTTCAGATATTCATTCTCAGGAAATAGTTCTGCTATAAATAAAATTGCAAAGCTGAGCAGGAAAAAAGAGCAGAGATTCTGAAGCCAGCAGCTGATCTGACCTTAGTAATTGTATTTTGGAAAGCTGCAGTTATCTCTGTGTGTCCTTTCAATACCTTCTCTTCCCAGGCTCTCTCTGGTTACTACACCTGTGCTGTTGTCTGTCTTTCTGAGGCAGACATACACGAATGTTTATTTGACACAAGGCTTACCCCAGCACTCCCTGACAGCGGTGGGAACAGTCATGAATCAAACAGCAGGTTTTCTTTGGCGTGTACGAACTGAAGAATCAGTTGAATGGTTTGGCCCGAAGACAGAATGTAATAAACCCTAGGAGCATTTTTATTTGTTTTCGCATGTGTGATGCAATTTGAAAGCCTCCTTTGCTTTGCAACATCACAGTTGATTTATATGAGGGGAAAGAACAGTCAGTTCAGGCCTATTGACTTGGCAAATCTGATCAGCCAGAATTTGAAGTGTTTGCTGTTTATTTGTGAGCAACTACTGTCACTTCAAAGGGGCTATTAGTTGTGGGTTTGCAGATGGTGGAAACACCTTTGAAGAACTTCTGCTGAATAGTAATTTTGTTTGCTGACAGATATCACCAGAGCGAGAACAATCCAGAACAAAGTGGGTGCTATCGTCATTGCGTTGATGAGAACATTGAAAGGAGAAACCACTATTTGGATCTTGCAGGAATAGAAAACTACACATCCAAGTTTGGACCAGGTATTTGGTAATTTACATTGCAACCTTTTCATCTGTTCATTTTTCAGATGCATGTTCCACATCAGGGGCAGTGAACTGTGAATCTGTGTGATTTGCCTGTAATGATTAACTGGAAGGAGTAGGACTGTATGAATACTGCAAGATACTTACTGGTGGAGGTAGTATCACGATGGAGTAGCTAATGTGCTGCAAACCTGCTTTGAAGTACTTGTTTGTGTAGCTAAACTTAGAGGTGAGCCAAGGAGAACAATCTTTACATCTAAATTAAGTTTAGTCTGTGGGTGAGGCAAGGACTTATTTTTGGATGTTGGAGCTTATTCCCAAGGTGATACCAGCACATTATACTCACTACTGATAAAAAATAGGAGAAGGTGGGTTCATACCTGGAATTTTGGCTTCTGTGCCCAAATTAAAGAGATTTAGATTTCCTCGCTCTGCTTGTCCTCTGCCAAGATTTTGCTCTTCCACTCAGTTATTTTGGTGAATTTGAGATAGATCATGACCAAGAGAAGGTAAAGACTCTCATACACATGTGCACTCTCACACATGTAGATATGTACGTATGTTTGTGTGTTATTTACTAGTCAGAGTTATTAAATGTAATTAAACTAGACAGCTGTAATTACATTCACTTCCTTAGGAACAATTCACTCTGCTGATAATGCTATCCCTGCCAACTGCATGCTACTAATTAAAAATTTGAAATACTAGATGACTAACTCAGCTTGTTATTTCCTAGGATCTCCTCCAGCAGCTCAAAAACATGACCCACCAAGCAGAGTTGTGAATCAGACTAGATCCCGTTCTCATGAACCTGAAACCTTCCATGCTCACCATAGGAAATCTCAAGTGGTAGATCCAAGCCACATCAATCTGGCTGAAAGTTCATATGCTAAGATTGCAGAAATCCAACAGAGGCTTCGGAACCAGGACTCAAACAAGCACTTTGTGAGGTCTCCCAGGGCCCAGGGCAAAAACATTGCCCCTGTGCATCCTGGAAGGGCTGTTAGAAATAAACCTTTTCAAGGGGCACCCATGCCAGTGCTTTCCCCAACTGCACGGGTGGGCCAGAATCTTCCTTATCTCCCCTTGCAATCTCAACAAGTTCATAAGAAGCATAAGCAGAGGGCAAAGGAGAATCACCAAATGTGCAAAAGTTTCCAGTCTCCAGGGACAGTTGTGGAAAAGGAACATGTGAGAGACCTGCCTACAGTCATTTTATATGAAGGCCAAGTTGGACAAATGATACAAAGACACGAACACCACCACCACCACGAGCACCACCACCACTACCATCACTTCTACCAGACATAGAAGAGACCCCACCAACATCCTCCAAAAATCATCACATATGAAGGAAATACTTTCTTGTGATAACAGAACTAAGGCATTACTATGATTAATGTTGTTGTTACTCCATTAATATTCACCTAGCGTATATTCTAGAGGTTGTATGGAACTCTTGAAACTTACCCTATTTATATGTTGTGGAGCTACATAGCTTGCTTAAACACCTTGTGGACCTTTATTTTTAAGTGGCTTGTAAAACAGCAAACAGCCATAGCTTTCTGAGTTATGACTTAATGCACTTCTTTACAAGTACTACTTCCACTGTAGTAGGAAAGATACTTCAAACACTATTGCAGACATCTAGCTTACCACTCTGCTGTATGTCAGCTGATCGCACACAAGCCTTCTTTCAGGGGAGCAATGTTCGAAGGGTTGGACTCCAGAGATACTCAGAGTAATGGAAAATACAAACAGCTGCTACCTCTAGTATTATTCAGATTTTATTTTCTTTTTATTGATTGTAATGTGCTACAGAGGGGGTTTAATATACTGCATTCACGTAGCCTGTTTGTGCTCGCATCCTTTCAAACTGATTCTCTTCATAATTACAAGGAAATACTAGCTATACTTGTCAACAGAGCTACATTTGTATGACTTACACCTTACTGTCTTGGAGATTCTTCACCGACTCAAGTACAGTCTGTTACATACTGGGTAATACTTAAATATACTGTTTATTTGTTTGTTTTTCTCTTGCTGTCTTTCCATTCTGTATGGGGTAACCATTTGAAAAGAGGAGGATGTGAAATGGGGCTTTCAAAAGCATCACTAGACTTCACTGCTTGGGCCCATAAGTGTCATTCTTGGGGGTTTGAGAAGGAGAGGGGTTGTTTGGGGGGGGGTTGTTTTGTTTAAATCCACAGTTCTTTGTTTTGAGAAAGAATTGAGGAAAATATACTTTCTCACTTTAAATGTTGGCAAATAGATATAAAATATAAATATGAATATATATATATATAAATATGCACACTCTCAGGTACATTTTGTTGTGTTTTAAAAATCTGTGGTTTGATTATTAGCATTATAATATTTTTCCACAACAGTGACTTTTTAGAAACATATTCCATGGCATTTTCTTAGATGCCTCCAGTTTAAATTTCCCCAGCACCTACCGATTTGTGCTGCTCCCATTTCAAAGACAAGTCAGCATGTAAAAAAGTATCATTCGCAGTCATTCTGGCCTTTTTCTATATCAAGGGGCTTCCATTCCATGAAGGACAATTAGACCATGCTCACAAGACCTGGCTGCTGAGAAATGTGAAGGTCAAAAGCAAATTGGATAAGTGGAAAAAAGGGTCAGTACACAAAAATTTTACTTTCTGTGGGGCCCAGATTTGTAATACATTCAGCTGGGGCTTGTACAGTTCACCTTTTTGGAAGCAGGAAGTGACTGAAAAGCACCCAGCATTGCTTTTGGAACACTAGAGAAGTCCTCACATAGAAAACCATAATGGTTCTTTGAACATATTTGCTTTTGGGTTTAATTATTTTAAATGTTGTGGAATTTTGTCTATAGTATATATTGTAAAATGTAACTATCCCACATTGTTATAAGCCCTTTACGATTAGGGTCTTTTTTTCTGACTAGAGTTTTGATCAGTCCTAAAAGGGTCATTCCCTAGCAGCTGACCAGTTTTAGGGGGACATTGTCCTTTCCAACAACATGGAGAGATCAGCTTTTAAAAAGAAGTAGAAAGCCTTGTCTTCTTGTGGAATTGGAATAGAATCACTTCTTTGTGGCAGTCAGGTCCACCTCTTGTCTCCCTGGAACAGCAGTTGTTAGATTTGTTGTCCTCTTTAAAGAATCTGGTTTATTTTGGGATTTTTTTTGCTGTTAACAACACACTCTGTTAAATTTGGGGAAAAAATGTTTTTCAAAGTATTTTATATGTGTGACAATGATACTGTTCTGTTTATTTTTAAAGTTCCTAAAATCCAAAAATATTTATATGCAGAATTTTCTGTATTGCAAAAATGAAAAGGCCACAAATTTGGTTAGTTACCACTGAATTGTTCTAGTCTAAGCCTTTTTTGCTGCTTGTGTATCATTCTTTTTCAATATGTATATATTATTATTATTATGGACTGGGAAAAAAAGGAAAAAACAGAAAAGAAAAAAAAGGCATTTATATGTCTAGTAGAAGGAATAAGCTTATTTATATTATAGTGTTAACAAAGTCTGATGTATTCAAGTGACTTACGTTATACCGCATGCAAACACACAAGTGTACATTCCATCTAAGAAGGGATGCCATGCTATTTGGTTTGAATATCTAATTGCAGTTGCTCTCTTTTCAGTAGAGCGTATGCCAGAAAGACTGAGAGCTGGGAATTGTTTCTTAGGGTGTTTTTTTTTTTTGTTTTGTTTTGTTTTGTTTTGTTTTGTTTTGTTTTGTTTTAATGAAGATTGTTGATGAAAACCAAAAAAGTGTCCTGGAAAATTAGAATGCTTTCTGCCTGGGTGTTTCTAAGAGTCAGCAGCAAAGGGGCAAAAGCACTCTTTCACCCAAAGGTATTCTGCTGGTAAAGGTAATAGCACCAGTAAGAAAAATCCCATCTGATTGAAAAGTGTGCAGTAGCTGTGCCAGTGTAACACAACTGACCATTGGTTACAGCCTTGCATTGATTTGGGTTGGGTTGTTCTATTTGGAGTTTGAAAAGACAAATTCTACTTTGCCCATATTATGTGAAATACAAATACAATTCAATAACGTGGCATCCCCATCCTAAAACTTTACACCAGCCATGTATGAACATAACAGTATCTAACTACTGTGTTGCAGTTGTGTTATGTGCATTAAGTGTGAATAACATGTAGCACAGTTTCTTTTCACAGAACCTTAAATTCCCGTAGCTTTTACAAATGTTTGCTTTTCAGTATTTTGTATAGTAATATAGGTGGTTTTGACTAAATGCATTATTTATTTAACAGCAAAAACTGTGCCAAGAGAACCCCTGTTAATTAAAGTTTTTCTAGTTCAGAAAGTATATTTCCTTCTTCTTCTTGTGGATTTCAGGGGCTTATTGCAATTGCTGTCAGTTCTTGCAGATCCCACTGATGAAAGAGCTTGCATTAACAGTTTTGGGAACAGGATCAGGCCATAAGGTATGGACTGGGTATGCTTTGATTTTATACTTAAGCTAGCAAGTTTTGAAGGTAAATTTCTTGTCCCTTACCGTTAGACCTGTGAGGAACTGATTTTTCAGCTTGTTATTAATTCTGAAAACCATTTAAAAAATCAAATAAAAAATTAAGTTGCTCAAAACTGGCGGAATCAAAAGTTTTAATAGTTTCTGGCAGACCAAACATTTAATTTCTAAGAAAAAAAAATCTGAGTATATTATTAATATTTAAATGTAATTTCAAGTGAAAAAAAATAGCTTTTTCATTATACTTTGGGGTTTTGAACAAAGCAATTCAGCAAAACTAAGCTGATCCCTAAATTTGCACTATTTGCTGAAGAAAGTGTCAACTGAAAAATTTTGCTCACCTCTGCCAGCTGCAGCTTTTGGGAAGCCAGATTTTTTAAAAGAAAGATTGATAAGCTCTTCTCACAACTCCATGACCACCTAATATGAAGTAAACTAAGTTAAGGATAGTGAAGTAAAATCTCTCTTGCAGTGAAACCTTTGGCAAGATTGCCAGATTCCTACTGGCTCCAGCGTACCTATAATTTCATTCCAGGAATGTGGGTTTGAAGTCTACATAATGTGCAGGCAGTGATTTCAGTATTTATTTTGTATGCTTCTTACTGCTGATAGGTCTGTGGTAGCTAATATTAAATGGAAGTTTACTGTAGGAGATCAAGCTGGTGAGTTAATTTTGATAGCAGTAAATACTGTGCTTTATACTCTTGTATGTACTCATAGAGGACCTCAAGGCACTTGAAACAACATCTTTGAAACATAGTCACATTTTTTAGTCACTGTTAGAAATTAAGACTCAGTTCTGCCTTTGGATGATGAAGTACAGGTTCTCCTGGCGTGTTGGCCCCTTAAGGCCATATCAAATTAGTAAGCCACATGTATGACCTCTATAACTGCCTTCCTACTCTAGTCATCGTGAGCAAAAAACAGCAAAATATAGTTAGAGAAGTACCTTAAAAGACTGTGGGTGTGTGTATGTATGTGTGTGTGTATCCTCTGGCAGATGTTAGTGAATGGCACAGGATGGAGTCTGATGGGGGTGATCTTTCATGAAGGGATAAGCACTGTGTATGCTCAACAGTCTACAAGTTGCCACATAAATACACGGATATGATGAATGCTTACTGTTCTGCATATGTCATTGTGGACCTCAATTATTGAATGACAGATTTCATTTTTATTCCAATTAACAGGAAAGTTAGGCCCCTTGGGGCCTAGATTATACTTGAGAAAAATTTATCATGCTAGAATATTTGCAAAAACATTCACCATAATTTTTTGCCTCAAGTACAGGCAAGAACATTCATGTTTGGAAACACGTCAGCTAATCAAGTCTCACCTTTAATTACCTTGGCGCAATTCATCAAGATCTGAAAATATGTTCCTAAGCATGACTTAATCATGTTTTAGCTGGGAACGAAGTCATATTCAGCATTCTCTTAGCTGTCAGGCTGCTTTTTCTAATTTGTTTGTTGTTTGGGTTTTTTCAATCTACCAAGCAGAAACATGTTTGAAAATTCGTGAAATAAAAATGGAACTTCATGTGTTTTCTAAATATCTTATGGAAAGACATCTCTCCTTTTCTGATACACCTAGTAGCAAAACCAGCTTCAACTTATCACATCATTTCTTTGCTATGTGTATTTTACAGATTCTCCATTGATTTGACTTGGAGGGGACTGTTTTGAAATGTTTTTTTGGCTTGTGTACATTTTAAATGAGCTAATAGGAAGAGATGTAGAGAAGCAAATAACTTTATATTAAAATTACTCACTAGACATTGAACTCCATCTTATTTGAGTTTGGGATTATAGTTATTAAATAATGAGGTTTTCAATGTTGCTTTAATTTACTTTGATATTTCTATATAATTCTAGACAATTCAATCCTACTGAGCCAAAAGGAGAGAAATCATATGGATGAGGTCTTCTGATTTCTTTGTTCTAAGCAACATTACTCAAGGACCATTGAGACTGATTACTGTGAGGGTTAGCGCTGTGATGAAAAACTGGCAAGGGAAGGATGGCAAGATTTGAGAAGTGTAGGCACAGCATAAATGCCTGACAGAGGGCTGAGGGGAGACAAAAAAAAAAAAAAGGTAGGAACATATTGTATGGAGAAGCTATATTGAATCTTTTATGGTACATACATTGCTCATAAACAGCAACAGTATTTCACAGAATGCTTTTCACTGGGAAAGCTTGAAAGACTTTCTAGAAGAGGTCAATCTCTGTTGTGCAGTGGAAGGTGAAAGGAGGGAAAGCTGCAGATGATCACCACTAGGGCTGTGGCAAAATAAGAAATCATGCCCCAGTTTCCTGAGTCCCTGTCCAAGCTGACAGGTGTTTTTTTTTTCAGAAGTGGAGGTGCTTCTAGAGATGTTTTCAATATTCTTTAGATCATGGCTGAATAGTAGCATCAGTTCTTTTTCTGTTTGTTTACAAACACACATATGTTGGTCAAATGTTACCCAAAGCTTTGATATCTGTCCTAATTTTTCTAAAGATTAAGCCTAACTGTGCCTGTGAAATCTACTGACAAAATATAATCTTTATATCACAGGAAATGGCAGGCTGGACCTATTGGTTGTCTCATCAGCCTAATATTTTGGGGTCCGAGAGTAGGAAGTTCTAGACATTTTGTAAGAATGTTGAAGATGTAATATTAAGGGGCTTCATAAATTTGCCCATAGGCAAACAGTAGCAATATCTGGCATATTGGTAATTATGTGCACTGTGCCTTCTTGGTTTTATCATGTCTATGAAGTGAGGTTTGTGTCTACCTTTGAGTGCCTAGTCCATACAGAGAAAGCAGCCTGTAATTGCTACCCACTAAGAGATGTACTGCGTTTTTGAGATTATGGATGGAGATACAGGGTTCACATCCTTCTGGTGCTGAGTGCTTATTTTTGCACTTAATCCTTCCCATTCTGTTCTATTTATGAAGTATAGCACAGTGAGGCTTTGTGATTTTTTTAATAAAACACCTAAAAACATGGGCCAAATTTGTCTTTGGCTTCAGAAATGGAAGCCAGAAGAGCCCCATGCATGTCTTGGAATTTGGACCTTCAAATGCAATTTGCTATATGAGTCACCGTGTTTTCTTGTACTAATTTCAGATATTTGATAAGCTCTTTTTATGGTTTACAAGTTTTAAAAAGACAAATAAAACTTTGTAGATTAAAACGTTGGTTTGGAGGTTGTATTTTGTCTGTTCTCATTGCAGTTCTGTGAGTGGTCTTTTTCTGTGGGCTTTAGCTTAAACCTACAAAGCGACTTTGGAGTGGGTGTTTATAGTTCTTCACATGCTTGTTCACAGGGTAAGACTGTTGATGGATGAATAAAGTGCCACTTGAGGTTGTTAACAACCAGGACTGGTAACGCTAGTTTGACTAAGATAAACAGTGAAATGCTATGGCAATTAGCCTTAAGGGCTCACTTGGCCAGTGCTGATTTTAAAAGTCATAGATACGTTCTTTTACAGATACCCATGGACGTGCGATTTGGAGCTGTTTATTCCATCCTTGCTCTGAGTGCTTTACGGACTCCTGTACAGCGTGTGCCCAGGGCATCCTTGCATACTGAAGGTGCCATTAGGAAGCAGAAGTATGAAAATTGTAATGTTTCACTCCAAAGCAATTAACCCTCTCACCCTCCAAGGAGTGCAGAGGAGGAAAAGCTCAATTAAAGAGACTTCGGAGTTTCCAGTAAGTGCAAAAGCATGAAGGGAAGTAAAAAGCAGCTCTGTGGGCCTCACATTCCTCCTGTCTCTTTACAGCTTTCTCAGGGAATATTTTTTTACTTTTGATGTCTATAATCACAACTTCTTGCCATCTGAGTATGCCATCTGTTAAGGCCATAGCCCTCCATGGCTCTTGTACATGTGACTTCCATGGGTTTCAATAGAAACGTTGTGCAGCTTTACTGGATCAGCAGATGTAAACAGAGGTACTTCAATTTACCTTTGCTACGGATCAGGGCCCTGGGGCACTTGTAGCTTGCACTGTATTATGGAGAGGCTTTTGAAATAGTTTTCCTGGTCTACTGATGCTAAAATCAATTAATTTAAATATTGCAATCTTTGATGGCTTATGAATCTGAAATACAGAGTCATTTTAGCCAGTGACTATGAGTTACAGGAGTAAGTCTTAGTGCTTTCAGGAGAGGGGCAAGACTTCCATACATTACTCTGCTGAAAACATCAGCATTATAATCCCTTTCCTTTGAATCCAGCATTCACAGGATATTGTGTCTGCTGATCTTTCTAACAATAGTTAATGAAGTTGATTTTACGTGGAACCTTTAGTCATATAGATACTGCTTTTATTGCCCACAAATGTAAAGGAAATCCTCTGGACAGCATACCTCACCATGAGCATCCTGCATACCCTCTTACCCGCCTCCCCCAGGATGTGCAGGACAGAGTCACTCCAAAGAAATGGCCTGCTTCCAGGAATACAGGAGGTACATTCACTCTGTTTGTAACCCTGGCAGAATAAAGGGAGGAGCCAAGATTATTCTGGGGCAAGTAACCGTTCCTTTTCCTCAAGAGGGGCATCAACATCTCATACTGCATAGCCACTCCCCTCAGTGCGAGCGCGCTAGGTTTCCGCAGATGCTCTGGGACACAGAACAAGTAGTTGCTCATGATCGCTAAGGTCTTAGATTCCAAAATGCTTTTCCATCCCTTTAGTCAGTGATAGGATACGTTTGGAAAGATGTCACTGTGAAAAGAACAAGACAATCTTTTGCTGTTGACTCTCTGCTTGTGCCCTTTCATGGGTTTAAAATCCACTTATCTGAAAGCGTGCAGTTACATTTTGTCCTTTCTCATCATTTAAATGCATCTTCTTGATCTGAAGAAATAAAAGCAATTTTAAAATTAGAGGTTTTGTTTTCATATGTGCTGCCAAGTCTGATACTGCAAAGTAACTGCTGAATTGGCACAAGCAGTCTGAGAGAGGCAGCAGATTTAGGAAGAGAGAAGATAAACCTTATTATGTTTCTTTGCCAAAGGAGAAAAGAAACGATATTGACTTAAATGTGGGAAATTTAAAAGGGGCCATATGTTCTCACTTTGTGCTTTGTTTCTAATAGATAGACAGAAATCTTTGAAGTGTGGATTGGCACAGTAGGGTGCATGCTTCTGTAGAGAAAAGATGCTAAATGGGGAGGATGTGAGGGGGCACATGAAACTCTATTAGCCATGCAACAGCAAAGAGAGAAAGGCAAATCCAATGATAATGTACATCTGTTTCAGGGAATTTATAAGCTTTGAACATTTTTTATGTGCAGATAAGTGGATCCTTTTCTTACCATAACTTAGAACTTCAAAGCAGATTGTGTGGATAATGCAAATTGCTGAAATATGAGATTTTCCTACAAAGAGGTTTCCAAAAAAGAAAAAAAAAAAAAAAGGAGAAAAAAAGAAGAAAGAATTAAGGCTAATTGATGCTACAGTCTTTTATGTACAGTGTAAAAACTCTGCAAAAATTGATTTTTATGAACTAAGAAATTGATGAAAAAAACCCTGAAGTCTGCTGTTTGCGTTCAGAGACTGTAGTTTGAAACTGAGTTTCTGTGAATTAAACATTTGTCTCTGCTGCTATCAGAGACTGCAATACTACAGCAGTATTGTAACATAAATTAAGATATGTAGCCAAGCTGTAATTGTATCAAAGTCTGCCACGTTGTAGGAATGTAGAACTCATGAGTGTGGCATGATATGCAGCACCTGACATTAACATCACTGTCAAGGTAGCGAAGCAGGAATTTCTAGGATATGAGAAAAAAAGTTATTACAAGAGACAAAAACTAATAGGAGGTGGGGGAGGCAGGGAGTGGAGGATACTGATATGGTAAATCCTGGGAGTTGATGAATGTGTAACTTCTTAACTGCTCAGAAAAATTAGTTGCTCTCTGAACTAGGAGGTTATGGCCAGGCTTGGGGATTCTGGCTGATGTTCCAGCTGGGAGATATTAATGTCCCAGCTGAAAGTGCAAGGCCACAATTATCATATGCAAGAAATTACATCAGCAAAGGGATTTTGAAGACTCTCATTTATTGCATGTACTGCAGAGGTGCATTCCTTCCCTCTTCTGGCAGACTCAGACCGTGAAGCCAGCGTTTTCTTTCTCCCTGCACAGCAGCTGCCAGGCATAGGGGTGCTAAGCCTCACCTGGCTGCTAAACACAGAGGCAACCAGGAGTGGGAGCTCACGACTCATTGCTGACTCTCCAGGTTTGGCTTCAGCTGCCAGTTTGGCATCATCAAGTAGATGTTTCTTTCCTGCACTTCAGTCTGAACAAATCATCATGATCTCAGCCCTGGCTTATTTTTTATTGTTCCTAAATCCTCAAAGAATCTTGGTCACTGTCTGCCGTGCTGGGCCATCGTCTGTGGAAAGGGCCAGGCCTTAATATCCTGGAATAAGATGTATCCTTTTGGTTTTTTGCGATGTGTTTTCATGTCCAGGGTTTGTTCCTCTTCTCCAAACCTGCCTCAGTGAGGTAGTTCACGTGGAACCTTCTGGAAAGGTGCCCTTCTGGAAGGTTCCACGGGGGCCTCAGCTGAGTGGTGGCAGCCACCACAGCTCCCAGGTGGTACCAGCTCGCTCCCTCACAACGGCAGTGACTCAGGGTTCCTTCCCCTCCTCCTGACAGGTCTGATCACCCTCCAGAGGTTATGGTTTTATCGTCATTTTGGCGTTGGAGGGTGGCCCTGTGCTGGGACTCTACATGGCAGTGTTTCCTAACCATAAATCAGCTCCTCTGAAGGCAGAATTGTCCAGCCCTAACGCAGGCCTCCTCCCAGCACCTCTCCCTCTCTCCAGGCTCGCAGCTCACCGGTAAGCCAAGGCCGCGCTGGCAGAGGGTTAAACTTGAGGCAGCCTTGCCCGGTCTATTCACAATCGTACTCCAAAAGCCCAGAAAGGGCAGTAGGCAGAGATGTTGAAAAGAACAGCTGTATGCCATCAGACTAAAGATAGAAACATGAAGCACGCAGACTAATTAAATTCCCAAGTGGCAATGTACAAAGTGTACAGACCAGCTAGAACAGTGCCTCCTGCTTGTTTTGATCCACTCTGTTTCTATCACTTTGATGGGAATAACTGCCCGATTTGTCGCTGGCTGTGAGTGCCAGGGGCTTCCTCACACCCCGCTCTCCAGACCATCTCGCTCTGTCAACGCCATCCTCCCCGGGGCGAGCGGCACAGCCTGGACACTGAGCCACTTCATAACCCCGGCGTGGCTGCAGATCCTGCTGTCTGCGAGTGAGGCCAGGCAGCAGCACTCAGTGCCAACGGAAAGAAGTGGGAGAAATGTTTAGAGCTTTTGACTTTCCTTTACCATCCTTTTTTGTTTGGGTTTTTTTTTGTTTGTTTTCGCTAGACAGCTACATGTGGTGGGTTTAGGACAAATGGTTCTACCACAGGGATGAAAGTCCTCCAGAGACTGGAGAGGCCCAGAGGATGGGCATCCTGTTCCAGAGGGGGGCCCGGGCTATTGCAAGCTAAGTTTTGCCATGCTACTGGTTTGTGGTGGGTGAGGCATTGAGGCCTGGTAGGCCTCGCTCTAGTGGTGGGGGCAGTTCGGCCTGCCCCTGGGCCTGCTGAGGCTGAGTGTGAGGGGGGAGGTTTCAAAAGGAAGTTTTGGCCTGATAGGCTCAGGTGGGCCTGATTTGTCTATATATTCCTTTTCCCTGAATGCCTTTTGCATTTTTGTATATGCATTTGTAAATGGCACTCCTCTTCAGCCTCCAGTTCTGTGCAAGTGGTTGTATTTTACTCCTGTTGGGGTAAAATACCTTCCTGTCCTTTTGCCCTGGGCAGCCTGTGGCTCAAAACTTCCACACTACAGTCCAAGCTTTCACTTTAAACAGGGTGAGATGGCCGTGCTCTGACTAGCTCAGCACAACAGTATGGACTTAGTGTTTATGTTTTCCTTCTCTGATATCTTTTGGTCATTTATTTTTTTCCTTTAGGGGGTCTCAGCTGCCTCATGGTTAGGTCAGTCAGATTGCTTCCTAACCAGTTGGGAGCTTTGATAGCTTTGGATGTAAACCAAACATAAGCAAGAACACCTTTGTTTTTTCAGAGTTATGAATAGAAAATTACTTTAAGAACAAACACTCAGGAAAAAAATCCTAATCTGACAATGATATTCTACTAGGAAAATGAATTTGTGACATTTCAAACCCCTTTATGATCCAACAGGAGGCAGGCAGAACACTTTGGGGCAATAATCTCATGAAAAACAAGTTCAAGAGAGAAGGGCTTGGGTCACCTTAGTTCTGCAGCAGGTTGTATGATGTAAAGCTGAAGGGCTGCAGCAGGTTTGAATTCTTTGCTCATAATGATGTCTAGGTAGAGACTGCAAGATGAAAATGCTCAGTATGAAGAGATGCTCATTCTTTCTTCTAAGTGTGTAGATAATAGATTGAGGAGTGTAATAGTTCAAAGTGCGATAGTACTTCTTATGTCATTAAATACAGATGAAGTGGTCTTCTCCTTTAATTGCAACAGTAAGTGCAACTGGAGAAAGATAAACGAGAGGCTGACATTCCAGCGTAGTATGTACTACAGCTGTAGTGCCAAGCAGAAAACACAACATACCTCTTATTTTCTGGAAGGTTTCAAAGCAGTTGGAAAGATTTGACAGAAGTGTTCAGATCACTGCAGTGTACTGCTTGTTATCTGCCAGCATGGAGGAAATGGACCAGTTTCCCTAACTGGGATTTACAGCTACATGAGATCAGTTAAAGTGGTTTGTTTATGAAATTTCCAAAGGTCATGATGCCTAATAAACATCCCAAATCTGCACTAAACAAATATTACCCAAATAGGTAGTGCTATCAACTGCTTTACCTTAGCATTACAGTTTCGACAGCAGCCAGAGCTGTATGGCGTTTAAGGAATAGGATAAACACCTGTGTACTGAGAAGTTACTTACCAAGGTTTCTCAGCAGTCAGAGCTTGTCTTGAGGTGTGCAGCAGACAGGTGATCCTGTACTTCCCAAAACTCCCAGTCCCTTCTGCTGCATCTCTCACTATTATAGTTCTGATGATTCTTTTTAACCTTTTTGGCTGCACAGTATTTCGCCTTGTATTTTAGTCTTCTAGCAGGGGCTGGGATTTCAGGGAGCAAGAAGGGGGTTGTCCTTTCTCTTGTGGAGCTACTGAGAGTGCTCAAGAAAGATGTTGGGGTGTCCGGATGCCCTGGCAGGGTTGCAAGTATGCTATGAGTGCAGCCTAACCTCAGGGGACTGCAGACCTTGTTGGCTACGTCTCAGAAAGTCCTGGGGCTGGCTGAAACCATGCCTGGATATAAGGCCCATTCAGACTGGGAAAGTTCTGTAGCCTGAATGCACTGATACTGGTAGAAAAGTACTGCTGCTGTTACAGAAAAAGGCATAGTTCATGTCAGGATGCAGGCATCTTAAACGCGTAAGTGGTGCTTAAGAATTTAATCTGCTTCCTTTACCTTTCCATCTCTAGTTTGCTACTACACGGCTTTTTACAAAGACTCTTTTTCTTGAAGATGAGTTGCTGTTGACAACTATTTATTTAAGAATAAGGTAATGCTTACTAAGAATATTTAAGGTGATTTGTGATTTGACCAGGCTTTATTTTGGGCTCAAGAAAATAGAAGGCTAAATACGGTTAATCAGTAGTGTGCTTTTCAGTGTTTGGCCTGGGGAACAAAGGGACCATGCAGGATTTCACCTGGCTAATCCTTTTGCCTCCAAGCAATTAATTGCACATTGGATAGGCATCCTGGAAGAGGTGCTGTAGTATGGTATTTGGGTGCTAGCAGCAAGGCAGGGTGAAAGGAAGTGAATGTGATGCTGCTGAATCATTCCTGATAATGTGTGACCTTCAGCACAGCACTAAATTGTTGTGCCGTCTCTATTACTAGAAATGATATAAATAGCATTGTGAACATTTTTTTTCTGTTAAACTTTTTAATCCTGGTATTCTTGGGCAACTAATAACAATAGCAAACTCATAAGGATTCATATATCTTAAAGATCAGCAGGCAGTCCTCCAAGGTGGACTGTGAGTCAGTGCTTTGACAAGGAGGGAATCTCACTGGAATTACGTTGCAAGCAGAGAGCAGAATAATAATGAGTGTCAGGAATACTGAGTCTACAGAGGAGTTAAATGCAAAGGGCAACAGTGACAGAGACTGAACTCCAAAAGGCAGAAATAAAATGGTTAAGTCACACACAATTTCATACAGTCAGAAGGTGCTGCAGAAGCCTGGCAAATGCATCAAAAAAAATACCCTGTGCTAACAATGGTATTTTTAGGCAGTATCATTCTCCTCAAAATCCACATTAATTCATGTTTTTTTTTTCCTTGACACTCAAAATATCCGCTGGAAAACCTTTTCCATACTTCACCCTGTCAGCTAAAGGCCTGTCAGCCAAGGGGAAAGCTCTGATGCTCTGAGGCTTCCATTTTCAAACCTGGTGTATTTCAAAAGCCACCTCTGAAAACTCAGTGCTCTTTAATCAGAGCATCCATTTTACTTGGTTTGCTCTAGCAGCCCAGAGAGTTGTCCAGGTGATCTATTTCTATTTGTTTGTTATAAGGTCTTGACTACACTACAAAAAGAAGCATTTAAAAGCACACTGTGTTTCTCTCTCCCTTTCCTTAATTTAATAGGTATTTGGTTTGAAATGGCAGAAAGAACGTAATGCCATGTGCTGAACCATCTTTTAGCCTTGCTTATTTTCCTGCTCTATAGTGGCAGCAATGACAGAAGCTGATGCATAAAATGGGCTCAAGTGTTTGTTATTCCCACTTGAGAGACATAAATTACCTTTCATATGTCTTCAGTGTTATAAGGTCCATCGACAATTTACAGGTTTGGATTTTTTGCAAGGACGTAGAGGGAGTTATTTGGATTGACCCTTGTGAGTAATTTCTCTCTAATCTTGGTCTATTTCTAGCCTGATTTCTGCATCTTTCAAAGTAAGCTGCAAACTGTATCCAGTAGTGGAGAAGGGCTTTCTCAAAACTTAGGCTTCATAAGAGGTTTATTTGGTGCAAGCTTATTTGGATAATGGTTGTTCGCCATTTAACGGAGATGGTACATTGTAAACTAAGCTACTTGGGTTTCAGATCACATCGGGGAGTTTTTGCAGAGCCATCTTGACAGCCCCGCTCATGCACTTCTTTCAGAGACACTAACGATATGGTGCTGCAGCTGCAAACCACGCCCTCAGCCCCGGAAACACCTGGAGATGAGGCGTGTTAGCAGGTGATCTTTATCAGCTTTTTATCTCTCGTGTCCCCGAATCTAAAGTCCTTTTGTTTGCTTGGAGATAGCCAGCCCTTCAACCGATTGAGCAGTTGACCGTTTGGGGGGTTCGGCTATGGAGAGGAGAGCTCTCTCGCTCTTGCTCCGCAGAAGCAGCCTTTGCAGCTTGGAACTCCTGCCCTTTAGAACGGAACCTGGGGTACCTCACATGCTCCCCCCCTTGGTGAGTACAGATACATACATATATATATATATATACTGGGTATCTGTGGGAGAATTTCCTTTTACGAGTGAGTCGTGTGCATGTTTTGGCTCATCTCTCTAGCTTAAATAGTTTAGTTGTGCAACAGTATTTTCTCAACTGACATCCGAACTTAGAATTTTATTTGGCTGGAAGGAGAGCAGATTTAATTGTAATAAATCAGTGGCTGTTAGTCTCGTGTTTTGTCTGCCTGTCTCCTTCATGGTTTATGCCAAACTTAATTTTCTACATCAGTCAGAACTTCACAAGTTTGAACAAAATAAACACAAAGCAGACAAGGTTTAGCTATTAAACCTCTCTGTACCAAGGCTTAGTTGTCTGTCAGAATTAGGGTCACCTGGACTCCTCTGGGTAACAAGAACAGGCCACCAGCCACACAGGTGCCACCTGGGCAGCAGAGTAATAGAGGGCCCTGGAAAAGCTGCTGTAGCATGGTAGGGCAGCTACAGGATTAGACACACAAAACCCCATCTGAAGTCTCAGTAAAATCAAATGGCATCTTTCTCTTGACTCTGACAGAAGCTGGATCAGGCCTCCCATGAATTGTAATGAATAGTTATATTAATCCACTGCTATGTAGCTGTGAAAATCCTGCATCCCCTTCACGGGGATGACGGTGCAAGGCTAAATCACCATGGATATTCAATTGCATTCTGGCTCATGTAGCAGAAAGAGTATTACCAGGCAGCATTTTATCTAAGACGAGTGCTCTCTACAGTACTCACAACAAATCTCAACTTATTGAAACTCCAGTGATTAAATGTTTTACAGACCCCCTGCAACATCAGAAGACTCTGTGAAATAGGCATGGCTGCTTTCAATATGATCTCATAGGGATCTGATTACCATTTTGGCTCTCTTCTCACAGTCATTCTAGTGGACCTTCCAGGAACTCTAACCCTTTCATTTTCAGGCTTTCTTGGTACAACACTTGCTCAACGGTGAAAGCCTTGAGTACAAAACCTGTAGCACTAACCATATCTGTGCTGGTCTTTAAACACAATACAGCAAGAAATGAGGTAAAGTACCTATATATGTTATTTTGGAAAACTTCAGGCCCTAAACTGAAAATAAAATATCCCTTTACAGCACAGCTAAACACATTCCTGCTGAATCAATTGTGACTGAATGCTTGACATACGTTTTTGTGTTGGCACCAATTACTGTTAAAACTGCTGAAGAGTAGCCAGCACCATGGTATGTGCAGTCTACTTGCATCCATTTGCTAAAATGTAGTTCCTGCAGATTAACACTGACCAGAGTTTTCATTCCACTCCTTTTGGAGCAGGAAGCTGCAAATCCACATGAAAGACAATTAGCTCTATTCTGAGTTACAGCTGAGGCGTGTTCTTGACAAACCACATCTGATGAATTGTCTTAAATGTAACAAGCAGCACTTGCTGGCAGCAGAACAACAAAAGGACTCGCCTCTTCCACCAGTGAAGAGAGGCTGGTTAATCAAACAATTTTGTACCAGGGAGAGGAATTGTGTGCTTTACAGGGAAGAAATACATTCACATTGCATATGTATTAACATATGCAATGACCTAGCTAGGCAGCATTCTAACAAATCACATTTATTTACATATCCTTTCCTCTCATGATATTCTTCTCATTTCCACTACAGTCTAGGAAATCAGTAACAAATGTTCATTTTGAATGTCTCTATTCTCTGCCCTTGGACTAATTATTCACATTCTTACTGTCCTTATAAGGACAGGGTAGATCATCACTTCAAACAATGAAAGAAAACATGCAGTGAAAACCTCCCTTGATAGTATTCAAAACAATAGGAACATAAATTATGTACTAAATCAAGTCTTTCCTATTGCAGTGTGCAGCACCATCTGATAAGGCACAGTTGGCCATATCTCAGGATTACTGGTGCTTTTTATGTCTGTTACGGTGCTGAGCCACTATCACCTTTGTTTCCAAGACCAGAGTGAGCTGCAATTGGGACTGCTCTGTTTTATTGCTGGTTATTTGTTATTGTAGCCAAATCAGTTAAACATCTCTTATTGCACATGTTTTACACTTATGGTATAAGAGCGACCATGCTTTTTTAAGTCTTTCTCAGCACTTGTTAATGCACTACTCTTGTCAGTAGGCACACTGGGTGTCTTGACACCTGGAGTGTGTAAAAGTCACAGGTGTGAAACAAGGTCTTTAAAGTGTGTCTGTACCTTAAAGCTACTGCAGTTTAAGCACTGCAGCCCATATTTAACGAACTGCAATGAGATGTGGCTTGGGTTTTGTTTTGAGGAACAAAATGTTCGTACAAGTTTGGTGGAAAAGGTAAAGGTTTTCACATATTCGTGGGAAAAGCAGAAGTACTTCTTTAAGGGGGAAAAAAGAGCAAACTACAAGTTCCCCTGGTCTTGGCAAATCATGAGGCGGTTTTCATTTTGTAACATCAAAGTCGGCTTCCCTTCTTTGATGTCTTAGCATGCTGTTTAAGGTAAAGCATGAATGAAGAAATGTCAATCTGCAAGGTGTCCATGTAGTTTATGCTGAACACTGAAGAGGACTCGTAGATAAAAGGCAAACACAAGGTTTGATAATGAATGTCCAACAAGGAGGTGTGCATATCTAAAAGGAAACACTCAGCTGGAGAACAGCTCTGCAAACCTTAAAACTCTGGTTAGCCCAAGTTTAAAAGATTAAGGAAAGGGGGAATTTTTCAAGTGTGAAACCAAGGCAGGAATTCTGTAAATGTCCATATTGTTTTATAAGAAATGAGTGTTCTTTCAATGTTTTGACTTAGAATTATAAATGAACCACCCACTGTGCTTAAGCTCAAAACATGTAATTTTGAGAAAATACAGACTTAATGGTGGGGAAATTATCAGAGAGGAAAGTATGCACCTGCACGGTATATTAGGAGATTTATGGTGATTCCTTTGTGATGTCTATTGTCTAAACAATAATAGAAGTTATATGCTGAGTTAAACAAAGAGAAGCTTCAATTATTTAACTCGGTTCATACCTATGATTTGTATTGGAGTGACAAGCACGTAAGGAGGGTAAGCAGTAGCAGGGTGAAGGAGAAGGCCCTTTCTGAACCCAAATCCCACATTTTTCAGTCAAAGGACATGCAGTGATGTCACTAGAAACTTACCTGTAGAAGAGGGTCTTGTTACTGTATTGTTCTGATGCTGGCACTGAATTTATATTTCCTGCTCATGATTCCTGAAACTGGTGAAAAGATTGGTGTGATGAACCATGTGTGCTTTGCTTCATTTAGTTGCAGAGCAAGTGCACCAGGCGTGGTGCCCTGGAAAAGGAAGTACCCATGGGGGCTGTGGTGGGATTCAGTCTTTTCTCTTTGCTGAGACAGCTCTGCAGGGTTCAAGTCTGAATCAATGTATTAATGTTGCCTTCTGACTGCTGGAAGCTGGACTGAGACTGCAAAATAGTTTTGATTCATTACCAGGGCATAAAACTCCTGCAATTGCTCCTTGATGCAGTATTTGAATAAGGAACACGTAACTGTGGACTTCCAGACACAGCCAGGCTGCCTTTGTGTGTATTAACCTATATGCCACTAAAATGAGCCTTGTCCATTAGGGTCAGGAAATAGAGGTGACTGGATGTTTGATGTGTGATACTTGAGGAATGGGTAACTACAGGAATCCAGAGAATCAGGAGGTAAAATTCCATAGTTGTGCTCAAGACACACAACTGAATTCTTGTCAGTCTTTTCTTCTGTTAATTTGGAATAGTTCTAAGAAAATAATGTTTATTAGCACTTTGAAGATGGGGAAGAGCCGAGCAGCCTTGGGGTGCTAATTCATAAAAGGAAAATGTGGATTATAATGCATGGGAATATTGTTACCTTATCTGTTCTCATTCTTATGTGTGGGACATCTTGTGACAAAATAACAATAGTAGTTGACAGGATGGCTACGTTTTCTCTGGAAAGCTATCTACAGCTCTATCTACAACTCCTAAGGATCATCTCTTGTGTTTCTTGAATTGCTCTCTCTCCCTACTCTTTCAACAAAATAACATGCGGAGACCAAACCTCTACAAACGAGAGCCACTTTCATTGCAGTTCTCCCTGCCTGATTCAGACTTTTTTGCCTGAAGATGTTTATGTGTGGAAGAGGCTCAGGGAAAGTCCAAAGTCAGCAGTCAAAAATATTCTTTCTCAGTTAAGGTGGGACAAATGTGAACATTGTATGATTGTGAGTAGTGTGTTGGCTATAATGCATGTTAATGTACAGATTCACAGATACAGCAAAGGGAATTCTGGCATCATTTTAAGACATAGATAGCTGTTCAATAGCTTCTTTACACTTCTTTACCTTTTTTGATGTGTTTAAACAGGTCATGGGAGCAAGAAAGACAATCCTTGTCCAACAGTGGACAGAGGAGCAAAACTGAAACTGGCCATCACATAAGATACAGAAAAGTAGAAGATGGCTTTGCTATTCTTGCACTGAATGCTCCCAAAGTTCAATAATGAGATATTGTGCTTTTAGGATTACTTTCAGCTGCAAAAAGAAAGAAATGTTTGTGTGTGTGTATCTTTTTAGTTGGTTGGTTTTGTTTATTATTTTTCCCCCCCAGTAATAATCTGATTCATTAAGCCAAACAGACTGCTCATAGCAGATGGATTGGACAGCTCTGTAAAAGAGTAACAGTGTTTTAGAAAAGGAAATGGCAAAAATAGCCCCAAAACATTTTCAAGCACATCAGATGTATTTTTAGTGCAGTGGGGGGATCCCACATAACCGCAAGTTCACTTTAGCTATCTCTGATGCGGGTAACAAGGAAGTTGTCACAGAAAGTTTAGCTCAGCCAGTAAAACCCATCTGGCCTGCTGTGCATACTCAATTCTCTTCTGTCATTAAAGCAATCAGCTGTAGCTGGGCTGGGTTAAGAACGATTGGTAGGCTGACCATAGCCATCAAATTTCTCATGGCATTGCAGATGTTTTCTTCACTTTGAACCATGGTAAATTGCTGACAGATTTGATCCATTCTTCATAGTTCCAGCAGACAACAGCATCAGCCTTAGTACTGGATTTGTGGAAGTGAATTTTTAATTGGTTTGTGTGTGTTTGCTTAAAGAATTTCAGTTATATATAACTCTGGGCTAAAACTGGCACTATTTTGTCTCAAGCATCTTTTAAGTCAAATTAAGTCCTAATCTTGTGCATTTTTTACCTTTATGGTTGACCAGTTACACTTTATTTGTATGGTAGATATCTAAATATTTGCTGGGAAATCTAACTTTTGAGAAAAGAGATTAGCTTTCAAGCTCTGAGTCTTTTAAATGTCATCTCTGTGAAAACTCCTGACAGTCAGTAGGTGGAGAGTTCATATTGTTTAACAAGTATATTCATAGGGAGCAACTTCAAAATGCAACACAGAAAGAAGACTTTGGAAGCAAGAAAGTTTTTACCCCTCAGGACTTGTGCAGAAGGAACTGTATTTGATTTAGAAAGCTTAATCAACTCATTTTGTTACGACCTTCTCTCAGTTCAGTATCTCCAGGTGCAGGGAGGAGAAAAGGGAATGGCAGATAAGGGATGATTTGAATCTTGAAAGACAATGGATTAAATTTTTTTTCTAAGTATATTTTCTCTCTTGAGCTGTTGGACTGTAGTATATTCTTCAACAGGTTGGAGGCACACTGCTTCAGCTTACGAAAAAACCACCATCAGTACTGCTGTGTCATGTATACTGCAGTTGGACCTAGAAGTGCTATTCAGCTTCACCTGTGCAAGGCACTTCATATGTGGCTTGTGCAATAATAGCTCGTGCTTAGTAGAACAGATCTGTTACAGTATGACTTTTCTGTTGTGCAATGGATCTGGCGTTGTCATAGGAAGATCTCCCTGTGCAATGATGATAAAGGTGGGATCTGAAATGGCTCATTCTTACATTTTCTGATTTATGTGAGGTACTGAACACTAAAAGAGATGAGAATCAAACTCCCCAATTCAGAAACTTTCAATTCATTTAATCTTCTTTTCTTTTTTTAACCTTAAGACCTTAGACCTGTTTTGTCCCTCCCTAGAGAAGAGCTATAATTTTGTTTTGTTCTTTCTCTTGTTCCTTTTGCCTGCTTCCCACCCATGCATCTTTATATCTTCTTCCTTGTTCAGCAGTGTCATGTGTTGTGCTTTCTGAACCTCCAGCTTCTCTCCAAGCTCAAAAGCATGCCTGTTAAGTGAGTGTACAGACACTGTCCCCTCTGCCAGCTCTTTGAAAACCTGCAGCGACTGCAGTGCAATCAGCTCCTGGGAAACACTTCGAAAGGGAACCAACTCCTAGCTCATCTGCTGCACATTGTCTCCAAATGGTTTGCCTCACTACTTGGATTGTAAGGTTTCTTGCATCCAACACACTCTCATATGGTGCAGAAAACTTAGACAGCGCTTAACAAGCAATGACTCGTAATAATAAGAAGAGTCTTCAAAGAGTTACATTTACAGGTAAAAAGGCATAGAGACATTTATGTATACCAGATGGTCCAAAGCATGTGGATATAATGTAGCTATGGCTTACTGCAGTGCCAGGAGAGGTGAGTGCATGTTGTTACTAAAGCAGCACCTCAGGTTCCTAACCTGGACTGTGCTATGACTCTTGTTTTACTAGCACTGCACAAATGTATCACGTCAATCACTGACATGAGGAGATCACCGTCTAAATAAATAAGATAGTTATGAAGTGCAGCAGATAGAGAAAGACTTTCAAAAGCCCTGCAGCCTGTAAGAGGCAGAACTGGGACTCTAGCTCAAGGCATCTTCATACAAACTGAGATTCTTAGTCATTAGTCCTTGCTGCTGTTGTCCAAATGAGCTGATTTGTTTAATTGGCCTGAATCCGTTAACCTGCAAGCCCCTTCTGTAAGCATAGGGACCCAAGCACCTTAATCTTTTAAAGGCTCTCCACTAGTTGTGAATATCCTTGTCATGAAAACAAAACAAAACCCCAACAAAACCCACCAGTAAGACAGTCTTTAAAAGGAGTTGATGTGGGGTAGTGGAGAAGGTACACGAATGTGATTTTATCTCATACAGTAGTATGAAGCTGCATTCTGACACCCTTACACTATGAAATGGACTGAGCCCACTATATGCTGTGGATTGTGCCAGTGCTCAGAGACCATTCAAACCCTAGCTGTGGTGTTCAGTGCGTATACTAAACCTGAAGTACGTGAGAAATTTGAGGCTCCACTTGAGCCTGAGCTTACCCAATTGGGGTGTGTTTGTGAAGTACAAAAGGAGATTTAGAGAGCATCCTGGAAAAAAACAGAAGAGTGAAGGCAAGGCCTGTCATATAGAAAAAATATCAGTGAATCCATAGCAAAACACTGTGCATTGGGCAAAAGCTTCTGGAAAGGGAAATCCTGCCCGTTACCTGCTACAGTTCAATGAGGTATAAACAAGAATGTGCACATCAGTGCTTTGATTTTCAAAAGATGTTTTTCAAGGTTCTATGAGAGTGTTATTGAAGAAACAACATTGCCAAGAGGCTGGTGGACAAGTTATTTTATTGGAAACTAGTTAAAAGACAAAGTAAAAGGGTAGGCTTAAAGGTGACTTCTCCATTCCTGGGCACAGAATGGTAGTTTAGCTGCACCACTGGCCTAATTCAGCATTTCTTATGTACTTGAATTGGCTGCAGTCTCTTTTGCAGGATAAGTTTGTGAAGTGGCCATGCAAATGCCTTCTACATTGCCTAGAAGCAACTGGGACTATTCTGCTCTGAGTGATTTGCAGGAGTTTACCCAGGAGTGATTTGCAAAGGAGACATATGTGCACTATACAGAACCAGAGAGAGTTAACTTTGGGCTATCCTTGTTAGCCTAACTTAGTCACTTTAGAATTTGCAGCCCTGCTGGATCTGGATGCTGCTGCCTGGATCTTGGAGTACATGGCAGCCAATCTGCTTGAGAAGAGACAATTTATTTGCAGTGTTTCTGAATTTTGGTTTAAAACTGATTTAGACTGTGCTTTTAGCACTGTATTCATTGTATACCTTACAGAAGGAATAATGGGAAAATGAGCTGTTGGAGACCCAAAAGGGATGATTGTGATTTTCAGTTTATTATGAGGAGAAAATACATCTGGAGTGATCAAAGTTTAAAGCTTTGCCCTGTGGAGCAAAAGCAGCCCATATGATAAGCAGGCATATTGTGGCACACCTGGAGGTGAGCCATGGGTCAGATGCCTGAGTCTCTTTTTTTTTTCTAAATTTCCATTTAGAGAATGAGAGTCAAAAGGAGAGCAGAGACACAGGAGGGGCAGGAGCTGAAAGGAAGTAGAGTAGTGATTATAACAGACCCAAAGATTCCACCCCCAGCTGGCACAGTATTGCTGCTGGGTCTCACATGCTGCCACAACATGCCAAAACCAACAACAGCCTTGTCTTACTACAAAAGGTAAAAAACTAACTTTAGCTCCTGCTCAGTCTCTTCTTGCAACAAGAATTTTCAGTGTCAGTCAAACTGGGATTTTTGACAAAAGCAAAAATTTTCTAACGTGATGGAAGAGTTATAGAAAGAGAAGTAATGTTGAATCGACTGTCTGGTACTCTGAGGCACTGGGAACTGTATTTTTAAGTATGTTAGTTCCCCAGAATGGGAGTTTTGGGAGACAAGCAAAGTGGGAGCACATGATTCTGTGATACTGAGGCAAATGGAGCTACAAATAAAAAGGTCCAGCAGAGAAATGTCTGCTATAATGAGGTGAAATGGAATTAGAAAATTCCTGCTCAGGATGATGAACCTTCAGGAGAATTGTTCTTTCCAATTGCTTCTCTTTTGGTAGCATCTGCAAACAGGCATCTGGGCTGTGATTTGGGCTGTGCTGGGGGTAAGAGTCCAGAAGGTGAACAGCTTTCTATGGGCCTCACTTCTAATCAGAAAAGTACTGGTAAGGCAGTTTGAGTTAGCAGCATGAACTGTGATGTAGCATAGACTCTATTCTATTGACATCCACAGAACTCCAGGTTACCATGATTTATTGTTCTGTGGCTCTGCACAGAGAAAGTCCTAGATCATTCTAGGCTTATGGGCACATCCTGGAATGAAAACAATGGCCTGATTTCACCTCGACCGTGTGTTTTTGCAGGAAAGAGGAGATTTGAGAACTAAGTCTATGATAATAAGTGGGTTATTACATACTGGGCATATCACACCAGTCAGCCTTGATACTGGCGTCTCATCAGTGCTAACAGCATTTCTGAACTCTTTCTGACTTGCAGTGTCTTAAAACAACTTTGAAAATAACTAAGCAGATCTGTTGTGGTGTTTTTAACCCTCTGACTATTTCTCTTTTCATTCTAAAATGGGATATCAAAGAAAAGGAAACATGCATCCAACTTCAGGGTCAGAAGTGTCAGGGGATATATTTAATGAAGGTGCCATAATTAACTTCCATTTTAAGTCACAGAGTAAACCTAAAATGAGGCCAGAGTGTTCAGAAAAACTTCAGAGGTGCTTTTGCTGGCTGAAGATGAGCCAGCAGTGTCCAGGTGGCCTGGATTAGCAGTAGTGTGGCCAGCAGTAGTAGGGGAGTTATAGTGCTCCTGTACTGGGCAGTGGTGAAGCCACACCTTGAATACTAGAATCAGTTTTGGACCCCTCACTACAAGGAAGATATTGAGGTGCTGTATTGTGTCCATAGAAGGGTAACAAAGGTGGTGAAGGGTGCGGAAAACAAGCCTGGTGAGGAGCAGTTGAGGGAGCTGGGATTGTTTAGTTTGGAGAAGAGGAGGCTGAGGAGAGACTTCATTGCTCTCTACAGCAACATGAAAGCACATTGGAATGAGATAGGGGTTGGTCTCTTCTCCCTAGTATCAGGTGATAGAAGAAGGGGAAATGGCCTAAAATTGTGCTGGGGAGGTTTAGGTTGGAGATTAGGAGCAATTTCTTTGCTGCAAGAGTGGTAAGGCATTGCAATAGGCTGCCTTGGGAGGTGGCAGAGTCACCATCCCTGGAAGTGTTAAAGAAAGATGTGAACATGATGATTTGGGACATGGTTTAATGGCTGTGGTGGTGTTAGGTTGATGGCTGGTCTGCATGGTCTTGGAGGTCTTTTCCAACCCAAGCAATTCAAGTACAGGGGACACAGACTTCCACATAATTTGGCTCATGGAGCGGAAAACAAATAATAAGTCTCTTCTCTCACACTCCTCTTGTTAAGCTCCTCCCCACCCCCATCTTTGTGTAAGGAATATGGGACTAAAATTTTATCAGGTCTAATGGTGAAGTTATGGTGCCCTTGTACTGCATGCTGGTGAAGCCCTTTACAGATCCAAATTCACCTCTTTTTTCCCCCTGTTCTCTCTGAAGCACTTCTTGGTAAAACAACTAAGCTGAATTAGATTCTGTTTTAAAATGATCTGCCACTGACTGCTTCAATTCTGCAAGCAGTTGAAAATGGCTGGCAAACCTTTATACAAACAGCATGCAAAACACAAAGCCTGGGGAAGAAATGGCTTTAGATGTAGGGATTATAAAAGAGTGAATACAATTTTAAGATAAAATACAAGTGATTAAGCTAATGATGGATAATTTCACCAGTTTGAAAACTATAATTAATAGGAATTAATTGTATATTTAGAAGTTTAGCATAGCTTCACTAAAAACACTACATCAAACATAATGATATTGGTAGTCTATATAATGAAGAAATGATCCAGATGTTCATAAGGGCTTAAAAAGGTTTAGGAAAAAAAGGGGCTGTATGAAGAAGCTCTAATGATAAAAAGATGCCACTTGCTGTTCTGCTCTTCTTTTAAATACATCCTTTCTGAAATAATGATTATCATTTGCACTTTCATCTTAAGTTAAATAGCATATGGCTTTGGCTGATTAAAGCCCCCTCCTGGTATTAATCAGCATCTTAGTATCATGTTTCTAATGGAGGCAGCAGTTGCCCTGCTGATATTGTAAGCTTTTTAACAACATCTAAAGTCTGCTGATCACTGCTGCTGGCAAGAAATAGCTTTGAGCTGCCTATGTACAAGAGTATTGCAAAGATGTCACTTACAGGTGTGGTTTATATGAACTGCTACAATGTATTTTAAAACTTGCTGACACTCAATTACATTTAATAAGTATTTACCTGTTTTTAAAAGAAAATTGGAAAACTTTGGAGCGTGGAAACATTTGATATAAGCGTGGTGGAACCAGAGATTACTTGCTGCAATGAAGTGTTAGGATGCTTTTGAGTGTCTGTCTATATGGCCACTGTTCTAGTACAAGCCAGCAGTGATGCTCATGAGCTGACCTGAAAGCTTTATGTATGGCTTCCTACAGTGGCCAAGCTTGGTTTAGGATTGTTGTAAGTTTGTCATATCATCTTTAAAATGTGAAGGTGGGGTTGCAGTAGCAACATAGCTGCTCACATAAGCATCCAGTGTATGGCTATGTATTGTTGGGTACACTCTGCTCCCAGAATCTCAGGCTAGACAGAGTGCAGAGAGACTAGATGCTGTGATTTTATGGAGACTGTGGTGTTCTCTGTGAAAGAGATTTATGGAGAAGGCATCAAGGTTGCTGCTCAGGTTTGGCATTTCCCACAGGGACTGTGCCCAGGCCAGCTTGGCTGTAAGGCAGAAATTAAGCCCATGGGCAAGCCATGAAACACAGAATGCTGCACCATGCTTCCCACATTAGATTCTTGGGTTCAGATCCTCTTGTAACTCATTTACCATTGAGGTTTAATATTGTGCCCCAACTTAGTTACCAAAATGTCTTTGTCTGTGCTGAATATTAAAACAAACAAACAAGCACAAAACAGCATGAAAACTGCTGTTAGCAGAAAAGCTGAATAAATCTTATTATTTCAGGGATTTTCAAGTGATGGAATATCCTGGTGAGGCTGACAGGCCAGGCACCACCTTTTCTATGCATGAAGTTCTGAAGACTTAATCTTGTGTGTGGCAGTGATACCAGAGCTAACATACAGGGATAATTTCCTAGATTGGTACTTCTTCCGTAGCACCTGGGAATCCTGTTGGATACTGCTTCCATTTGCTGTTTGATGTAGCTACCCTAAGGCACTGTGGATGCACAGAGTCCTACAAATATACTCTCTTTCCCTGTCTGAATTGCTGTGTGGAAAAAAAGAGTAGCAAGCAATGCTTAATTGTGTTTTATAAATAATAGCACCACTTGGCTAAAATTTATTGTTGCACCTTTTCATTAGCTCCTGTCTTTCATTACTTTTATATAGTAACATAGTCACCTAACTTCTCACAAGTCAACTGAACAATTAGTCTTTGTCCTTTTTAAAGTAGTTGTTATTAACTTAATATTTTATCCTCTTTTGGAGCTCACTGCATATCACCATCTGCCATGTTCAGGCTTATTACATAAGCATGGTCCACAAGAGACTTGGATATTTTAGCTGCTGTGTTTAATTTTTCCTGTAACATCTTTGGCAGATGTGTTTGAACTTACATTTTTCCAATTCTGAAGGAATGTACACTTGTTTTACTTACATTCTTGATTCTTAAAGCAATCTGACTGTGATCTTTAATTCACTATATTCCCACCAAATTTCTTTTAGAAGCTGACCTCTTGCATCTATTTATTTTTCTATCTCTCCATGGGCTTTTTTGAATGAAAATATCTTTACATGTTTATAAATATTTGCTTTATTGATAGCCATTGACCATCTAAATACTCCAAAGTATTTCCCTTTCAAATGCTAAGGAATATGAATTATATTCATTCACTGAATGCACAGAGTAAATTAGGCAAATTATTTTATCTTTTTTTCTTAGTCAGAACTGGTGGTACTAGGGCAAATTTACTCCCCAGAAGAGCTCCTCTTGGCAGTTAATGTCTTTTTGTTTAGTTATTTGCCATCTGTAACTTGTTTCTTTTCTATTTCTTTATTGGCTATTGATGAGGTCAAGATGGTTATTTGGCAGTTGCTGCCAACCACCTGCTTTTCAGCTTGTTGGCCCACATGGTTGCCACAGCACCATGCAGATAGTACAGACCTTCCTTCATCAATTGGTTTACTCATATTGGTTTCCTAACAAGCTACAAGGAAGTCCCTTCTACCGCTGCTTCGTCTCACTGCCAACAGTGTGCCTGAGATACTTCAAAGAGAATGTTCCAAAACAACCCTTCTCAAAGGCTAGGCAAATTTCCATCAGCCTTTCCATGAGTAACAGGAGACTCCACATCCTGTTTTAAAAGAACCACTGACATTGTGTTTCAGTTAGAAACCAACCACACATGCCTTTTTGCAGAAATTCCTCTTTGATCCTTAGAGTGCCTTCATTTTTCTTCCCCACTAATTTGCCATTATTCAGTTAAAAGGGGATAACATGGAGTTACCACTAGTCACAAATCTCAGAAAGTGAACAGCAGCAGCTATTGTACCATGGGGTGAGAGTTGTGCCTGAGAAATGGAAAATGGGCACCACGCTTCTTCCAGCTTTCTAGAAGAGAATTTTAGCAGTGGCATCACCATAGGCTGTCTATAGCAGCTGTGTGTGTTTCCTAGTGTTGAGAGGTATAGTTTGGGGACAGAAAATAAAATCTCTTGTCATTTTTTTTCCCTTCTCTCTCTTACTGAGAAACTACTCTTCTTAAAAAATTTATAGTGACATCTACAAACTTAGGCATGAAGCATCACCACACTGTGCTAAGTGCTATAAAAATGAGCAATGTGTGTTTCTTTCAGTTGAGTGTATTTGCTTACACATCTGCAATTCAGTTTGTGGGTTCCACATAGAACTTCTGCTGGAGAAGCAGAGCTGAAACTCAAGCAACATGTAAGTTGTCGTTTGGGTACTTTGTAGTTTCTTTCTTTCTGAATACTTCACAATTCAGCCCTTGTATTTTTGACTGGTGTTAGGAATAAACCTGAGGAAGTAACTGTGCCTAATAGCAGAAGATGTGCTTGCAGACTGTCTTAACTTTCCCCAGTCCTAATTTATTCTGGTGCTGCTTACTGCCTGAATCTCTGAACATGTCAGCTGAAGCCTTCTTGTGGGAACTCGAAGAAAAACTGCACATTTTCAGTATCACAGAATGTTAGGGGTTGGAAGGGACCTCCAGAGACCATCATTTCTAATGCCTCTGGCAAAGCAGGATCACCCAGGGCAGGCTACACAGGAACACATCCAGGAAGGTTTAGAAAGTCTCCAGAAAAGGAGACTCCACAATTAAATGGAGTGAGTGCATTTACTTCAAACTGCACTGCATACATAGTTGTGAGTAATGGTTCTTCAGATTTCTTTTAAATTCCTAAGAATTCCTTCAGATTCACAAATGTTTCAGTAATAATACACACAATGGACCTGTCAGACTGAATGCAGAGCCTGCATAGCTGTAAGTTGCAAGACATGACAATTACCACGCAATCTGGGGGTTGTGCCAGATGTAAACATTATAATAATCTGATTTAAGTAGTCAATGCCCCAACAAATTAGACATTACCACAATGAGCTGATTTCTGCCTTGAATGCAAATGCAGTTACATCCAACTCCAATAGCAATTCCATAAAAGTACACAGAGAGAGCATGTGGCTCATAACGTATTTTTTAAAAGGAAGACGTTGTACATATTAATGAACACAAAATAAAACCTAGAGGGAAATAGAAATATACTTTGGGATAATTGTTTAGATTTTTGCATCTGGAACAGCTAGCGTTTCCAAAGCTAAATATTTGATTCACACAGTTTGTTTTATTTATACTAGACATTCTCCACGTGTCTGAAATTGATCCTGTTGCTCTGGACCTGCATCACGTGCACCATTATCTTGTAAAACAAAGCTACAGTGCTGCACAGCCCTTGCTTGGGCTCTCTGCACATGGACTGATGCTGTGTGCTGGAATAGGCAGGAGTTTGTGTGTATCTGTCCGTACTTGCCATCTGGAGTACCGAAGTGCGTAGGAGCTCTAAATGTGGGGTGGTAACCCTAAATCGAGTTAAAAGACAGAGCAAAAAGACAGCCCATTTGCCCAAATCTGCTATTTCTTAGGAAAAAAAAAAACCAAAAAAACAAAAAACCAAAAAAAAAAAAAACAAAAAACCAACAAGCAGATGGCTATGGAAAGATAGGAAGTGACGAGAAGCAATGACATTATTGATCTGTACCACTGTGCGCCGTGCTGCACGTTGTCTTTAGCTGTCTCCTTCACAATGAGAGCTATGGAAAAGGTATGCAGACTGGCTTAGTTTGCACTGGGGTAGCCAGATCAAAACTGAGGGCATAAGAAGGATAAAGTTCCCACTTCGGTTTGAGAGTTAGAAGTGCCTGAGGGTAGCTAGCAGTGCCTGTCCAGAGATAAGGGAGAAGCTCAAATGACGTTTTTAGCATCCAGAGTCTACCTACTCAGCTTTCTTCGTTGATGTGTGTTGGAATCCTACAGATAAGCACAGAGCCCAGCCTGAAGCAGAGTCATCACTGCAGGTTGTCTACAAAATGCCAGGAAGATCTCTGTTCTGTGGTTGATGGTTGAACCCCTGGAGCAACCCTAACAGAGAAGGGACATCACAGTGAGTGCTATAAAGGTAAAACTGAAACAGGGGAAAGTGCAAGGTACTATCATAGGATAGCGCTGTCAACAGAAATCAGACTAGTACCTAAGAGATTCATTTCCTTCTCACACTGTGTGCATACACACACTTGAGACTCTGTTCCTTTCCTCATCTCCTGTAAATTAAGCAAGCTATGATGGACAAGTTCAGGTGTGTATTTCCCCTGTCAGTGCTGCTGAAACAACTGGATGTGTAGTTCACTATGCACTTCAGAGGTTTTCTGAAGGCAAGTGGTGATGCTGTAGCAGGATGTTGTTCAGAACATCAGAGGCATCACTCCACTTCTGAGACATGGTGTGTCACTTCTACTGGGGCCTGAGCTGGGGCACTTTACAGGATTTTAGCTGTCATGCTAAAAGACTGGCAACAACAGAAGCTAAAATGAATAATCAGCTCAGTGCATATGTGTTATAAGCAGAAACATTTGCAGTGATCAGTCAGCACTTTATTGGCTAAGATCAACAACTGAGATAATGACAAATAAGTGGCTTTGCAACCTTTTCTTCTGGCATGTCTTTTGCAGTCAGTATGGGCTTTGCAACCTTTTCTTCTGGCATGTCTTTTGCAGTCAGTATGAATTATTACAGTGGCTTTCAAGAGGTACAAAGAAAGTTCAGCTAACAGGCAAATAGATATAAAAGAAAAGGATAAAGGGAAAGTCAATGTTAATGGCTTTTCCTTACCAAAGACAACTGGAGTTCACATCACTATTAGTCTGCACAATATCATTGTCAGTCTGAAGGAAAAAAAAAATCAATGTGCTGGGCATTTTTTCTTGGTTTCCCCCCGCCTTGTTTCTTTGAACAGAAGAATGCAAGAACTAGATTATGATAGATTAGTTCAAGTCTTTGGTCTGATGGCAAATAACATTGGAATTGGAGAAACTAAAATGCTGTATGAACTCAGGCCAGAAATTCCACATTTGCTAGAAATCCAGTAGTGCTGTTCTCTGTTGAGATATTGTGATCCTTGGTGTTGTCTTAACAGTTCCCTTCTCTTTGGACACGGAAGATTTCATTTTCCAGAGACATGCCCCCATTTTAGCCAGAATACTTTTCGACATGAGTGCAACTGTCTGTTATTCAGAGTCAGTGCTCAAACAGTCTTTACGAAAGAACCTACTTCTATGCTAGTGCTTGCACTATGACCCAAAGAGGAACTCAGCTGGTAATGGTGCACTGTGCTCTTCAATATTATGGAAAAACAACTTTCCAGTAACCTTGCATTAAAGATCTCTCCATATCTTTCTAAAAGTAAGGATGTCTTGACCAGATACCAAGATGGATAATGTCATTGTTAAATTCCCTTTGCTGACCTAGCCATTACTTGCTGCTTTTGCAGCCCAAAAGTATTATGGAAGACTTCTTTACAGCTGGCGGTCTCCAAAAGCACCATTCCAGCAGACCCTGAAATGCAGCACTGCCAACTCTTGCAGGTTAAATACAAACCTCACAACATTTTGGTTTCTAAAGCTTCTGTTCCTTGACTCAATGATTAAACGAATCAAGACAGCCTTTTATCCAGATTTATAAGAGCAGGAAGCATCAGGCTCAGAAGAAACTGAAATGTATTCTATTTTCAGAATACTCTGAGATTTTAGACCAGAGTGATTGTAATTCTTGGTTTTGAATACTGTAAGTGTGCAAATCTGAAAATCTTTATTTTTACAGTATTTCATGAGATAATGCTACTTAAATCCACTTTGTTTATTATTTAAATAATTTGGTGAGCTGAATTTAAAAGAAATAAATTATTTGTTAGATAAGTGGTCAGTACATCATATTACTTTCTGATAGTTAACAAATATCTGTCTGAATGCAATGTAGGAAGTGGACCTTTCAATCTGCCATAATCCCCATCTTCTCCTAAGGTAACTGATCTCAAAAGGAGGAAAGGCAAAACAAATAACATTTCCCTATCTTCCCCACGTGATAGAAAAGACTACATAATCTGTTGATAATGTAGTAACTGACCCTAGAAAGGAAAGAAATTACATGTCTAGTTCTGGGAAAGCTTTAGAAGATACCTTCTTATGACAAACAGCATGAGTCCTTAGCTGGTTTCTGTTTTTCTTCCCAAAGGCTTCTTAACAAGGCCTTGGGACTAGCCATCACTCTTTCTGGATGTATCCTTGCCTTGCTTTGAAAGCTGTATGTTGTTTCGAGTCTCTTGTAGATTTCCCCACCTTGTCAACTGGCAGTAGAATCAGCAGTGATTTTATCATGTCTGCTTTCTCACTTCTATTTATGGATCAAAATTAAAGGGGGGTGGGGGTGGAAATGAGAGAAAGGATAAAAAGCTTCTAAAAACAACTACTGCCACCTAGTGTCACGCAAACTCGGAAAATCTCTCAAAGGCAGAACAAGCCCCTTCCATTGGAAAATCCCCGGCATTAAATCCAATTTCCATTGATTTCAGCTGGCACCAACTTCATCAGACATTAATGTTACAGTCTGTACAGTCAAACCTATATCTAAAGAAACAGTTTTACATAGTGAAATCTTACATTCTCACATTACAGTGAGAATCTCTGTGTGCATTGCCATGATAACAGAGAATTTAATTCTGCTCTGCACTAATGCAGACGTGGGCATCATTGCCTGGCAGCCTGTGACAGGATGTCAACCTGTGACAGTAGTGTTACAGGTGAAGAAATGTGTCTGTCTGGTCACTTTCAAACTCTCAGCACCATAAAACCTTTTATAGGTATTTGCCATACTGAAATAAATAGCACCATTCATTTTAGCATATTTTAAGGTATTTTTATACCTGACTTTCTGATGATGGAAAATCCATAAACAAGAGCTTAGCAAAAAAGATTTGATGCTTCATGTTAAATAAAAATTATTCTGAGACAAGATGCATGAGAAGATATAAATTACCACTTCTTGGTACTTGTAGAAATAATTCTGATTGAAATTAATTGCATACTTTATTAAAGCAAGGCTTGATACACAGTGTGCTGTTGAAATTCTACATGACAAAAGCTCAGTCAGAACTCTGGTATCACTGGTCACCTCTAGTATCTGGGTGCTGAAAGCCAAATAAGAATATCTCTATCTGGTCTGAGGTTTTACCAGTAATGGAATCCAAACAGATGCATTCTGTGATAGTGTGAGATTCCTGAAAATGCTTTGGGATCACGTGGTGCCTGTTCTTTATGGTCCTTGATGAAAATAACCATCCAAATATTTCTGTGTTAACTTGGTGTACATTGTCAAATACATTTGGTAGAAAACTGACAGTGACAGCGCTTACCTTGTATGTTCATGGGAACAGTACTTGAATATATGTACTATATCTCACTGTAGAGCTAGAAGTTCTTTCTGTTTCCTTTTTCTTGGATCAGCACACTTCTCAAATTAGTGTAGCTGAGATTTAGAAAAGGAAAAGGGGTACTATCAAGTCAAAGATGTGAAAAGAGTAGGAATAATTGAGAACCTAAGTTAATGCCATCTCTTCCTCAGAGGACGGCAAAGTAATAGCCAGCATGATATAGACATAGTCTGGAGCAGCTAATGACTTCTTTATTTATGAATAGCTAAAGTAACTGAAGTTATGAAGGAATGTTTGAGTACCATCTTCTTGCACATCTTGGTGATCATCAGATCTGGGAAAATTGGGAATTGCAACTTGAGTACAGTCTATGAAATGAAAAGGGCATAGAAACTGGCAGAGCTCCTGATGCAGGAAAATGCTATGCAGCTGTTTAATTCTCAGCACATGAATATTCCCTGAAGTTCAGTGTGTGTTCAGTCTTTGCTGGATTGGCACATTAGCGCTCAGAGGCTAAAGGACTATTTTCCACAAAGCCTTCATTCACAGTGCTTTCAAAAAGTGAGACACATTTTTCTCTTACACAGCATCATGTCATTTTAGCAATGTTGCTCAGAAGGATGCCATAAAGAGGCTTTGCAGTTGGAAGAGATGGGTGCAGCTGAGGTTAATGCTGAATTTATTGCCTCATCGTCTTTCAAAGACTATCAGGATGGAAAGAACAGTGAAGACATATCTATTCTGTTTTTCTTAACTAAAAATAACTCTGTTTTTAATTTTTTTTCATCCTGAGGCTAGACTTTGAGACAGCCTTGAAACATTTCAAAACTTACTAAACAAATACCTTACTCTGCCATGAAAAACATCCAAAAACATTTTAAGTCCCTGCTGTTCTATCTTGACATATCCTGGCCTAGTCACACACAGAAACAGGAGGCTTAACAAATGAGCTCCATGTTTTCCATGAAATATGTTCTAAATAAGGTAATTGCAAGGCTGGCCATTCACAGAAGATCCAGAATTCACATTGAGATCCTCATCATTTTCTTCTGGAGTTTACGTTCTACCTTACAAGCAGTACATTTTCACTTTGTAATAACTGAAAGGTGAGACAGATAAGCAAGGACAAGGAATGAACTATCTGGATATGGTAACAGTGAATTGAAAATTCTTATTATTGTTCTTTACAGACGTCTTTCTATTTTTTTATAAGTAGTGCCAGATTATGTTTTGCATATCCAAACCAGTAATGCTTACCAGGAAAAGATCCATTAAATCATTTCCATTCTTTTCTGTGGCCATTGATACATAGGGACACCAAATTATATTATGTGAGTGTCAAGTTTTTGCTTTTCTGCAGCGTTGTGGTGATTGACAGTCCACTGCTGAAGAGTGATATGATGCAGCCCTTAGGGTACCTGTTCTGTTTTTGTCACTTTCTTGGCTAAGTGCATATTTACTTCAAGATCAGAAGAATTTAAAAGCCTCAAAACAGATGAGAGATTGAGAGCAGTCTTAAGTGCCTAAGTTCTAACTTGGGTAGTAGGGTGCTCAGTGCAGGCTGTGCCTTGGTGAACGTGTGTTTTGGGAGGAGGAAGAAGTCCTGCAGGCACTTGAGAGACCTCTACTTTTGGCAAGATCCAAGGGTGACGATTTCCCCTTTTGATTTCTCTACAGTATGAGCTTTAAATCACTACATCAGCTCTGCACAGGAGCATTCTTACCAAAATAGCTTCTTTTTAGTGTGTATGGAGTCGTATTTTTGACCCAGTGAAAAGAAAAGGCAAAACAAGCCACTTTTTTTTTTAGCAGATACTGTCATATTTATATTTGTGGCTTAAATCATACTTGCAACATTCAGCTGCAGTACATCTGTTTGGTTAGTAAAAGCAGACACATCGGTTCTTAGAGGTATGGTATTGTGGGCTCGGGACAGCTTGTTAAAAAGAAACAGTGCCTGCTTCAAAAAACTTTTAGTTTGTATAGGCTAATGTGGAGGAAGAATGTCTGACAAATAACTGGTTTAACTTTTACATTGTAATTTTAAGCACAAGGTTTTTACTAGCCATAGAGAGGAGAGAGCAGAACTCATAAATGATGATATTTCACTCTTCCACATAGTGTGGCAGTGAAAAGAACTAATGCTTCCTGGCTGGGTGGTTCACATGAAATGCCTCAGAGACATGTTTCTCAAAAGGCCTGTGAAAGAAATGTGGATCTCTGTGGCCATGGATTTTTGTATACAAAGGAATTGGGCCCTTCACAGTCCGTGACACCATTTGTAATCTTGAGCTGGACATGTACGTGACTATTGAAACTTGGTAGGGGGTCTTCCGATACGGTTTCCTTCTGAGTGGTTTTCTGTGTTTACTCTGTCTCCTTGTCTCCAGTGTCTGCCTTCATGCCAGTTTATTTTTCAAGTGCTTGCACAGGCCTATTCAAATTTCTTTCTTTTAACTTTGAGCAATTGAATGATGCATTATTACACACAGGATGCTTCTCATAATTTTTTAGTTATTTCTGTTAGTTTATATTAGAAGTTATTCACAGTAACAGTATCCTAGGTTGATTTAGCATAAAGGGATCAAATACACTCTACTGAAAAAGTTATATAGAAAGCACAATCCTGAAATTTCACCATTTAAAGTTTCCATTTAAGGATGAGTGGTTCCATAGGCTATCCATTGGAAGTGCTTGTGTTACCTGAGATGAAAGTTAAACTTTTGTACAATCTAATAGATTAAGGACAGAAGCCTATAAGAGCCTTGTTCCAGAGATGTTCACAATGATCATACATTTGTTAATTATCAAGAGAGCCACTGTGTTCCAAGCACTTTTTTTGTCCTGGAGTGAAATGAAGGCACTTGATTCAAGGACTCCTAGTGAGAAATGCTGTCCTCGTTGAAGTCAGTGGGCATTTTGCCCTTGATTAAGAAGGGCAGAACTTAGTACATAATCTAAATACAGATGCCTGGAAGAAAAAGAGCAGCAGACACAAACACGCCAATGGCACTAAGGCCAGAGTTGAGGAGGGGAAATTAATTGATGTGAGATGATATTTTCCAAAATTAATATTGTTTATTAATTTTGATACTCGAACTCTTGCCACCCCTGACCACTAATTTTAATAATATTTTGGTTCTTACACGGTCATGGAAACATTCTATGGATAATATCTAGATCTAGTAGCAACCAGCAAAATAAATAAACGTTAATTGAACTGGAAGAGAAGGTTCCTCTGTGGTGAGATGCTGCTTGTGGTCAATATGCTGCTTGCCCAGTAGCTGGGCTCAAGCTCTTTCTGCTCTATGGCAGAAGGCAATAGAGAATTACAAAGAGGCATTTAAGCATTTACTCACAGATTATTATTACCCTCGTGGGGGCTAGCCACAGTCCAGACAGTGCCCAGATGCTTTCAGAGGACTCTGTCTTGTTGGACATTGAGTCTTGAACGTTCCTGGCTTCTGGGGAAAGGATGCAGGCAATTTCTGACCTTGTCTCCTGGTTTCTTCTGGACCATCTGTAAATATGTCCAGGAATTCTAAACAGGACCTTCAGGTGCAGAAGGCAGATGCCGTGCAGTCTCAGCGCGATGTCACACTGACCACACAGGCCGATCGCGTGCAGGCATCATAGAATCAGCCAGGTTGGAAGAGACCTCCAAGATCATCCAATCCAACCTAGCACCCAGCCCTATCCAGTCAACTAGACCATGGTACTAAGTGCCTCATCCAGTCTTTTCTTGAACACCTCCAGGGATGGTGACTCCACCACCTCCCTGGGCAGCCCATTCCAATGGCAAATCACTCTCTGTGGCAGTGGAATTTAGCAGGCAAGCAATAAGGCAGTGTGCAACAGTAGCATGACTGAGCACAGCAGAGAGAGCAGGGAAAGAGCAAGGAAGCAAAGCAGCAAAGCAAAAGCAGGCTGTTCACCTGCCTATCTCCTTTTATCAATGTGGGCTGAGATTAAATGCCCTTTGGACACAAGAATACCAATCAGGATGGCAGTTAGCCAAACCATACCATATAAGGCAAAGCTGAAATTGCACAGTATGCCTTTCTGAATTAGATGAGGTAAAGACAAGGAGCTAACATAAAAAACAAAGTGAAGGAAAAATGGCTCCCTATTATCTTGGAAATCTTCTCCAAGTCACATAGATATTTGGGTGAAAATTGGCTATCTCTGAAGGCAGATCTTCTAGAGTTCAAAAGCTGACATCACATTTGTGCTCACAGACAAGCTATGTGAAACACAGGGATTTGTTACGTATTTCCTATGATTTTTATATTCTCAACTATCTACTAATGGCTCACAATTGTCCTTCTCTTTTAAATACTTTACTAGCATATCTTGTTCTTCAACCAGACTGTCGTAAGGTACCAAGTGATGCTAGCTTTGGGAATTCCCACACATACCTCCTGATACACAGCTATGACAACAAAGAGGTTTACCAGATCAGCTCCATTCTCTACTGATTCTGAAAATGTGAGAGTCTTGCTTCTCTGTGGAATGTGGCAGGCTCATTTACAAGAGCACATTTTAAGCCTACAAGTGTGAATGGGTTTGAAACGTGTGCAGCTGAGCTCTCTAGGTCCTAATGAAAATATGGATCTGGCA
Organism: Pogoniulus pusillus; assembly: GCF_015220805.1. Taxonomy (NCBI): domain Eukaryota; kingdom Metazoa; phylum Chordata; class Aves; order Piciformes; family Lybiidae; genus Pogoniulus; species Pogoniulus pusillus. Next base: position 15,900,558 of record NC_087283.1, read on the forward strand.
GCACTGTAATTCCTGCTTTAAAATAATCCCACTCTTAGGGGGTTGTTGACTTAATGCTGTGGACTCTTTTTTTGCTCTCCTAGAGTGTGTGGGTGTTTTCTTTTTTGTCACCACAACAACCAGTGACAAATATTGTGTCCCACCTCTGTTTTATTTATTTCTTCCTTTTTTAGACCATTTAGGATCTTTAAGGCATTTCATAGAATTAAGCAACTATCTAAATTTATTTAATTTTAACAGCTGCCTCCTTACCAACAGATAATTCACTCATTCAGCCATGCTTACATCATCATCTTTGTGTTTTTAACAGCCACTTACTTAGTGCAAGGCAAATGCTGATTATGTTTTAAATGTTTTGTCAGCAAAGATGTCATTCTGCTATCTAGCAAAAATTCAGCTTCACCTGTCACTTATTAACTTTCTCACCTAGCCACTTGTCTGTTCACTTTTTGTGGTTCAAAAGGTCTGTAGTTCAGTCTGCAAACATGAAGCATTATCCCATTATCACTAGTGATCAGCATGTCATTTCACCTCCAAAGAGAGTCTTCATAAGTCTGTTTTTCCCATGACTGTTATGGCGTATGCTCTCAATTATAGTCATGACTAATTCTGTCAAACTGAACAATATTAATTCTGCATTTCTATAAAATATTTTTCCCAAATGATTTAGAAATTTGGGGTATTTTAACTACAGCTGTTTAGGTGAATTGTTTAAAGAGCTGGCACACAGCCCCAGTTGTATGAAATTACACAGTCTCAAGTTTAAACTATTAGAACACATTATTGAAGACAGCTTGGAACAGGCCATGTAAAAAATCTGCAAGCTCTCTAAGTCTTCTTTGAAATATCAAGTTTATATAAACTGATTCCTCCTCTACTTCTTGGCAGTTTGTTCTTAAATTTCTAGCAGAAGTTGAAAAAAAACCTTTATGAATCTGCCTCCTCTTTGGCATGCCTGAAGCTGGGGCTCTGGCTCTGAATTTTAAAGCTGTAAATGTAAAAACTAGACCTAGGTCTTAAATATATTAAAATCCATGCATTGATAGATGTGAAGACCTTGTTTACCATCAGCTTCTTCTTTGAGTTTGCTTTTAGATATAAATCCTCCTGTGTATATGATCGTGTTTCTGGTAATTTTCAGGAGAGACATAAACAGTACCTTTTTTCTACTTAGTAGATTTTTCATTTAGAAAGAGGTAGCTGTGACTTGAGAGACATGAAAAGTGCCATTTCATATCCCTTCTTGATGAGCTTTTCCTTGTAACGGAGAGGCATGCCTTTTGGTTGTCTTTTCTCAGCACCTCCTTCCCTTCAGAGGTAGAAGTGAAGAGGTTTTGTCTCGCTTGTCCTCTCTATCTCTGTGAAGCATAATTAGCTATACAGTTATCCTGGGTTCTTTAGCAGTCCTAAGTACCTAAGGGTACTGCAGTTAAAAATGCCACACTAGGACTTTCCTAAGAGTTGGTGAATGCTAATGGTAGATTCATCTCCTGAACATAAACTTTGACTGAATTTCCAGGTACCCTGCAAGCCGTAACTATGAGCAGGCAAACATTTTACAACCGTGCAGACTGAGTTAGCTTTTTAAAAAGGAAGTGGTTACTCAGCTTTTCATCTCTCTGAATAGTTTTTGTGATTTGATTTACCCTGTTTGTCACCTGCTTACATTGTACAGTGGCATACCAAAGCCAGCTTTTTCTATCTTTAAACCCTTTAGGAAGGAAGTATGAAGATATGATTGCTACAATAGATGTTTCAAGTTTCTTTTTATGTGTCTGTGAGGAGAATTCTTTGTGATGACAGATCTTGGGAAGTGGAAGGAGGCAGGAAAGGGCTAAGTGCTGAAGACACTGATACATAGTTACTGAAAAATAAAAACCTGGGCTTGAGAACAGAAGAGAAAAGCCATGTTCTAACCAGGCCTCTAATAGTGCTATGTAAATCAGAAAATCTACAAGAATATTGGGCTTGGATTTAGGCTGTGGCTTATAAAGGCTAAATGCACTATTTTATGTTTTCTTCTTTTCCATATATAGCAAATTTAAGCTAAAGTATTCCCTCTTGAACCTTTAAATAATTCAGGCTTGCCTCTAAGGGGAGTATAGCAGATGTGCAAACGGTCCCTCTGCTCGATGTGGAAATGTTCTCCAGAGCATTGCTGTGTATAGGACTCTGCTATCTTGAGAAAAGCACCAGCTCGCTATCTGTAGCCCGTGAGAACTTAAGAGTAGTTTGCTGTGGCTCAAACTCTGCTCCTGTATTAAGAGCATAGGAGGCTTCTCTGAGCTGGCCACAAAGTAGGACACCCAGGCAGCTAGTTATGCATAGCTGTGGTGCATATAAGGGCATAAGGACTTCTGCCTGTCCAACTGTATCCTTCTTACCCTAAGGCATTTAATATCTTTCATCAGTTACGTCCATTTCACTCTAAGATTTCTGTGATGTTTTGTCTGCCTTCTCTTCTGCCCTCTTTGCTCACAGGAGCAAATTCCTCCCCTCCCACTCTTGATTCCTTTTTTTTTTTTTTTCCCTATCTAATTTTTATATAATTTACTTATATTTTCTGTGTAGTACCTGTGGCAACTGCTTTGCAAGTCCCCTGCTGTGCAAATCACCGTTCACAGAGGAAGATCTTCCTGTCAGTGACTGACAAGAGGTGCCAGGAGCAGGCTAGGAGACCATTAAACCCATGAGTTGGCAAATCAGCAGGTAGCTGTGTGCAGTTCTGGATATGCCCCTAGCATTAGTTCCTATCTTGCATCAAAGAGTTTTTTAAGATATGGCCCACAGGCAGAGTTTCAGGTTAAAAGGAACACACTCCTAGTGCTTGGCTGCATCTATCATCTTCTGTCTCTTTTTTTTTTTGTTTGTTTTCAAATATAATGACACCAGCAGTTTGTTCTTAGAGAGGGCTTTGGGTTGTATTTTGCTGTTGTTTCTTTTCTGGGGGGTTTTGTTGGTTTGTTGTTGAGTTGTGGGGTAGGCTTGTTTGATTTTGTTGTTTGCTTTTTTTGGTTGGTTGGGTTTTGTTTTTTTTTTTGTGGGGACTGTGTTTACAACAGCCTAAACATAGCTCCTGATTTTAACTTTCACATTTTTCAAGGCTGACAGTGTTGAAGAGGCCAAGATATATCAAAGACTGAAGGAGAAGAGGAAATGTGTGGGATTTTAGGTAAGACTAAGAATGTCCTGGACAGTCTTCTCTCCTTAACATATAGGAGAATGAAAGCAGTCTTGAGTTTTGAAATTTGGTTTAGCTCCTGGATCATCTCAAAGGGCTCTTAAACTAGGCCTTGAGTGATAATACTCTGCACAGGAAGCTCTAGATTGCAGGCAAAATGATATTGGAATCAAATGCAGAATAAAGAGCCTGGATAAAGGGCACAGGATTTGATCCACTGCAGTCACTTGATCTGAGAGGTTTAAGGTTTAAAATGCTTCATACCTGCAAACCAGCTGTAAAATGCAGGAAACACAAGTGGCCATGGCCTGATATTTCCCTGTCCCAAATATTTAATAATTTGCTGTCTTCTCTGGGCACATGAAATGTAGTTATAAAACTAAATTTTAGTTCTGTATCAGCATTTCACTATCCTTTGAAATCCATGCCTCCTTTCCTTGTAATTTCAAGTTTGTTTGAGTTTGTTTTTTTTCCTTCTTGTCTTTGTTTTCTTCTTTCATCTGTTTTTCTGCATAAGATCCCTTTAAAATAATTCTGCATCTTCTTGTCTGCTTTTCTTCCCCAGTGGAAGATAGTAAAGGTAGCCAGGAGACTGCTTCTCACCTGGTAGTTGCATGGGTGAGTTGGGTTTGCATGACAAGGTTTTGGGGGGAGGGGTGGAGGTGTGTGTGCTACAGGAGTGGCTTCTCTAAGGAACTGCAAGAAGCTTCCCTTAGGTCTGATAGAGCCAATGCTAGCCAGCTCCAAGAGGGACTTGGTCAAGGCCAAGTCCATTAGCGATCTTGGTAGTACCTCTGTGATAATATACTTAAGAAGGGGGATGGAAAAGCCTGCACAGCTGCAGCCAGAGAGAGGATTGAGAATGTGAGAAACAACTCTGCAGACACAAAGATTAATGAAGGAGGAGGAGGAGATGCTCCAGGTACAGAGCAGAGATTCTCCTGCAACCTTTAGGGAAGACCATGGTGAGGTACGCTGTCACCCTGCAGCCCATGGAGGTCTGTAGTAGAGTACATATTCACCTGCAGCCTGTGGAGGATGCCACATCAGGGCAGGTGCATGTCTAAAGGAAGTTGTGATCCATTGGAAAGTTCACAGCAAGTTTCTTGCAGCACTTTTGGATTCTTGGAGAGAGAAGCACATTATGGAGCAGGTTTGCTGACGTGACTTTTGAACCCTTTGGGGATCCACACTGGAGCAGTCTGTTCCTGAAGGACTGAGCTCAAATGAAGGGACCCATGCTGGAGCCGGTTATGAAGAACTGCAGCCTATGGGAAGAACTCAAATTCATGAAGGACTGTCTGCTATGCGAGGGACCCTGTGATGGAACAGGGAAAGAGTTGTGGAGTATTCTCTCAGGTAAGGAGGAAAGGGCAGTAGATGAACATGTGAGAGGTGGGGGGAAAGACATTTTAAGACTTAGTTTTAATTTCTCATTATTGAGCCATGAGTCTTTCATTGTATTTTCTCTCCTGTTTAGCTGAGGAGGGGAAGTGATAGAACAGGTTAGGTGGAAATCTGCTTGCTGGGGAAAGAGGGTGCTGACAGTTTCAATCTTAAAGTTATCACAAACTTTTGTACAGACAGGCACCGTCAGATTTATTGAAAAAATTACTCTGGTTTGGGAGTGGGACCAGCAGCTTGTGTTGCTAAAATTCTCTTGTGAGTTTCAAGCTCTGATGGCAATTTGCTGCTAAATGCCCTTTCCAATACTCAAAAGACAGGCCAGAAACTTGACCTGCCGTTCTGAAGACCACACTGTTTCCCCAGTAAAATGCACAAAATGGACAATTTACATGGAAAAAAACCCAAGCAAACAAATCAAACAAAAAAGATCTGTTGATTTGAATACAACAGGCACTGTTCCTCTCCAGGTGTTAAGCACAAGGGGAAGCTGCAAGGATACCATTTGTGAGTTTTAAATAATGAGTGTGGAACTGTTTTTCTTCCCTGACCAATCATTCTTCCAGTGAGTATGTTCATGAAGGAAATTGAATTCAAACACTAGCTTATTCCCATTCTAATTGGTGCACTCTCAGACTCTCACAAGAAAACAGCAGTTCAGACAGAACCCAAATGAAAACCAACGTCTCTTGTTTCTTATGGTCAGTGTTGCAATTGTAGTATGGTTATTACAAACAATACTATTTTAGAAGAACACAACCCTAACAGCGTGTGTGATTCTGATTTTGAAGGAGTGGTCTTGGTTCAGGGCTGGTGTTAATTGGTATTTCGGCAGTGAAGCTAATGGTAGTAGAAGCTGCCTCAGGGTGTCTGTCTGTTTATGTAGCTTCACTCTCCCCTAGGCTACTTCCCTGGCTTAATCCCACCACTATCCAACCTAGAAATTAATTTCTTTTTCTTATTTAAGATTCCATAATCCATTCATATTTAATATTAGTTTAAAGAGGAAACAGCCCCAGGAGAGAGTTTTTGTTCTGTTGAGGCGTTGGAGTCATTCTTTACTTAATGAAGAGAAACGACAGCAAGATGGATAAAAAAACTCACTCAACCAAAAAAGTTCTAATTTCAGTTAAAAAAAAACCCCAACTTTCTTGAATAAAACTATTTACAATTACATTTAAAATGTCTAATATGTGCAGTATAAATACATTGTTTTAAATAATTCAAAGATTAAGGGAAGAAAATCCCAAAACATGTTGTTGGCAAAGTTTTCTCACTGGGCCAGGGAGTCTCATCACTATTAGTTAGCAGTGGAAAGACAGTAGTCCTCCTAAGTTCCATTTACTCACTTGATTTCATTCAGTGACTGAAGTTAACACAAAGAAAATTTATCTTCTCTCCATACTCTTCAGATATTTTCCTAAATAGATAGCAACCTTAGACATTTGGTTGTTTGTGGTTTTTTTATCTTGGAATGAAATATATCCACTTTGCTATATCTGGCACTCAGTATTGCATCTGAAATTCCTCTACCACCTATGGCTGAAAATGAAATACGAGGTGAAACCCACTAGTTTCACAATCTAGAATGACATAGCCAGAAACAGCCATTACAAGTCACTTTAAGCCTTCCTTTGTTGATTAAAATTATTAATTTGAAAAGTAAAATATAATTAGTTCACATTTTCCCCTTGAGAATGCTTGCATTAAGTTGTATTTTTAAATATTGATTTATAATCTACATTGTTGTAATGTTTACCTTCCATAGTTCTTCAATAAATGTGGGTAGTATATACATACATAGTAAAACTATTTATGCAGACATGGCTGAGGGAAAGTAGATTCAGAGTGGATCTTAGGAAGTTCTTCAGTATGAGAAGTGGTGGCACTCTGGAATAGGTTGCCCAGGAAGATTATATCCTCCCTAGGACCAGGCCAGGTTTGGTGAGGCCTGAGCAGCTGAGTCTAGTTGAGAGGTATCCCTGCCTATGACAGGGAGGTTGGAATAGACAAATCATAGAGTCATAAAATGATTTGGGTTGGAAGGGACCTCCAAATGTCATCTAGTCCAACCCCCTTGTGTAAGCAGGGACATCCTCCACTAGATCAAGTTGAGCTCTAAGGTCCCTTCCAACCTAAGCCATTGTATGATTCTCTGATTCTATGATAATAAAATAGCTCTATGTGATCATAAATCAACATGTTTTACAATTACCAACCTGAAATAGTCTGTCTCTTTTTAGGAAAATAACTGAGAAGTATCAGTGCAAAACAAGGCAAAAATAAATCAAAGTTTTCTGCCTTCTGACTAGACTGAAAGGTCATGATTCTCTATCAAGCTCTTCTGCTCTAAGCTTTCATATCATTTGCTAAAATGATCTGTTGGCCAAGCATCTGTGATAGCACAGGTTATTCACAGGAAAAATCACAGTGCTACCACCTTTTGGAATGTCTGTGTCAGCTGAAAAAACATGAGCACATCTCCCATGAAAGCAAGGTATTTGCTGTTAGAAGAAGGAGACTAAGAAATGAGCCTGATGTTTGTTTTCTGTTTAATTGGAAGACCTGAAGCTGCCTGTCCTAGTTTAGCAAGCCACTCATCTTCTTCCATTTGTCCATTGTCTGGATTACAGAGAACATACAAGCACCCTCTCTGGACATTGGTCAGCACATCTGCAGAAGCAAAGTATGAAGTACAGGAATTGAGGGAGGAATTTGCTCAAAAGGCTGAGCAAAATTAAATCTTGCCACTTGTTTGGAACTAGTTTCAGTGTACACACTTCATTTGAGCCATGTTGTCAGTGTGAGTAAATGGAAACATATCCATGGTTTTACAGCCTGAAGTTGTGCTGACTGCCTTCAGTTCTCATTCAAATGGTGGTCTTTGCCCTAGGGGCCATTTGAAATGGAAAAGAGTTCTGTTTTGGCAGATCCTGAAGAAAGTGAGCTGTCATTCAGCACTGAAAGGTAAAGGCCTAATCTGTATTTGGATTCTTATTTCTAGCACTGCTGTATCATGGTAGGAGAAAGCTATATATCATCTTTTCAGTATATGCAATATGTGGAGGGGAAAAAGGCAAATAATGTTGCACAAAAAATGAAGCATTTGCATAGGCAGTTGTGGCAAGATTGACCCCCAGATATTACTCCCAAAATGGGAGTAACATTTCTAGTTACTCAACGATATATTTTGTTTCTCTCTTAAAAGCTTGTTTCCCTCATCCCCCTCCACTCCCATCCCCCTGTTGTCTATTTTTCCTAGTATTTTTCCACACTTTATTTCCTAAAAGACTAGCAGGTTTGACGATGCATTGTGATTTCTTTTCTACAGGGCTTTATGAAGGAAGCTGGAGGCAGTTCTCATTAGTCTCACTGACATCTTTTATCACTTATCAGAGGAACAAGCAAACGGAGAGCAATTCCTTTGATCATGGCAAAAGTAGAAAGAGTATTAAAAACCTTATGAAGATTCACTAAGTAGAAAGTGGAAAAGACAGTCTGTGCCATGTTTCAAAGAAGGAACATGATTTAAAGTTGCCACATTTGCTTGTATATATTAAAGAATTGTTACAGGTGATGCATATTACATGCATCCTTAGGTTTTTGTTGTTGTTTTGTTTAAAAAAACAACATGCAACAGTCAAAGGAGGTTTTAAGCAGAATGGATGGAAAATAAAAGGTGAGCCTGTCAGGGAGGAATTATGTCATTCAGTGAAATTCCTTGAAAATAAACCCAAGGTTGCAACAGTGGCACCATGCATTGGAAAAGAAACCTGCTCTCATTGAGGAATGTTAAATCTTTAAGTCATCACCTAACATGATGCCCCCGTCATGGGCCTTGCACTGTTGTCAACAGAGCAGGGAGAAAAAGAGAAGCAACTATACCCTCTTACCCAGAACATTATGAAGTCTTAGATCCACTAGTGCTGTGTGGCTGAGGCTCAGTTATACACTCCCCACACAGTTCTCAGTTTCTGCATGTGGTCAGCTCATACCAAAGCATGGGATTTGCATAGCCTTTGAAGGGCCTTGTTTTAACCTGTGACAATACAGGCATCACAACTATCCAGGCATTTTCTTCCAGCATAGACTCTGTCAGCCTTGCCCCTGCAGCACTTTTTACTACCATAATTTTTAACTATGTTGAATTTGATTTGGATATGATGCATTGTAGTACATCTCCACAGCACCTTTTATGCAAGTATCCCCAGAGCACTTTCTGATCAAGCTAAAATTAGCAATGAACTATATACAAATTCCTTATAGATGCATTTTAAAGGAGAAGGCAGAGATGTATGCACTCAGTTCAGCGTTAAAACAGGCAGAGGGACGAGCTCTTCTCTCGAACATTAGTGAGAGAAGGGGAACTAATTCAGTGTATTGCTTTTATAATAGGCTTGGCATGTGCTTCTCAAAGGAGTGCAATGCACTGCTCTAACAATACTAACCAGAACGAATTGCATGAATACTGTAACTGACCTGGAGGTGGCAGGAGAATCAATACATAGGTGGGTTATCAGCTCTCCCTTTGTGTACACATTGTTCTAACATTTGCTGCTTCTTATGAGACATAGCAAATGTCTTATCAGAAGCAATTCTTTGAGATACACAGCCTCAGTCATTCACAAGGAACACAGTGGGAGGAATAAGCATAGAGCTTTGAGGGATGTGAATTGTGAATCTAAAATGACAGAAATGTTTGTTGTTTTTTTTTTTTTGCCAGAGCAAGGGCTTTGGAAAGAAAGAAAAAAAGCAGTTTTCTCAGGATTGTTGCCAGAAGTTGTCATGAGACCCAGGCTGACAAAAGGTGACATGCTGAGGAACAAGACTTCCAGATCCTAATGAAAATCAGGCCAGCATATAATATCCTTCACTGTGGTAAGCCTTTCTTTTGATCCCTTTCTCTTAAATACAATGTTTTAAATTATTTTTAAAATTAATTTAAAAAATCAATAAAATGTTCCTTTAAGACAGAAATTTGCTCATCACCTTTGCTCTTTAATAGAAGAGAACTGCAGAGCCTGAAAAGACACCAAACTTGATGAGAAAATTCGAGATTGCTGCCTCGGACAGATGATAATGTCTGAACTAGCAAGAAGCAAAGTGAATAAAGTTAGTTCAGTGCTCTTGCTAATCATGATCATGCACTTCTGTTAACAGCTCTGCCTGTACCAGAGCTCATAGTCATGCTCCTGGAAGTCCACCTCCTTGGCTTGTCCCTCCTGTTTCCAGAGCAGTGAGACAAATGGCATCAGTAGTAAGCTGAAATCATGGCAACTGTGTGACAAACGCAGATACCTGAAGGCCATCTGCATGAGGTAGGAAATCCTTAAATGGCACCAAACAAAACGAGGAATTTTGTAGCCACATGGTTAAGCAAGTCAGTATTTGAAGTTGCAAAAAATAACAATTAAAAATAAAAACCCTTTAAAGTGAGATTTTAAAACATAACTGTACAAGAAGATATAAGCTCCTTTAACTATAGCTAATAAATTAAGCAACTTGCATTATCTGTAGGGATGTGCCTTCCAACACTTAATGGCTCCAGGATGTAGCTAAAAACTTACTACAAGGCACAGCTGAGCCATGCTGCAGTATGGCAGGATGACCAAGAAGCATGTATGTCAGAAAACTGCATCTTGGGATGAGCTTTTTTCTGTCTCTAAGGCTATATATATATGTGTGCTGTTGTGAAATGAAGAATTTTGTCATACTAGGAGAACACAATGTGGAGAGGCTGTACATTCAGTCTATAGCATTCAGAGAATAAATCTCACCTGGGCCTGAGGAAAGACCAACAGTATAGCTCAGTTAGGAAGTTAAGGCCATTTCTGGAGCCTGTCTTCTTGCAGTCACTCCTTTATTCTGTGGTGAATCAATTGTCAAATGTGGCAAAAAGTGAGGTGAGAGATAGTCTCTCAAGGATGTTGTTTCCAATTTTGTGACCTTTCCGTGGCTAATAAATTGATCTATTTTGCTCTGAATATAGCTGCAATGTCTGAGGCAGAGAGAATGGGGAGGGAGAAAAGAGCAGAGGAAGATGTGTGGAGCCCCATACTGATGTTGTGAAACAAAAGCAAAATAGCAGCTATAAAGACATCTAGTGGAAGGACTAAACCTCTGGACCAACATACAGAGACCATCTGCCCAGCTCTGCCATGTGCTTCCTCTTATTGTGATTAGCTGTGTAACGGCTGTCTCCCCATCCCACTTGTTGGTGTTTATTGTGTTTACTGCTCCCTCATCCCCTCTATGCTGAGCATCAGTGACATGCTACAGTCTGGCAGAAATAAGGAAAATATGCTGAGATGAAATAAATTGTCTCCTTTGCATTGCCTTCACGTCCTGCCTCTTAACCTAGGTATTGAAGAGGTTTGGGGTGGCAGCAGCAAACAAAGGCTCTGCCTTCCCAAAGGGAAATTAAGTCCTCTGCTACACAAGAGATTTATATGGCAAATTAGGTCAGTTATCATTAAACTACTGCACAGCAGGACAAATCATAATTTTAAATACACTTAAAATGCAAGTACATTTAAAATACATTCTGATGCAGTGGAAACCAAGCCTCTTACAGCTGCTATGTGGACTAGGCAGATGAATGTGGAGCATAATAATGAAGGAATTTAGTTGGGTTTGCTGCTGCTTGTGAAGACTGCAATTTATATAATTGTTTACTTGCAACTGCTATCTCCTCAGGATAAGAAAAATATAAATGCATAAACCCAAACCAGTTCTTCCTGTCAGTTTCTCTAAGTTACTTTTTAATCTTAAAATAAACTTAGGCCCTTCCTTTCTCAAAGTTTCTGAACATCAGTCCTGTAAGTGCAGCCATGCATTATGCAATTGATGGACCATTTTTTTGCTGCTTTGCAGATTTCTTCTCTCTACAATTCACAAAACCCCAAACTTTTTCTTCTTGACTGCATTTTTTGAGTCTCCTTTTTTGATCAATTCATGGTGGACTTTATAATCTCACAGGCACCAGAGCCCTCTGCCAAGGTTTATGCAGATTTAAAGCCTGGATTAATCTCTCCCAGTATTTATATACATTTTTTTTTCTTTTTCTGGAAGAAACTGAATAGGAAGGAGGGGACCCCCTTCAAAGATTTGACCTCCTGAGGGTATCTTTTCAAAGACTTTGGCATCGTTTTCTGGCTTTTTGCTTCCACTGCACTGCCCACTTCTCTCATGCTGTTTCCTAAGCAGTTTTAAAAGCTAACAGTTTCTGCAGAAATCTTCGGGGAAAAAAGATATCTTGATGCAGGAGGAGGATGCTTTCAAACTCTGATCTGCAGCTGGCACTCAGTATGGGTAGAAGCTAGTTTCCAAATTCAGGCCATCCCAGCAACTTGATAAACGTCACTAGCACAAGTCAGGGAATTGTAGGCCTATGCTAGCCAGATCTGCTGTGCTTTTCACAGGCTGCTTCCAAACCTACTTCTGTTTTGCTATTTTCAGCACAGATAAAGGATACCACTGGCAACTGCAGTCCAGGTTTTGTCACCGTGTATTCCCCTTCTGTGTGACAGCAAAGGGACAAAGATCAAAATCAAAGGTGTGTACATATGGTGTTTGTGATATATTTATTTCCCTAATTAAATTAATGGAGCTTTAAAATGATTATATAGTTGGGCTCAAAGCAGGACCAGCTCTCATTTTCACACTTGGGAGTCCAGCTGTTTAAAATGGAGTCAATGAACTTTCCCTGGCACCACTCAGAAGGCATTATGTGTCCATTTATTTTTACTTCCCTCCTCCCATTATTTGATAGTTCTTTCAAGAGTTCTGAGTTTCACTTGGTTCCTTTGATCAAGAAAGAAAAGGTACTGTAGGAACTGAGACACTGCAGTGACTCTGGCTTTGAACTCACCAGGTCTAAAAGGCTCCAAGAACATTTTCTCTTTCAGCTTTCTAGCCAGCTCATAGAGCTGACTGATAAAGGCGTAAGTTAAATTGTCATGCAGGACAGCTGAAAGTCAGGTGTTCCATCTGAATTCACAGTTGAATCGAGATATATAAACTGAGTTTAATCATACTAACATTTATATGCTGGACTTTAAAGTAGAGTTTAAAAAAAAAAAAAAAAAAAAAAATCAAGTCTCTAAATAAGAAGTTTATTTTCCTGTCACTTCAGCCTGCCCGAGTCCTCAGCTCCTGCAAATGCTGCAGCTCCATCTAGTGGCACCGCAGCCAGCTTTCAACAACACTAATACTGGGCAAAAAATAGCAAGACTTGTATTTTGTATTTTTAGTGAAGTACTTTAAGATTTCCTTTCAGAAAAGAGTCTACTCTAGCGCTACCTGGAATGAAACAATATTTAATACACTAGCGTAGAAAGATTAGTATATGAAAGTCCATCCTAGAGTCATAGAATCAGCCAGGGTTGGCAGGGACCACAAGGATCATCCAGTTCCAACCCCCCTGCCATGGGCAGGGACACCCTACCCTAGATCAGGCTGACCAGAGCCTCATCCAGCCTGGCCTTAAACACTTCCAGAGATGAGGCTTCAATCCCTCCCCCAGGCAACCCATTCCAGGCTCTCACCACTCTCACGGTGAAGAACTTCCTCCTCAAATTTAGTCTGAATCTCCCCACCTCCAGCTTTGCTCCATTCCCCCTAGTCCTGTCACTCCCTGATATGCAAGAAAGTCTATATCCAGTCTATTTCTTTTCAGTACTTTTCTTGCCTCAAAAATCACAGGTGTACTCCTATTTCTAATAAAAGGAGCTGGTATGTTTAAAACTTTGCTGGTATATATAACCATATGGTGCCTGAAAAAGCAGCTTTGAGTCAAATTCCTTAAAACACTTGGCAAACATTTATTAAGCATCAAAACAGTCACATTTGTTTGCTCTATCTGCTCATCAGTCCATCTCTCCATCCACCCATCCATCATGCACAGAGATTGTGCACATGCTCATATAGACAGTAGACCTTATTCTGCTCTCAGTTACATTGCATCTTATTTCAGTGTACTTGCTCTCAGCTCTCATTGGTCTGACATAAAAATCAGTTTCTTGTGTATCTGTGTATAGAGCAAATACACTCACAAAGTGTGATGAACATATGTTGTAATGTGATCTTAATGTAAATAGGTTGGTTCTTTGGGGTTCTCACCTCATCCAGATGGGAATTGACATTTGGTATTTTACACCATCACAACTGTGTTTAGTTTTTCAACACATCTTGGTCCTGCCTTTGATCTAATCAGAAAATAAACATTCTTGACTTGATTTACTCAGCTGCTCTTTGAGTCACGAACCCAAGATTTCATCTTCTGTCCTGAACTGGACTCCCATGCTGCTTGTACAACTCTGTTGCGTTCAATAAATGCATTTAGCCTTATTAAGATTCAGGAAAGCATATATTATCCTCCAGTGATGCAGCAGATAACAGGAGTTAATAACAAGTATGTGATAAAGATCACAGGATTCCCTGTAAACAAGATGCTGCACTGCACAGAGAGCATCTTGTCTGCATATGTTTCATAAGTAACTAGGCATCCTCATGGGCTTCTTTAGTTATTTTAGAAAGTTGTGTAAACAGTATTATCTACTTAATGCCCCAAATGGTATAATAATTGATATGGAAATGGGGCAAAGCTCAATAGATCATAACACAACTCTCCAAGGACTCTTGGAGATGATCTGCTCAGATTTTATTTGAATTTTCTTCCAGCTTGTATGTATGCAGGCTGTGGTTTGTTAGACATACCAGACAGATGTTAGATGAAGAATATTCTCTTTATTTTTTTTACCCTTTTTTTCCTAGAAAAAAAAAAATAGGAATTTATACTTGGACTGTTATCTCTTGTAGATATACTTCAAAGCTGAAAAATGAGATCGTACAGAAAAGCTCAGACTTGTGTGCTGTTGTTGAGAAAAGTAGATTATACCAGATTTCTAACACATGGTAGTATGTAGTGGTTGTGTGATTTCTCTTGTTTAGACTGCAAGAGCAGGGGAAAGAAATGCTGGAGTTCTAAGAAATTATTAAAACTGGAAAAATGCATTTGAAAATAGTTTGTTGTTTCTCTTTGTGGGAAATGATATTGAAGCCTGCTGTGTTTGGCTTCAGCTAGAGGAGTAAAAAAAAGCTACATTCAGTGTACTAAGATGCATCACTTACATTGTTCTTGAAAGGAAGTAGTTTTCACATGAGCAAGCAATGTCTCTGATTCTGCAGATTCTTAAGTGCTTTATTTACTGTATCCTCTTGTGTGTGTAGTTTCACACAAAGTAGGTTAAGTTTGAAATAGTAAAAGCATAAATTGTTCTTTTGAAAACAGAAGCTTTAATTTTTTTCCCCTAGTAATAGAGAATTATGTTAGCCAGACAGGTGATTTCCAGATCTTGCTCTTTCAAGAGGAAAAGGAACTAACTACTTTAATCTTCTATGAACTTCCTTCTTGTGTTCATTGCACGTACTCCCGCACTGCAAGTTCTTTCAGGGTAAAAACCCTTACAGGATCTTTTTTTGCCTTCCATTCTTCCAGTTTTTCTTGCAAAGACAGAAAATCCTTCCCAAGTTCATATGCCAAAGCGATCATTGTTTCTAACAATGGAATGTAATACCTGTGACTGGTATGAACTTGAAGGCGTGATAGAGCTCTTTCTCCGTATTCAAAGGCACTTGCTGGATTGTCCAGGTCCTTGTAGCACACCACGATAGCACAGAGAGTAGGGACAACTGAGATAGGGTTGCCTCTCGTCAGCCTTTCCTGCAGCCCAACCACTTGTGACAGGATTTGCAAAGCTCTGGTGTACTGGCCACCCCGCAGGCAGCCATATGCTTCCCGAAGCTCTGGCCTTGTTAAAAAGTCAAGAAATTGTTTGGATCTTCGGATATATTTCATAGAATATAGAAGTCTCAGGTAATCCTTGAAAGCTAATTTTCTCTCGTTGATTATTTCTTCTGTGAAGTTCCCTGTTAGAGTTTTTTTGGGAAAGGTCAAATCTTCCATTTCCTCACTGAACTCCTCCAGCAGATTTCTGTGCAGTTTCTCAAAATCTGAGTAACGCCGTTCAATTACAGACTTGTTGCTGTCAAAACTCCCTGTTTGCAAAATGATGATTTTATACATCTGAACACAATAAAAGAGAAAAATAAGTGTGAGATGGACCACTCTAGTCCCAGTGCAGACAGATTTTCTGTGCTACTGCTTTGAAAAGACTTGTATACTCCACTTGCTTGTATACTCCACTAGACGAAACCTTCCTGCACCAATTTCATGGATGTAATCTTCTCTACTCCTGTGGCTTATAGCAGTGCTGCTGAATCAGTTGCTGCCTGTGATTATGGTACAAGCTCTGTGTAACCCTGATATTTAAAATCTGCAGTCATCAAATTAATAATTCCCACCTCCTGGTATTTTGTGCTTTTGTCACCAGATTCAGCCTTGGCATGTAAGTAAGTTGCAGATAAGCAATGCACTAACAGACCCCATCCTGCAAGGTGCTGGGAACGGTGAACTACCAGCAGAGTGAAAGACATAAAATCACTTACAAAGCATTTCTGTGGCTGTACTTTGTGTATAACAGCCATGGATGCTACTAGCAACCATCTTAGGGATATAGTTTAGTGTTGACCCTGGAGTGCTGGGTTGAGGGTTGGGTTGGATAATCTTTGAGGTATCATCCAACCATAATTACCATAATAAACGTGCTACTAGCAAAATGGCTGCAAAATAAGAGTGTGTTACGTGTGGTGCAGATAGATTCTCTTCTGATCCTGATCCAAGCAGTGAGGAAGACTATATCCTTAATGTGCATAAAACAGTGGAGCTCCATTGAGGAACACTGAACTATGCCACCACACACCAGCTAAGGACAATGACTGTTGCCCTTGCTGGGTTTTGAATGATGACCATGTTCACATTTTACTCCACCCTGTTTGCACTGGATTATACAGCCACTGGAGCAGTTTCACTCATGTCACCTGTTTTCTTTGCCACTGTGAAAGGGCACAAACCAGTACTAGCATGCTAGTCTATTCAATTCTCTTCTGTGTTCTTCCTTAAAGAGAAATTCTCTCTTTTAATCTTCATAAATGAGCTCTACAGGCACTCCTCGAAAGCTTTCTAAGTGTGAGCTGACTTCTCTGATCTCTTTTCATTTGCAAGCACTGTGACATCTTCCTATACTTTCCCCTGCTCCCTGCTGAAAAGTGTATATATGCCCAGTGCATAGCCAAAACAGATCCCCCCAGCTATGCCCATATGATCAGTGAGAACAGGTATGGTCACTGCTTGCAAAACTTGGCTCTTGGTAAGGCTTTCATGTAGTGAGGCATGCTGTATGCTGTGCAGACCCCTGTAGAGTGAATAAAAATTAATGATCTTATACATTAATTTCTT